>NC_034011.1:11031194-11399669 GCF_000346465.2 Prunus persica | reverse complement strand
TACGCGACGCATGTATATTGTATTTTTGCGCGACGATAAGGAGCCCTTCGTCGCGCAAGGATTTGGCGCCATAAATCCTCATTTAATTCAAATTGTGTATGCTTTGTATTTTTTGGAAAGGTTTTGTATTCATCATTTTTTATGCTTTGTATTTTTTGGAAAGGCTTTGTATTTCTTCATCAAAACCAAACTAAATTGATAATTAAGATTTGAATTGACCGATTTTATCGGTTTGACTAGATTGATGCCACTAATCATGAAGACACTGTGAAGAAAAATAAGTGGCACACAGATAATATTGGAGAAATAACTTATATTTTTTGTTTAAACATGAAGAAATAACTATATCTCAAAAGAAAAAAATAATAATTGAAGAGTTAAAGACATGAATAAATAAATCAATCAACAAGCATGGGGTCGTAATAAGTACTGACTAAAGTATTGACTAAAGTATTGACATTCCAATGAAGTTTGTGATGAAATATGGAGAATGAATACACAACTACATATGGACAACTACATATATTCAAAGATTTGTATTACACAAAATGAATACACTAACATAATAAATTTACAAATAAATTCATTATTCATCATCTGAACTATAATAACTTTCGTTATCGTCGCTATCATCACTCTCGGTCTCCCAATCTTCTTCCTCCTTCTCCTCTATAACTGCATCATCGGCGTTGCTAGGGCCCACTGCAACATCGTATCGGGGAAGATCACCGAGGTCAATTGTAATTGACTGAATCGGTATTTCGACTGAAGACACTCCTTCTATTTGAAACGGTTCTTGTATAACATTTGTATCTCGAAGTGTTTCCGCATCATTTTCCATTGAAGATTCTAAACGTTGGTCAGCCACATTGTCGACGTCGTTGTCACTTGGGTCTAGTTCTGGTATATCATACACGTTCCTATGATCCATCTTCTGCACAACTTTCCACCCGTTCCCGGCTTTAGGGTCATCTAGATACACAATTTGGGACGCCATGTTTGCCAAAATGTACGGGTCGTCATCATACCAAGTTCTGTTAATGTTCACAGACAGTACTCCATGGTCGATTTTAACACTTCCCGCCCTATTTGGGTTGGTATCGAACCATCGACACTTAAACATGATGACTTGGTATCGATCTTTGTAAAGCAATTGCACGACAGTTGTCAGTTTGCCATAGAAATCAATGTCCGTACTTTCGCCTCCACCTGGGACATGGACACCGCTGTTTTGCGTACACAACTTGTCATCTCGTGCGGCCCCCAAAAATTTGACGCTGTTAACATTACAACCCAAGAACAATTCAGCGCGAATTGGGCCGAACGCCAAGTTATAGAACTCATCACTGTAACTCATCACTATACAAAACCATTTACATGTTAGTCTGACAAAATTAAATACTACAATTTATATTTGTCAATTACAAAATACTTATAACTTACAGAATCCAAAAACCATTGTGGAAATAATTCAAGGTGTTTCCGGGCAACCAAATGTGATGGATGTTCTCGCTTTATCATCTGTTCATGCTCATCTAAGTAAGCCATTATTTCATCACAATTGTTCAGTACGAACCAATGCGCTACCTCCATGTCATTTCTAGAAAACGACTCTCCTCGTCCAGGATCTCCAAATGGTCGTGCGCTTTGGGCAAAAACAGAAAGGTTTTCATTTCTCATACCTCCGTCATTATTGCGTTGAGGACGATTGAAAACCGTCTCCACATCTTTTAAATACATTCTACAGAAAGTAAGCGACTCATATTGAACCCAAGCCTCTATAATTGATCCTTCGGGCTTTGCCCTGTTGCGTACACTTTTTTTCAGCTCTCCGAGAAGCCTGCCAAAATAAAACGATATGATACAAATTAGCAAAGTGTCGATAATGATGCATACACAAATGATAAAGATTATATACCTTTCTATTGGATACATCCAGCGATAGTTGACAGGACCAGCAAGCAATGCCTCTTCTGGCAAGTGAACCATCACGTGCATCATACTTGTAAAGAAAGCTGGAGGAAATATCATCTCAAACTTGCATAGGACTTGGACAATGTCATGGCGCAACTGAAACATGTCTGTCCTTCGCAATGTTTTTGCCGTCAGTTGGGAAAAAAATCTGGATAACAACATGATTGGCTTCACCACATCTTCCGGCAGTAGGTGTCGAATACCCACAGGAAGTAGGCGTTGCATAAACACATGGCAGTCATGGCTCTTAAGTCCAGTAAATTTACCCCCATCGACATTCACGCAACGTGCGATATTAGAAGCATACCCATCGGGAAATTTGACAGACGATACAAACTTTAGAAACTCTTTTTTGTCATTCGGTTTCATAGAAAAGAATGCAAGATCCCTTCTAGCTTTATCACTGTCCCTATTCATCCATAAACCCCTTCGTATGCCCATTCTTTCCAAATCAAGACGAGCTTTGATCGTGTCCTTCGTCTTCCCCTCGATATCTAGAATCGTGCCCACCAATGTGTCGAATACATTTTTCTCAACATGCATCACATCTAGATTGTGCCTCAATTTTAGTTTCACCAATATGGGAGCTCAAAAAACATAGGCTTGTGCGTCCAGTTCAAATGTGTAGAAGGTCTGGTCCGACTAACTGTTTTTCCGAACGGAGCAAAATCCAAACGGGTCAGCTGTTCCAAGATCTCATCACCGGACCATTCTCTAGGTCTGAGGCGACGCTCTGTGTTCCCGTCGAACTCTTTATCTTTTTCTCGCCACTCGTGGTCCCATGGCAACCATCTCAGATGACCAAGGTAACAAACTTTTCCCGCGTGCCAACCAGAAGTTACATCTTCCTTGCATATAGGACATGCCATATAACCCTTTGTGCTCCACCCAGAAACCATTGCATATGCTGGAAAATCATTCACAGTCCACATAACTGCTGCTCGCAAAGTGAACATCCTCCCAGTTGATTTATCGTACGTGCGAACACCGTTTGTCCATAAATCTTTCAGCTCATCAACCATAGGCCTTAAGTACACATCAATTGACCTGCCAGGATCCTCAGTTATCAAAACAGTCATCATCATGTATTCTTTTTTCATGCATTTCCAAGGCGGCAAATTATATGGGAATGCGAAAATCGGCCAAGTGCTGTGGTGTTGGTTTAGAACCCCATACGGATTGAATCCGTCAGTGGCAAGTCCCAATCTTACATTTCGGGGATCAGCAGCAAACTCGGGGAACGTTCGATCGAACTCTTTCCATGCCTCCCCATCTGCGGGATGCCGCATCACATCATCGTCTACCCGTTTTTCCTTATGCCATCTCATGTTTGTGGCAGTATGCGTCGACATATACAATCGCTGCAACCTAGGTTTAAGGGGCAGATAACGCATGACTTTTTGTGGTATCTTAGTCGTTCTATTCTGGGATGTCATTTTGAACCTCGACTCATTGCATATAGGGCATGTATCCAATGTTTCATGCTCTTTGTAGAATAACATGCAATTGTTTTTGCAAGTGTGGATTTTTTCATAACCCAATCCAAGACCATGCAACACCTTCTGTGCATGTTTATGGTCTTTCGGCAAACAATTGTCCGTCGGAAGCATTCTCTTGAAAACCCCCAAAAAGTAATCGAAACACAAGTTCGACATACGATACTTTATTTTTCCGTGCATTAGCTCCACAATGGCAGTGAGAACGGAAAAGCTCTCGCACCCCGGGTATAACTCTTGGTTGGCATTTTTTAACAGTTTTTCATACTGTTCAAACTCCGCACTGTCTATTGGTGTAGGCACGTCATCGTCCCCTTCCTGATTGATGTTGGTCGATGCGAACGAAAAAGCATCCCTGTATAATACCCATGACTTGATCATTCGGATCCACAATGGGTTCACATTGTCCACTCTTGGGGCATTTGAAGACAAAGCATGGTCTACTTGTTCGCCGTGAAGGTTCCAAATGCTATATGTTTCAATCATTCCATTCCTTACTAAATGAAATCCAACATTTTCAATTGTCTCCCACAACGTGTTGTTACACCTCCTACAAGGACAACGGATTCTAGTTGCACCCGGGTTGTGTCTACGTGCAAACTCAATAAAATCCTCGATTCCATCCAAGTATTCATCTGCGCATCTATTCGGGTTCTGTATCTACCTTCTGCTCATAATTCCTGAAACCACAATCACGACACAACAATCACAACAACTTCATACGAAGTTATAATATCACCTTATGCCTCCGGTAAGGGCCCTATCCCATTCGGGAATGCATAGTCCTGTCACGTAACCTACGGCTACATGAGATTAGATTTCGACGTGGATTAATTTCGGCAGCATCTCGACACAGTTCTTGAAGTGGGCATAGGTATAAATACCTACGTACCACCCGAAGAACGTAACGAGATGACACCGAAATCTCCACAATCGAAACCTAATCCTGTAGCCGAAGATTATGTGACAACACTATGCATTACCAAACTGTCCAAATAATGGGACAATTCAAGAATTAATTGGACCGCAGTCATGCATTACGCATCCATGCACGAAATTCAACTAATCTCGAACGGGAAACTACGTGTTACTAAACATAAAAATAAAAGTAAGAAGTTAATTTCAATTAACTTTGTACATCACAACACATTGTGCTATGTCACGCACAATTTCACAACATTATAAACATAAAACTTCACAAAAAAATTACAAACATAACAAACAAACTTTTACAATAATAGCACAAAAAAATTACAAAAATACATTACCTGTCGACATCTGCTAGTTTGCGTGACGAATAACATTATCCGTCGCGCAAAATGCCGTCGCGAAAACTCACTTTTTCGTCGCACAAAACAACATTTCCGTCGCGCAATTACCTGTCGACATCTGCTTTTTTGCGCGACGAATAACATTATTCGTCGCACAAAACTTCGTCGCGCAAATAATATTAATCGTCGCGCAAGGTTTAAATTACGTCGCGCAAGAAAGCACCGGCATTACGCTTTACGCGACGAAGCTAATTCCGTCGCGCAAAAAAAGTTTTATCCACCCTACATTTTGCCGCCAAAAATAATTATCCCTCGTTTTCTTACGCGACGGTACATGTTTCCGTCGCGCTAAGTTGTCTTTTGAGACGAAAACTTTCGTCGCTCAAAGTTTTTACCGCCAAAAAAATTAGAAAATTTTCTGTCCATCTTTACGCGACGAAATCTTTGAATTGTCGCGCAATATTGTCATGCGCGACGATTGTTGTCATCGCGCAAGATTCTGGAGCCAAAAAAAAAAACCGGGGTTTTTTCCCCGACCTTTGCGCGACGAAATTATTTTTGGTCGCACGTAGATTGTTTGCGCGACGAAACAGTTTCGTCGCGCTAGTGTTCTGTTGTTTGCGCTACGGTATTTTTTTTCCGTCGCAATAGTGATTTTTGCGCGACGAAAAAATGTTCGTCGCGCAAACTTCCGTCACGCAAATAGTAAATCGTAGTAGTGCATGTTCCCTAATCTTCAATATGTTCCTTGTTACAGGAGTATCAATTGGGCGTTGAAATTCCGCCAAGACCAGTACACACAGTATCTTCTCTATATGTAGAGAATAACGTGGTCTCAAGTCATTAAGTGTGACGACACCAAGATATATATGTAGGTGCTTGTAAGAGAACGAGTACACTAAACGCGATCAAATACATGAGTTCTAGAATTGAAGTTTTTACTCACATGTCAAACTAGAAGTCATAGATTGCATTGCAATTGTGCAAACTAATCCTTAGACTTGAGACATCATAGATGTCTTGTGGATATGTTGTTTATCTTCGAGATCAATATATAGTTTTGCTGAAAAGACATGACTTAAAGATGTTGATCAAGACTCTCAATAAAATCATTAAGGCAAATGAATGTACAATAAGGAATCTTTACTCTAAGTAAAGAGAGAGAATACTCCAAAGATATGATTGATCAAATCTTTGAGCAAAGTAGTAGATAAGATTGGAAAGAAGAGGTCTTCAATTCTTATGAGGATAATCATATAAAGGAATAATTCACATTAGGGTATTTGACATTAGATTCTTTTATCTAATAATGTAAATAAGGAGTATTGTATAAGAGAAAGATTCAATTGCACAATTATTCCAATTTGAATAGGTTTTTGCCTACACCTTATTTAGCTCGGATAACCATGACATGCTGCTAGGCGTCAACTATGGTTTGTGGAAGTCTTGAAGGGTTCAAACTTAATTGACCTTCACCAATAGGAAGAATTAAATAGTGAAATTTAATTCACAAGTGAACTCAGAGAAGTTAAGCCTACTACTACCTTTCTAAAAAGAACATACAGATCGCACATCGAGAAATGAGATTAAAGGAACAAATAAAGAGAAAAAAATTAGGAGTCAAAAGTCAAAGCCCGAGAGTCAATGGTCAGGTCAAAGTCAATATGTTTGACCGGAGCAATTGACCAAGTGAAATTAGTAAAACTATGATTTAAATGTTAAATCATAATTCATAATTAAGAGTTGGTTATGGAATTAACTTTGACATAAGAAATTGGATTAGGCTTTAAATATGATTTAAAAGAAAAGGCAAAATACCCAACAATCAAATGGGCCCAAGGATAAGTGTTGTATGACAACACAAATCTAAGGACCCAAGTACAAATCTAAGGACCCAAGTGAAACCTACTCCTTGGGGATGGCCAGCCATAGAGAGATACTCTCTCTCTCTCTCTCTCTCTCTCTCTCTCTCTCTCTCTCTCTCTCTCTCTCTTTTTCCCCCCCCCCCCCCCCCCCCCTTTGGTTACCTAGCTAGGGCTTTTGGCATTTCATCTTGAGGTTTGATTTGTAGAAGAGACATCCTCCCTATCATCTTCCATAGCCAAAAATCGGTCCAACCTAGAGAAAGACTAGCATGGAGTCTTTGGTTGAGGAGCTTGTAAGAAAAGAAAGAACAGAAGGCCTTTTCACAAAGGTGTTCATTCTTGGCTTCTCCAAAAAAAAACATCAAGAGAAAAACTTAACATTTCTCTCATTTTGTATTATGTGCACAAAGAGACTAGATCATAAGAGAATTGGGTTTAAATGAAAAAGGCCTAGCCCAACTAGAATAAGCATAATCAATCCGCTATTATGATTGTTTATGTATTATATCTTGTGGCTAAATTTATTTCCAAGAAAAAGATATATGCTTCCTTCACAATACACCAATGAAATCATATGACAAGAAAGATGCCAATAGGAAGGAAGGCTGTTAAAGAGGCAAAACAAAAATGCACCGCATATAGTGAAAGCAATGTTAAATACAATTCTGCAATCTCGTCGTTCAATTCAAGACATGAAACAATGGATGAGTATAAAGTCATGTTGGTAGAAACAAAGGATATGACTCCAGGTAGATTGAAAATACAAGCAAAAAAATTATGAAGGCATGTCAAGCTTTCCGGGTTTTGGAGTTCGACGATGATGTGTATCGTCCTGACCTCCCTCATGGGTTTGACCAACAATGAGTTTATAATTGAAATTATGTTGTTTACGTTAAAATGTAGTTATTATTCAAAGTTTAGCGTTTTTTGTTATTCATTGCAAATTCTAAAAGCATAAATGACTGAATTCAAGATACATAACATAAACGTAAGGACATTGCCGATTAGTTATTGAAAGCATAAAAATATAAAAAGACCAAATTCTTCATTGTCCCCCTTTCCTTATCCCACAAGTGCTTAATAAGATCATTTCGAAGAGCAGGATGGAGAATTTCATCTCTCATCATTCTACGCCTACCTAAATATGTTCCAAGTGGTGCTGCATCTTGTCGCACTTTGATCTGAGGAAGGTTTGTAAGGTCATAATATGAAGGTGTAGGACCCTAGGAGTTGCATCGCCATTGTCATCGGAGTTGGATGCATATTCATCACTCTCATCCTCCATGATCATTTATGCAAAATGATGTACATATTCATGATTCGCTTCAGATATTCTTAATGCCAAAAGCAAGCAAGGCCCCTAAGGTAGCAAATCGAGCTTGAAGGATACCAAATGCTCGCTCCATGTCCTTGCGATACGCCTCTTGTTTGGATGATATTTGACCATTTGGCGTATATCCTATTAGCACGATAATATCCCTTAGTGTATTCGGTACCATTGACAATAAATTGAACAATTGGTGCACACCCCTCAAGTACCTGCGCAAATAAGGGTGACGAGTAAAGAACATTGAGGTCGTTGTGTGAACCGGGCATTCCAAAATAACAATGCCAAATCCATGTGTCCAACGAAGCTATGACCTCAAGAATCATAGTCGGAAGGCCATGGTGGTCCACATAAGTTCCATGGTGAGCAGTTGGACAATTCTTCCATTCCCAATGCATGCCGTCCAAGCTCCATAGCATGCCCAGAAAATCGTGCTTTTGGCCTTTTCTTAAGAGCCTTGCAAGGTCGGCCGATGTCAGTGATCAAAGGTACTCTCCGCAGCATATTGCATGGATTGTATGGGTGAATCTCTTCAAATTCTTAGTGGATGTGGTTTCAGTAATTCTTAGGTTTTCATCTATTTGATCGGCAGGTGTTCCATATGCAACCATACATAAAGCGACTGTTAACTTTTGATGGGTGAACAAACCAAGATTTCCACAAGCATCTCGTCATTGTTGGAAGTAAGTGTTGTAGTTCATGACTTGTTCTAGGATTCAGTTGACAAGGAGGGCCTCATGCGAAATCTCCTCCAACACTTATTTGCATTCTATACAGAAGTGACAGAAAAATAATTTTTCATAAGGCGCATATAGCTAACTTCTCATGCTCTTTGTACATACATCCTTCTTGATGACGAACCACTGTGTGTTGCCTTCTCTGAATTTTTTTTATGTGATATCTCCCATTTGACGATCATCTCCTCCATCGTTTTCTATTCTGAATCAACGTCAAACAAGTGTTGGTTGCTCATTCTATTGTAGGGGAGGAGAAAGATATTTAGATGAGTTGGATGATTTTGATGAAGTGATGGTGGAGATATGTTTGATATTTATAAAAAATGAATGATATCTGAGATGAGAATCAAAGGGTTGAGATAAAGATAAGATAATCCGATCCAATGGTTGAAGATGAGATCAAATTCTATTATGTCGGATCTTGAATTGTGTGCAAATCAGAAACAATAATGAATGTTGAATTGTGTGAAAAACCGTGAGAAGATACAAATGGTTCAGATTAAATGTACTTTACAATCCAACGGTTTTTTTTTGGATGAACTCCTATCTTCCCCAAATTTAAATATTTTTAGGTCTATTTGTTTGGAAAAATAAAATAAAGCTAACACACACAAAATTAATTTTATAAAGTTAACATAATAAAAAAACACAAAAATAAATTAAGACAAGAAAATCAAATATACATCTTCCCATTAGCGCAGAAATCACATTTACACCCTCAGAGGTGTAAAAAGAATGCAAAAATAGTTTTACACCCCCCACTGTAGATGCTCTTACATCGGTACTCACTCTATGACATTGTTTACTCGAGGAAGACTTTTTAGGGTGAACAATACTCAAGTGATAAAATACACAACACCACTTTTTGGGGTGAACAAGTCTAATGACATTGTTTAAGTTTCATGTCTTCTTGTCCCATCCCCTAATATCTTGATAAGAAAAATTAAAATAAAAAAGCCCACCAATTTCCCGCTCCTACTCTGATGAATGAAAGAGATCCACCAAATAATTAACTAATAAAAGAAAACTCCATCACGTAATAGTCACATCTTTCTTTTTCTAGTTTTAGTTTATATTTTTTTGCCGGAAGCGGCTGGGGAATTTGATTTTGTTTTTGGTCGAAAGGGCTGGGGATTGAGTACATGTTTGTTGAGACATAAACCAGAGCATACAAAACTTTAATTAAATATTTTTAGGGAAGAGAAAAATAACTTAATTCAGCCATCAAAGTTGAAAACTTTCGTTCGTAAGTGATCATGGATAAATACTGTTACCTACTAACACGTTTGACTTTTATCCTATATAAAATATTTATAGTATTTCCCATAAAAATAAAAATAAAACACATAGGTATATTGTTTTTTATAATTCCTTAACCACTCCAACAAAAAATAATTATTCTGCTTTCAAAATTTGTCATACATGAAATTTTAAGTGGAATAAAGTCCAATTCGTCCCATGTGATAAATGTAAACTATAATATTTCAGGAACAGTTTGCAATTTTTTATTTGACTAATATACCAAACATTAGGTTCTAATTTATAGTTTATAATCTTTTATTTTGTTATACATAAAGAATTAAACGCAAGTGATTCTAGCGGTAACAACCAAAGGCAGAACTGTGTATAGACTCAAGTTGACTCTAGCAGTAGCAGTGGTGGCGGCGATCATGGTGATTGTGCAAGCAAGGTAGTGGTAATTAGAAATGGTGAAGGAGCGGGGCAGGTCAGATTTTCCCTCCCCGTCCCCATCTATGTGTTCCTCCATTAATTTGATTACTTATTAGACTACTAATCGATTTTTGATTTCGAAAACTTTTCTGACGAAGAACTTTTGAAACATAACCAAAAAAAATAAACAGTTCAAATCATATTGTACAAAGAATAGTTTTTTCTCTATTAAGTTTACATCTTTGCTTGCGGTTGAAAATTTTCTACATGATCAATTAATCATTGTTAAATAAAATTTATGGCCATCGACCCAAAAAAAAAGCAAAGAGGAAGGTATGGCCGGCAAGTTAAAGTACCTTTCATTAGTCCCTTCATTTTGGAATATTCAAATTCTTAATCCATATGCGTCGTCCGTACTCCGTACTTGAACTTCAACGTATCTTACAGCACACAAGGACTTTGACCTTTTCTTCTGGCCAATTAATATATAAGCACGTAGACTCTTTACTTAAGGCATTGGTCATCATCATGCAAACACGCATGAAACACTGATGCCCAGTTTTTTTTAAATTTTGAATATTTTGGATAAGTTTCCCCACAAGTACGCGTTCTAGTCTTAAGGAGTTAGGTTTTTTTAAGTTTTTATTAGTTCTGTTTAGGCGTGGGTAAAAATGGGTTCGTTTCAATAAAAAGTTTAACTCGTTAATTGCACGAACTTTTGATGGTTTAATATCTCTACTATTAATCGATACTTTGTATACGAATCAAACCCAAACTAAAGAATGGGTATGATTGGTATTCGAATCTTTTGGATCAAATGTTTACAGCTAATTTTGTGGTTGACTCCGTACAAAACAAGGTGTCACTATGATAAGCATAAGAACTTTGGCTTATAACAAAACAAAACCAAAAAAAAAAAAACACTATTGCTTATTAATAGATGGAAGAAACTTTGACTTTTGCTTTCGTATTTTTGTCGAAGCTGTCAGTACGAGCATGATGTCTCCTAAAAATATTGTTCGATGCATGCACTGGTCTTTGTCAATGCAATCACATCCCCAATCATACAAGCCGAGTGTTCTCAATCCAACCGTCGAATATTTTTTTATACAAATTCAATGATAACTTTGTTTTCGGTGGGCAGAAAATTCAATGATAATTAATGATTATTTTTTGCACCATTTACGCACAAAACTAATCACTTCAATAAAAAATTGTAAATTAGCATGATTAATATTTTTAAAAAAACTAAAAGATCTTCCGTACTTGTACCGTTGTACGTTGTCCTATATTAACAATCATATAACGAAGTGTTTGGAGAGAGAGAGAGAGAGAGAGAGAGAGAGAGAGAGAGAGATGGACCAAGGGAAAGGAGGTTCGCTCGAAGAGACACCAACCTGGGCTGTATCAGTATTTGCTTTGTTTTTCTTCTTCCTATCCTTCGTCATCGACTCTAGTATTCACCATCTAACAACGGTATGCATGCATGCATGTGTATTAAAATGCTTTCATGAATCTATATTTATATGTGGTTAACATTTAATTTGGTTGTTTCATCATCAGTTTCTTAATAGAAGGAGAAGAAAATCCCTGAATAGGGCTTTGATGAAGTTCAAAACAGGTAATTACTTGCAAGCCTCAAACCCTACTCTATTTCGCCACGTTGTCAAAGTTTTTTTTTTCTTATAAGATAATATTTAAGAAGGAGAAAATCAAATTCAAAACATCGAGTGCATGAGTATGCATTACAAGTTGTTAGCTATGCTTACCAAATTTTGTTTTCTTCATTTCTCAATTATTCGAATGAAAAAAAATATATATTTTATGTGAAATGAGACCAATAAGATTTGTTCTTAATTAGTTTGTTTTGATTTTGAATAGAAATGATGAAACTGGGTTTCGTATCACTGCTTCTTACGATATCAGAGGTGCCAATATCAAAAATCTGCGTTGCCCAAACTTTGGCAGACACTTTTCTTCCATGTAAATATGTGGAAGACGCAGAACCTGCTGTCTCATCCGCCACGCAACTTTCAGGCTCAAATTCCACCAATTTTTCTAAGGAAGTCAACGATGAAAATTACTGCGAGGCAAAGGTACGATAAACTTTATGGACATCTGGTGTAATGGGCCGGTAAATTAGGTAAACCAAATTTGTGCGCTAAATTTATAAAATTATAACAATCTTGATCTACAACCTAATACATAATAATAATAAATGGGAGAGCGAATTAAAGCTCACAAAGGATCAACCCATTTTGAAAGCTGCATCCCTCACATAATTATATTTTGCTTATGGCCGGCCTTCAACCTCTTTTTTCTTAGCAACGTGGGGCATGAAGGCTAAGTGCAAAATTTTTACATCGGATTGGTAGAGAGATTCATGGTCAAATAATTTTTGTTAGCTAAATTTTGTTTGTCCTTCTTGTTAAATATTTGACTCTACCGCTTGTAGTAACTTCATCTCATTATTAAAATCCCGTTTGATAACCATTTCAGTTTCAGTTTATTTATTTATTTATTTATTTTTGTTTTAGAATATAGAGGAAAAAGAAGGACAATGCAAGTGAGAATGAGAGGAAAGAAGAGAGCGGAGGATGGGAGGGATAAGTAACAAAAGCGAAAACAAAAACAAAAAACTGAAATCTATTTGAAATTATTTGCACTTTTGTTACTCTTTCCTCTCATCCTCACTCCCATTCTCACTCTCATTTTTCTATATACTCTAACACAAAAAATAAAAATTAAAAACTAAAATAAAAATAATTATCCGAAATAATTCTTATCATTACATATCATGTGATAACAAATACAGATACATAATTGTCTAAAACTATCTATGTAAGAAATATTCTTCGATCAGACAAAAAAAAAAAAAAATTCTTCGAGGTACAGCTAGCACTCCACTATTGTATTTACCCTTTGAATATTTTACTAGTTAAATTTACAATTATAACCTTATATCCTTACCTAATTAAATTTAGAATGTTTTTTGTTTTTTTGTTTTTGTGTGATATTTAGGGGATGGTTTCTCTAGTGTCAAGGGAAGGAGTCTTGCAACTGAACATCTTTATCTCTATGTTGGCAGTTTTTCATGTCCTCTACTGCATCCTAACCATGTTTCTTGGGATGGCCAAGGTATCAATTCATACATCTATTATGTATATTATATATAAATATATGTACCGTCATATGGGGAAGAAAAAAGAAAGAGAAATTTAATAAGTACTAGAACCTAATTGCAAAATAAAAGATTCAGTTTGCTTGTCTGTGTTTTTAGGTTTATTTAAATTACGGTGGACTCTAGAGTAGTTGGGCTTAGGAATCTCAATTATTTTTTTGTCATTCGTTAAGGTGGAAGAGGGGAAGTATTATATTGAATTTGGTGAATTGAATTTGGATGTACTTGGAAGAGGAAGAATTTGATCTACTTTTTCATTGTGGTGCCACTCCATATACAACTTAGGAATCTCAATTAGAGCAACTCCAGCGATCAGCTGAGCCCAAGGCTGGGGGTAGAAAAAAAAAAAAAACCCTGTTCCAGCGAGAAGCCCAAGTCCAGAGGCAAGGTGGGACCCAGCAACTTGGGCTGGCCCGAGGGCAAAGTTGGCCTGAGCTCCAACCCTCATTTTGGTGCTGACGTCAACGCTACAGTGCCGCTAAAAGTCCACGTGTCGCACTCTGGGCTCTCCGATCAGAATTTTTTCTCCAATCCAACGGCAGCCAATTTTTGTGCAATAAAAAAAGGAAAAAAATCGAATTTTTTTTATAAAAAAAACCA
Source organism: Prunus persica (assembly GCF_000346465.2). Classification (NCBI taxonomy): domain Eukaryota; kingdom Viridiplantae; phylum Streptophyta; class Magnoliopsida; order Rosales; family Rosaceae; genus Prunus; species Prunus persica. The sequence continues at coordinate 11,385,547 of NC_034011.1, read as the reverse complement.
AAAAATTACTGATTTTTTTTTTCTTCTATAAATACTAAAATTTTATCCGATTTTGATATGAATTTTATAATAAATATTGACACATATGAACCCAAAAATCTTATCTGAAAATATTATCCAAATTAATTGTTTAGGTAAACAAATTTGTGAAAAAAAGAAAAAATAGTAATTGCCCTTTGCCATGGCAACGGGTGGAAACACACAATATTATTTGTAAGGGCAACTACTATTCACGTGAATAGTGGCTGCCCTAGCTCCCCCTTGCCATAGCAAGGGGCAAATGGGTGGAATTGCTCTTAGCTGATAAGAAAAAAGAGAGTAGGTTGACTAGGCGTAGGCATCTGCATTGGTCTTGCCATGAGTATAAATTTTATTTTATTTCCTATAGATTATAATTTAAATTGATATTCAAGCTGAAAATGAGTTCATTCATGGTCCTGGCCACAGATATGACGTAGCAACCTTACACATGCTATTTTTGTAACAACAGCCAGGATTATTTAAGGACCAACTAGCAAGGGGATCAAGTAGTTAAGATAATTTAATCTTGCACCAAAGGTCCTATTTGATTTCCTCCTTTCCTAATATTGCTTATATATAAAAAATTTAAAAAAATTTTTTAAAAAAAAAAAAAAAAAAAAGGACAACGAATCGTGTTTTGGGTCACTTAAGTCGGTCTGTATATTTTACACATTAAACCCCCTATTTATTTTAACATGTTTTTATACAAAAAATATATGGACGTTTACTTGATATAATTAGTTATAGGGCTAGATTAACCATGTTGCCATATATTGTTTATCTTTCTTCTTGAAATGACTTACACTGACCTTCATTGAAATTTGATTGTGAATATACCAGATGAGGAAATGGAATGCTTGGGAGGATGAGACTCAAACATTAGAATACCAGATTCGTAACGGTAACCCCTCTGCTGCTCTGCATCCATGTCACTTCCACAATTACTAGCATCCAAGACTTGATGAGCAATCCCTCTGCATGATATCGTTCTTGCAATTCGGCTTCATTTTGTTACTAGATTTTGCACAATTCTGTCTGGAATTTTTATTTTTTTTTCCTCATTTTGGATTTGTATTTGTTTAGAAGGAAATTATGACTGCAAACACGGTTTTACAGCCGATTAATTATAATCAAATTTCTTATGTGTATACAGATTCAAGGAGGTTCCAGCTTATCCATCAAACTCCCTTTGGGAAAAGACATTTGAAGTTCTGGAGTAAACATCCTCTGTTGCTTTGGCCTGTAAGTCATAATCATATTAAGTCATAATAATTGCAGAGTTGTGTCCATAGGGTGGGAGATTCAAACTTGAAAGCTCTTATGATGTTGGGAAGAGAAGTGAACTAGATTAAGACTTAATTTGTTGTTTGTTTACTTTAGTACAACAATGTCACACAGAAAATAGGAGGTCCAAGGTGTCGTAGTTGAAGTATTACACATTTATCCTTACATTCGAAATTCTGTATTCAATTTCTACCGATCCAAATTTTGGTTGTATTTAGAACATATAAAAAAGCTCATGAGCAGGGTAAAGAAGACCTTGCTTATGTTAGAGACGGGGTAAAGTTAAATGTGAGCACAAAAGTTCGAAATCTCCATGCCGTACTCAATGAATATTTGGGTGTAAATCTCCTTTTCTAATCGCTTGTACTAAAAAAAATATTAAAATTAAGCAATCATATGGATTCTGATATGGTTTATATATAGGTTTGTTTTGCTCGACAGTTTAGTGGTTCAATCTCAAAAGCCGATTACATGACGCTGCGAAATGGGTTCATTGAGGTAAGCAAGATCACATAGATAGATGTCATATGGAAAAATTAAGAAACAAAAATCTCATTAAGGAAAAAAAAAAAGTAAGAAACAAAATATAAAAATTACTTTTTTACAGCTCGGATCTGATGTTTTCATGTTTGGATTGCACAGGCAAACTTCACCAAAAGTAGCAACTTCAATTTCCTGAAATTCCTTGCAAGAGCTTTCGATGACGACTTTGAGCAAGTGGTTGGAATAAGGTAAAACTCTATACATTTTTCTAAGTATAGCTTATCATTTCATAAGATGACTCTTTAACATACATTTTGGAACTCTTTTTGCAGATTTTGGATCTGGCTCTTCTCCATCCTTTTCATATTTTCCAGTGCACATGGTAAGACAACTGCAGCATTTTTTATTTATTTTAATTCTCATTGTTTAAGCTCTTGACGCCGAACGAACGCGGGCTAATGGAGTAGGATTAGAATAAGTTCAGGGTTCGATTCTCTTCAACATAAATTTTGAAGGACATTTATGCTTATATATTGACAATAAATGGTGTGGTAACATTATGCCTTGATTTTTTTTTTCTTTTGCAGTGTTTTATAACCATTATTGGCTACCATTCATCCCCCTACTGGTACAACACATGACATCATCTTCTATACATATAGCAGATTATTATTTTTTCTTAATTATATATAATATTCTGTCAATATTTCTTTCGTGAAGATTGTCCTGGTTGTGGGTGCGAAGCTGGAAATGATCATAACCAAAATGTGTGTGGAGAGTTGCAAGAATCCCGTCATTCGAGGTTGTCTTGTAGTGAAGCTCAATGATGACTTGTTTTGGTTTGGTCGACCACATTGGCTTCTTCATCTCATCCAATTCGTCCTAATCCAGGTAGATCATATAACACAAGCATTTCAAATTTCTTCATCATACTAGATCCATAAATACGAAACAGAAGCCAATAATATAAGGTGAATTCCCGACACGAGTGACTTCTAAATTGTAATGAAACGAAGATAGAGTTTAAGAATTGGATTGGATAGCTCGTAAAATTCAAGATATGTTGAAGTAGGAAACGAAGATAGAGTTTAAGAAATTTTCATTTTATGGGGAATAAATCATAAAGTGTTGATATCCTATCATATTATGGGGATTGGAACAAATAAGTTTCCTTCATGACTAATCTTTTTACGTTCAACTTGAACAAAATTTAAAAGTTAGTCTTTCAACGTATGTTGAATCTAGTGAGATATGCAATTCAATCTAATCATTGGCTCCAAATGTGACCAATGAAAATATTGCAAGGTTAATGGATATAGATTATGTTTACATATAGTTACCATATCTTACTTGCTTTTTTTTTTTTTTCAAATAAAAAAAACCTTATTCATGGTTAGGTATTCGTGCATATAAATAATAAAATATTTTTTTATCATAGAGTTGCTATGTTGTTAAATTATGAATTTGAATCACATCAGTCAAAATCAACCTAATTATAATGGTCGAATTTTACAATCTACCAATCATATATTGACAACAGAGGAGCATAAGGATAGTGTATATATATTATTAAAATTATGATAGGGGATTTGAATAAAGTATTTGAATGGATTGCAGAACTCCTTTCAACTGGCATTCTTAACGTGGACATGGGTATGTAAATCTTATATATGTTGGAAAATTCCAGCAATTTTCATATTCTAAAGCTTATCCCATATTGGCAATAACAGTTTCAGTATGGCCAAGGGTCTTGCCTAAATAGCAAAAAGGAAGTCATAGCCATAAGGATTTCCATGGGACTTCTTGTGCAGTTCATTTGCGGTTATGTGACCCTACCTCTTCATGCACTTGTTACCCAGGTAAGAAAAATGTATATATATGTAAGATTGAATGGATTGAGCTACAAATCATGCAGAATTTCAAATCAAATGACATCGCTTATTTTCTTTTCTCTTTCCCCATAATGGTTTACTTCATAGATGGGTTCTGGCATGAAGAAAGCAGTGTTTACTGAACGTGTAGTAGATGGCCTCAAAAACTGGCACAAGAATGCACGACACAGGCTCTCCAAGAGCAGATCCATTTCCAAGAACAGTGTTGAAGCAACTGACTTTTCCATTTCAGATCAAATGAGTACTGAAATACTAAATTTTAAAAGTTTTCCACATTCAGTCGTGGAAAGCTCTCCTTGTACCTCTGAAATCATAGAAGAGAAAGTCCCACACAATTCTCTTCCAAAACCAGATACAACAAGTGTATTGATTCCAGAAATCGCCAAAGAGGAAGAAAATCCAAAGATCAATGGAAAAATGATAACTTACGATGGTGAGATATCATTTGGGAGTAGTTGGAAATTAGAAAGTAGCAAGCGAAGTGGAGTGAAATCACTTCAGTACGTAATTGATGAAGATCATGACGTCAACTACTTTTGATGAATGATCAGCAAGAACATAACTTCTCACCTTGGAAATGCTTCACGATTATGTTAATATTTGTATCATATCAAATAATGAAGTTTTTGGAAACATTAAGAAATTCTTCCAAACTCGGTAGTAAATTAGTAAAATCACAGTATTATTGTGGAGGTAAGATTTCACAAGCCAATGACATAATTACAAATGGACAAGAACATCGATAAATAGACAGGACTACTTTGAACAAGTGCAAAAAAGGGATCTGAGCTCAATCATACATTGATTAGGAACACATGACAACGTTTGCTTCAACTGGTAGGGGATATCCCCACCCATAGGCTCAATTAAGAGTGGGCATTGGGACCGGAAAACAGGAACACCAGGCCAAACTAGATGGAAAAAATCAGCTGACTAAAAAGTCAACAAATCGGTACCGAATCAGCCCGGATCGGTTCCAGTTTTGGTTTCACACCTTACCAAACCGGACCAGACCAGTTGTGTATTATTTTATTTTTTTAAATCCAATGCTACATTTTTAATCTTATAACTAATATTTCCCCAAGCCCAACTTCAAAACAATTCTCTTTTCTAGGCCCAATATCTCTCTTTGTATAAAATTGGATTATTTGTTAATTTTCAAGCCCAAAAAATTAAAATTTCATTTGGAATTTGTATACAAAAATAATTTAAAATAATAATAATAATAATCCGGTCCAAAATCGAAAAAATCAGAAACTGAACCAATCGATTTTATAATTTCTTTCACTAAAACCGGATCAAACTAGACCGGTTAAATAGTACAGATTTTGGTTTTAATTTGAGGTGAAAATCGAATCGAACCAGACCGCGCCCACCCCTAGGCTCAACACCTCTGAAGCCCATCAGGGTCATATAAGAAAAGACCTACTAGGGTTAATGCACCCATTAAAGTACATCTGACCAATCACATGCCACAATCGCCATTACATGAGTAATGGCCCAAGTATAGCCTGCATTAAACCTATTAAGGGTATACTAGTGATTTGTCCCCTAAACTTGTACCTAATTTTCGATTCACCCAATATCTTTTTTTAAAAAGAAAATTAAAGATATAAACTTCTTTTTTTCGCCAATTTCCCCCATACTCTAAGAGCAACTCCACCCATTTGCCCTTAGCCATGGCAATGGGGGAGCTAGGGCAGCCACTATTCACGTGAATAGTGGTTGCCCTTGCAAATAGTATTTTGTGTTTCCACCCATTGTCATGGCTAAGGGCAATTACTATTCATTTTTTATATTTTTTTCACAAATTTTTTTACCTCAATAATTAATTTGGATAATATTTTCGGATAAGATGTCCGAGTTCCTACGTGTCAAGACTATTCATAATCGGATAAAATTTCCGGATAAGATTTTTGGGTTCAAATTTCGGATGAATTTCAAAATTCAAATTTCAGATAAATTTTTGGGTTCAAATTTTGGATGAATTTCAAAATTCAAAATTCAGATAAATTTGGGTTCAAATTTCGGATGAATTTCAAAATTCAAATTTCATACAAATTTGGGTTCAAATTTCGGATGAATTTCAAATTTCAGATAAGATTTTCATCCAATCAAATCAAGCCACGTGGCATGTCTATCTTGCCAAAATTTTCTATAAAACCAGAGCCTCAGCTTATACCTCTCACACCACATCTTTCTATATTTTTATTTCTCATAGTTTAGAATTCATACTCCATTCATTTTCAATAGAAGATTTTAGAAGATGCTTGGAGAGGCAAGAGCAAGAAACAAATGAGAGAAACCGTAGAGCAGATGAAATCAATGAGTTGCAGAGACAAGTCGATAAACAAGTTGTCATAGCAGTGGCTTTGCAAGATGAAAAGAACCAAGGTCGCCGCCGTGGTTCACAAGTCGGCCGCCGGCGGAATGTGGACAGACATAGGCATTCTCAGGATAAGAATCTTTTGGTAGATTATTTTATCCCAACTTCTTTGTACTCTGATGTTGATTTTCGAAGGTGATTTAGAATGCAACCCCATTTGTTCAATAAAGTCATGCATGATATTTGCAATTATGATGCATACTTTATTCAAAAGTGTGATGCTGCTGGGGTTTTGGGGCTTCTTCCGGAGCAAAAGCTTACAGTTGTTATATGAATGTTGGCGTATGGAGCATCTGCTGATCAGGTGGATGAGATTGCCCGGATGGGGAAGTCCGCTATGTTGGAGGCTTTGGTAAGATTTTGTCAAGCAGTTGAAACTCTGTACACTAGGGACTATCTGCGTAGACCTACTCCCATGGACCTCCAACGGCTTCTACAAAAAGCCGAAGCTCGAGGATTTCCAGGAATGATTGGTAGCATTGACTGCATGCACTGGCAATGGAAGAATTGCCAAACTGCCTTGCAAGGTGATTACGGAAATAGAAAATGCCAAAAAAGTATCATCTTGGAAGCCGTTGCTGGCTTCGACACATGGGTTTGGCATGCCTTCTTTGGAGTTGTCGGATCCCAAAATAACCTCAACGTGCTGGGTCAATCCCGGTCTTCAACGATGTATTGAGAGGCCAAGGCCCCAATATCACCTATCAAGTTAGCAATACAGTCTACCAGACGGGGTATTATCTAGCTAACGGCATCCACCCGAGGCGGACCACTTCTGTCAAATCCATTCTGAATCCCCGATCCCAAAAGCAAAAATTATTTGCTACCTATCAAGAAGGATACAGGAAAAATGTCGAATGGTGTTTTGGCATCCTTCAAGCTCGGTGGTTGATTATTTGAGGTGCGACCCGTATGTTTGATGAGGAGATCCTCAGAAGCATTATGATGACTTGCATCATCCTCCATAATATGATTCTGGAGGGCGAGCTGTCACATCCCGAGATCGGCTCCGCCGTAGCACGATATTGTCCGCTTTGGGCCCCCCTCTCGAGCCCTCACGGTTTTGTTTCTGGGAGCTCACGAGCAACTTCCCAGTGGGTCACCCATCCTGGGATCGCTCTGGTCCCCAACTCGCTTAACTTCGAAGTTCCTACAACTCCGAAGCTAGTGAGCTCCTAAAGGCCTCGTGCTAGATGGATGCGGGTGTGCACATATAAGGCACATCACCCCCTCTCCGTTGGTTGATGTGGGATCTTACACGAGCGACCTGCCCCAAAACAACCAGTGAATCGACATATCAACATGATCAACAAAGGTGCACCCCTTGTTGATACCAACAATCACTCTATCAAGAACTACATGAGTGCCATTCAGTACCCCAAGTTCTTAGTGTAGCAAACGAGAGCAACAACAAGGTTTGGCAACTCAGCTGAGAGCCCATCACCTTTTGTGATGAAGAAGAGAAGGGCATCATATTCCCCCATTCTAACCCTATGATCATTAGAGTAGACATTGTCGATTTCGATGTTGATAAGGTCCTCATTAACACGTGCAGTTTGGTCAACGTGCTCTTTGCCGAGGCTTTCAATGCTTTGAATGCATCAGCATCTCAACAAGGACTTCACTCCCATTCTGAGCTTCTCAGAGGATGTTGTCGAGCCAATCGGCAGTATCCAATTGACCATTGCCCTCGGCACTATGCCCTAAAGGACGATTGTCTACACCTACTTCTTTGTCTTCGACTGCCCTACGGCCTACAATGCCATCATCGGCAGGCTTGCATTAACCAAGATAAAGGCCATGCTATCACCACATATGCTCATCCTCAAATTCCCAACACATTCTGGCACCGCCCAAGTGCGTGGGGATCAATTGAGTGCACAGACGTGTTATGTGTCGGCAACTAAAGAATCGGCAAGGGCGACCCCACGGGAGACTTACTCAGTTTTTTGCCGCCCCCAAGGCCATGCCGTTCGGTAGGGGGATTGGGTAACCAGACAATCCTCGTGACAAAGTCGTCGCTTCCAAAGCCCAACCCGTCGAAGAGCTAGAGTCCATTGCCTTGACCGAAGAACATCCAAATCAGCATGTTAGGATCGTACCACCCTCAGCCAAGCCCTTAGTATCAAATTCATCGCCTTTCTCAAGGCCAATTTGGAAGTCTTCACTTGGTCATACAATGACTTGCCTTAGATCTCTCCTAACATCATTAGCCACAAGCTTAGCATCAATCTAACCTTCGAACGAGATTTAGAAAAACATCCCTTGGGGCTTCAGAAACTATTCTCGATCGACCATGTCACCAATTTGATTGTTGTCTTCTGATTGGTTTTCCAAGTATATTTGCTTATCAATTTATGGAGAAACATCGTTGTTTCCATTGCTAGAGGCAGAAGATCTAAGAAAGAAGAGCTTCCTCATGTTTGAATATTTAGCAACAAATGCTAACTGCGGCACATTAAATCTCTATACTAGATGGGATCTCTCTGAACCTGAAATAATTTAGGAACAAAAAACATATGATTACTATTAAGATTGTTGGGGAGTAGGGATAGGAGAAAAGTAAATGAATTATTGCAAAGATTATCAGTTTAGCAGTGTCCACCTCATAGAAGAAAAGAAACTAAGAAATAATTCAACATTCGGCATAATAATAATGATAAAAGGGTTATTTACTCAAATGGTCCTCAAATTTATACTCAAATTATATTTTGGTCCCTCAATTAAATTATTCGATCAAATGGTCCACCAACTCTATATTATTAGGCAATCGGTCCTACCGTCTAATTTTCTGTTAGATTTAACCAAATTTTAGGATAAATATGACTTTTCATAATTAACAAATAAAAATATGGTTAAAATAAATGCAAAATTAGAAAAGATGAAAGAAAAAGAGAAAAAAATCATGACCCAATTCCCCACAGACACTCCCTCTGTTTTCCGCCTCTTTTTTATCTCTCATTGCTTGATAATCTACTATGGCTATAGTGTGTTCAAGTAAGACAAGTTAATGACTTAAATAGGATTTGTATGAGAATCTAGGTTTCTATTTTTGCTTCCCCTTTCTTTGTATTTAGTTAAAATGCATGTTAGATAGCTTATTAGCCTATTTTTTTATTTTAAAAAAATGCATAGAACTAGTTTTCCCTTCACTATGTTTCTTTGAAATCAAACTGAAATTATTTTGTCGTTATGCATTATTATTTTAAAAAGAATAATGCTACTCTTATCACATTTGTATACCGTATTCTCATACCATCTTATGTAGCAGATCAAGTGGACAACCACATCAATTAAAATGAATTTAACCTTTTATTTTCTTTTATGATTTATTGACACTTTTTAATTAATGTAGTTGTCCACTTCATCCATAAGATGGTATGAGAATGTGATAAGGGTAGCATTCATTCTCATACTACCTAATATGACAAATGAAGAAAAATATAATCAATATATAATAAAGGATTAATTACAGTTTAGTATCTTGTGGTTACACCCTTAAGGCATGTTAGTTCCTATCTTTTCAATTTTAACAATCACATATTCCAGTCTTTTAAATTTGTTACAATGTGGTTCTGCCGTTAGGGTTTTTGTCTGATCTTTTTGTTAGTTGCCTACATGGCACTGTGGGTCCCATCTTTTTCTCAATTTTTTAATTTTTAATTAATTATAATATGAATAAAAGATTAAAAACCAATAAAAATAAAAATAAAAATTTCTTTCTCTCTCTCTCTCTCTCTTTCTCTCTCTCTCTACATTCTCCCGGTCAAGCCTCTCTCTTCCTCACTATTTATCGACAACCACAAACACCAATCCCTACACCCTGATGGCCAGTCAGCACCTCCGTCACAACCCCCCTCACCCTCATCCCCAGCAAACCTCTATCTCGTCTCTGCCATATATTTGGATGGGCCTCCGATTGGAAAACCTCTTAGCATTGGGGATCTTTGCCATATATTAATCCTGATTTCTTCCCCTCCCCCCTCCATGACCACCACTTGTAAGCTCCAACCTCCAAACTTATCCCACAACCATCCTCCACCCGAGCCTGCAACCACGACCCCACGAACCCAAACCCCAGCCCGCAACCACTCAGACCTCCTCTCCCTCCTACCTTCCAATTTCTTCCCCCTCCCTCCGATTTCTTTCCCCCTCCAGATACCAACAAAGAAATGATCAAACAACCAATTTTGAAATCACAGTGGCCGATTTCTTCCCTAGTAAAGTGATTTTTTCCTTTGTTTTGATTATGGATCAGATGTTGATTTTTTGATGGGGAGAAGAAATCAGAGGGTAGGGGGAGAAGAAATCTGGGTGGGGGAAGAAATTTTGGGGAAGGAAGAAATCTGGGTGAGGGAAAGAAATTAGGGTAGAGGGAGAATTTGAGAGCCCCGCCCCAAACCCCAAACCCGATTTCTTCCGCTTCTTCATTTTTGCAAAGTCAGTGTTTGGTTGGTGAGAAAGTGAAGGAAAATGGAGAATCTTTTAATTTGTGTGTTGTATGTTGATCTGAACTAATAGATTAACATATGTAAATTTAGAAAATCGCAAGGGGTGGAGGGAGAAGAAATCGCACGGGATGAGGGAAGAAGAAAATTGCAGCGGGGATGGGTTCTGTGACTTTTGGGTTCGTCGGGGCTGGGTTTCTGGGTTCTGGTTTCGTGGGGTTGGAGGGTGGTCATGGGCAATGGCGGACCCAGGAATTTTATAGGGCTAGGCTAAATAATTTTTTTTTCTTTAGAGGTGATATATTATGAGCTTTTTTTCTCATGAAATAAAAATGTAAATAAAATTTTATAGATCAAACAAAGTTACATTACAATATCAAAGTCTTTTGGTTGAACTACGTGAGATCCGAGTTCAGAAAGTTTCTCAAAAATTGAAGTATCAACATTAGATGCAGAAGGTGTATCCTTATTATCGCTACCACTTTTTTTGAAGAATGAATAAATAGTTTTTCCTCTCTTTGCCAGTCTATTATCATCATGTGACATGATATCCTAACAAGAAATACCAGACACCAAAAATCATATATGCTAATTAATAATTCAAGTTGCAAAAATAAAACATATATAAACAATCTCCAAAAAAATTCACCCAAACCCTAAATCATAAAAACTTAACGACAACAATTAAAATTGAAAATTAAATATATAAAAAAAAGAGAAAAACTTACCAACATTGAAGAACCCACTGAAGATAGGTTGGTACCATTTTTTTAGAGGATGAGAGCTATTTCCTCTAGGCTCTCAAGATTCAAATATGGCATTTTAGGTGGTTGCTCTCTGTGGGTGTAGTCCAATATCAATACGGTTAGAATAGGTCAAGTTGGTACAGCCTTATAAGAAAAAAAAAAAAAAAAGTTGGTAGAGCCTTAGCGGGAGTTCTACTTCTAATCAAATTTATATAGGTTTGGATTGATGTTTATTATTTCCTATATGCTTCAGGAATGGGCTTGTTTTAAATAAAGCTATTATTTACTTTACTTAAATTGGGCTATTATTAGTTTATCATATTTATTTGGTGTAGTGGGCATTGGCGGACCCAGGAATTTTTTAGCAGATGTGCAATTTTGAAAGGTTAAAAACTCTTTGCAGATTGGACATCTAAGGCTTTTTATCTAGATTGACCTTAGGTCCCTTCATGCATTCATATCATACATGAAAAATTCTTCTATGTAGAAATATTGACTAAGTATGAAAAATAATTTTTCGGTAAAATCATTTTCTCAAGATAATTTTTGGCGGCTTTTATTCCTTACACAGCAAATAAGAAAACTTGATTTTATGGGATTTTATTATGAAGTATATATTGACTTAATGAGCTATCATTTTTAGCCTAAATCATATTTTGCACTAAAATAGATTTTTCAAATTTTGATTTGGGGGGAATTTGATTTTCTAATATTTTTATTTGAATCCAAATGGCGGGTACTTCCTTATTTACATTGTAAACTTAAGTAAATGGAGTAATATAAAAATGTTGAAGATGGAAATAAGGTAATTTGTACACCACCAGCAGCTGAGTAAAGGGGCAATTTCAAGTACCTACAATGGTTTTTCTGGTGTGAGGAGGTGCAGTACCTCCTTGCTCCTTAACAGGTCCGCTAGTGGCAGTGGGCTAATATTTATTGGAGTAGGAATAAACTTAACTATATTTAATATTTAAAAATCTTCTCCTAGGCTGGAGCCCACTCCAGCCTCGTAATAGATTCGCCCTTGGTCATGGGGGAATGCAGAGAGAGAGATAGAGAGAGAGATATATATATATTTATAAAATATTTTTAATATTTAATTTTAATCAATTTAAAATTAACAAAAATTGAAAAATGTGGGATCCACAATGCCACGTAGGTAATTAACAGAGAGATCTGACGGAAACCTAACAGCGAAACCATATTGTAACAAATTTAAAAAACTGAGGTATGTGATTGTTAAAATTGAAAAGATAGGGACTAACATGTCTTAAAGGTGTAACCACAGGGTACTAAACTATAATTAACCCTATAATAAAACATTTATTAAAGATTAATAGGTTTTTTGAATATATATATATAAAAGATACATCACTCATATATTTTATATTGGCCTTCAACCTTCCCTTGTGGTTAAGTGCGCTTGCATTAACTCCTAGTGGTCTTGGTTCGAAGGTTGGTACCACATTCTCTACAAAACTCATATATTTTATATATGCAAGCATTTGCACATCTAAGCCCATTTCGTGCCTTCTCTCTCTCTCTCTCTCAACATATATGCATGTGTTATCATGTTCCAACTATATATTAAATTCAAATTCTATGAACATAGTATCATGTACGCATTTGCTCTTGTCCCAGCTCATGTCATCTAAATTCCCCATAGGTCAACGAAAATAGATATATATATTTCTACGAGCACGCTTGCTTACGTTGAGCCTACAGCTACATGTTAAAGTGTTAATTATACTTGAAGGAGATGGTGCAATGTTGACCTACGAAAGTGCTGGAGATAAAAAAGGGTGACCATTCGACGTCCCCAAGGGGAAAAGGTTAGCACCAAACTTATAAAGCCACATACTAGACATACACATTTGGGAAGTGGAGACTCGTTTGATGTATATAGAATCTTTTTTTCTTTTTTAGAACCTTTTTGTGATGTGAATGTATTGATATTGTATCGATATTGTCGAAAATGTATGGATAACTTGTCAATTATTTTTATTAGCAAAAACGATATACATTGACACATTCTATGGCATATCGACAGTACTTCTGTGAAACCATGCAATTTGAAGTGGCCAGCTCATAATTTGCACGAGACATTAATTTGTGGCACCATCAAAACAAGACAAAGTGAACTGAATCTCACATATGATTCCACTAATAATGAGTTCATCAAATGAAAAGGAAATAAAAGAATCAAGAAAGTAGTATAAATAAACCTCTGTGAAAGCTTGATTTAGTACTGAGGTTGAAGCCTAAAAAGTGAACAATGGCAAGCCTGAATTTCTACTTCTGCCTTGCCTTGGTTTTCCTCATTGCTTCTAGGTCAGAAAGTCGTCCCCTCGACACCAATCTAGAGAGGAAGAATACGACTAGCATATTATTGAGACAATTGTTTCAAAGATCAAAAGAACACAAGCTAAGGTTTCAAGAAGATGATGCAGTGGTTGTTGGAAGCCCTTACCGCACAATGCGACGAAGTCCTGGAGGACCCGACCCTGCTCATCACTGAAACTGAATCAATCTTGAAAAATACTCCATGGGAAACTTGAAATGCAGAACACATAAGATTTGTAATTCCTCTATTTGATTGTGGAGGATTAGTTTGAAGTGCATGTACTCCAGAAAACGCTTCACTGTATTCTAGTTATATGCAAGAGAGAAGTTCTTTTCCATATCACTGCTCTTCCTAATTTTACCAAAAGAAGGCTTGTTTTTTTCTTCTTTTAATAATCAACAACATTAGTTCTTTTCGCAAAGAGAAGTTTTCTTTTGTTATTTCATTACTATTTATCAGTCTTTGATTAATGCTCAAAACCAGTAAAATATGCAAGCATATGATTTTTGCTTAGTCATTTAGAAATTATGAGGATACTGTTTGAAAGATTTATTATTATTTGGGAATTTTTTACAATGATCTACTATTTATTTATTTTTGTTTCTAGTCCTTAGAACTTCGAAAATAATTTTATTTTTTTTCATGAAATAATATAAATTTAATGTTATAGAATGGAAGTATATGTTACTAGGATTTTGTAGCATTTTTTAAATGAACTTTCGGTGAATTGTATAATTGAAAAATATTTGAAAAAAAAAAAGGAAATTAGATGAAATGACACATGGCAATATAGCAATAGGATACGTTTAATATCGGGGTAATGCTAGGCTTACCACATTTTTATACCACATTGTGTACCACCTTTCTAATAGATGTGGAGCCCACCAATACAATGAGGCCTACCTCTATTAGAGAGGTTGTACACAATGTGGTATGAAAAATGTGGTAAGCCTAGCCTTTAGCATTTTTCTTAGAATAATGCTACTCTTACCACATTTGTATACCACATCTTTATACCATCTTATGTGGCAGCTGAGGGGACAGCCACATCAATTAAAATTATTTAATATTTTCTTTTCTTTTATGATTTATTCCAGTATTTATTTTTCTAATTGCCTTACTTCATTGATTTAATTGATGTGGCATATAATATGGACATGCCACATCATGTAGTGTAGAAATGTGGGATAAATATGTGGTAAGTGTAGCATTACTCTTTTTCTTAATATCGTGAAGGGTAATGCCAGAGAGACCATCTTTTTTGTACCGCAATTGTATACCATCTGATGTGGAAGATGATATGGCATGCCAAATCATTTAATATATTTACATATATTTTAAATTTTTATTCTCCCCTAATTAAAGAACAAAAGTCATTAAATACAACTAAATCTATTTTACTCTCCCCTAATTACAGCATAATTACCGATAGGAATCTTTCTATCTCCACTCTCTCTTCTTCCTTCTCCCTACATTTTCTTCTCCACAATAATTTTATGATTGCCGGATTTTTCATTGGTGTTAAACACAGTCTCAACCCCTTTCCTCATGTTGGCTGCCATTATTTGTTCTTTGTCTCTTTCGGCCTGCAACTAGTGGTCAATTTCGCAGCAAAAAATAAAAATAAAAATAATAATCCGATTAAATGTGGCGGAAAAAGCAAACTAATATGATAAAAACTTTATATCTTTATGGACTCCCTCAGAAATCTAACTAAACTGTTCTTGTAAATCTGAAATAATAAAAAATTTAGAATCAAAACCCAACTACCTTGTTGAAGTCTTTAAAATAAAATAAAAAAAGGGACCATGATGGGTTTTCAAAATTATCAACCTATCCAAACAAGAAAAACATGGCGGGGAATTTCCCGGGAAGGTGAGTTGTTGTGGGTTATCTTTTTAGTTGCGATTCCATTTCATTTTTAGACCGATGGGAAGTTTCTGTTGCATCAAAACATCTTAGAAAGAGAGAGAGAGAGAGAGATATATATATATATATATATAGAGAGAGAGAAATGAAAGGGATACATGAATCATGGTGCTGCATTCGTCAGAAATTTGATGGAATGCACCTGCCATGGTGAAGAGGGAGAACTTTCGACGACACCAATGATAAGAAATTGTTGTATGAAAGGGTGAGAGGGAGGAGGAAGAGAGGAAAAATTAAAAATAAATCTTACGGGATCGGTGCATTAATTAGGGGAGAATGGAAATTTAAAATATATGTAATTGTATTAAATAATTTACCACATCATCTTCCACATAAGATGATATACAATTGTGATACAAAAAGTGGTCTCCCTAACATTACCCTATCCTGAAACCACCTTTGTATCTTGAAAACCATGAAACGAAGGACAATTGAGTCCTTAAGCACAGTATGTTGTATGAGACAAGGGGCCTCCCTTGCTATTAGCATCCACCCTGGATTCCATCTACAACCCAAGTTAGAGTTCCGAGAATGTCTGACACCCACCCTGATCTCAGGTCCAGTAGCTAAACTTCTCTTTAACTCATGTATTGAGACAAACTAACGATTTGACTCTTACCAAATTTGGCAGAGCCTCACCCATAATCTGCACTCCTAATTTTTGTACCATATGAACTAAAGGGCCTTCGATGTCTAAGTCAAACTTAAAGTATGAGAATCATAGAAGAAGGTTCTTGGTTTCCAAGAATTGTTACATTCTTTGTTTGATAGAGGTTGAGTTTTATGCAGTCTCTAAGTGGCTGGTTTATCGTTGTTGTGGTCGACATGGTATCTGAACACCCGTGTATTGAAAGATATGTATTGAAGCTTATCTCAAGAATGGTGTGGACTTTAAGTATATGTTTACAAGTGTAGTATTGACAGCTATATATGTTGAACATGTTGAATGATAAGTCCATTGGGCTATGAGACGAGGACAGTGTTCTAAAGAAGTTAGATCCATGAGACCCTTCCTCTCAAGCTCATACCCTAACATGTTCCTAGTCATAGGATCACTCAACTCAACATTATTGACGATCCGTAAAAACCATCATGCACTATATCTACTTAATTAGGAGGATGACTGGTCTCAAGTCATTCGTGTAGTGGACATTAAGATAAGGGTATGGGTGCTCATTAGAGAATGAGTGCACTGAACGCGATCGACCTAGAAATATTGTATGGAAGTTTTATCCACATATAAAATAAGATTTTCGTAGTTGCAATACTGCAAAGTTAGTCTTTAGACCTGAGGTGCTGTGGTTGTCTCATGGAAGCTACTTAGACCTTTGATCATGCTGAATAGTCAAGTTCTCTTGGGAGCATGACTCCAAGGTATGGTCCAAGCTCTTGATTAATTCATAAAGGCATGTGATTGTACAATAAAGGATCTCGACTTCCGGTAAAGGGAGAGAATACTCTAAGATATGATTCGGTAATCTCTGGCTTGCGTATGAGGCTTAATTGAGAAATTATGTTTCCAATCATGCCCAAATGAATCATATAAGATGAGAATGTTCACATTAGGGATTTGACATGAATTTTGTATCCTATTAATGTGAACTAGAGTATATAGTAAAATAGAACAACCATATTGCATTGTGATGCCAACTGAATGGGTTCTCTAACACATTCTATTTTGGCCACGGTGATCATGGCACGTGTGTTGCTAGATCGTTAACCATGATTTATGACAGCCCTGAGGACATTCCATAACTGGATTCATAATCGATAAAGAAGAGTTCACGTATCGCCTACTACCTCACCATTTAGAACCCACTAGATTGTACATTGAGTAAAGCACTCTTTGGATTGAAACCATTGGGCTTGAACCCATTGGGCTTTTAAAGTTAAGTTGTATACAACTTAAGTGAGAAGCCTAACAAAGCCTAAACAACACATAGGGCTGGCCATGCTAGTGGGTATTGGGTCTTTGACCCAACTCAAGATAAATGGGTCATTTGATGACCCATCATCTTCAGTCATAAGGCTATATAAGCCGAGGAACAAATCGTAAAGCCTTGACATTGGTCGAGCTTCATCGTGAAATCAGATTGGGCCAAGACCTTGGGCCGTTTGCCACTCTTGGGTCTAGTATTTGGCCCTCATGCTTATGGATCATAGAGATGATATTGGCATGGCAATATGTTCTTATCCTTGGGCAGAACCAGCCACTTTGGGCCGAGTCCAATACTTCACGGCCGCGGACTTTGGGCTCAATTTCTCAATTTTGTTATGACTTTGGGCCTTTTTTTTTTTTTTTAGCTCAATCATCTCCCTAATGCACGGCTGCCACATCATTTTATATTTGCGGGCTCCAAGGAAAAAAATTTCCAGGTATGAACAATGTGTAGCAGAGAAGATCAAAAATCAAGCTTCACCAAAATTTTCTAATAGTTGGATGGGGAAGCTCGCTCCAAAGGTATATTTCATATCTTTCCTCTCCTAAGTTCTGTTTTAGGTTTAATGGCGCATCAATCACATGGCCTATAAAATACTTAGGTAGAAGATTTGGTATTTCAACTCATGAAAATGAAATAATAGTTATGTTTCATGATTATGAATGTTATTCATGGTTATGTTCAAATGAATAGCATAAGTCATAAATTTTCCTTCATGAAGAATGTGTTTAAACTTGGTCGGATCTTGTTCTCTATTTGTTTTGAACTTGGTCTGATTCCTTTGATGTTATTTGCACTAGGTAAGTTGTGAAGTCCTATCACTCAAGGCATAGGAAATAACTAATCTAAGCCAGCCACTCATAATGTAGTGGTTTGATATTAGAAGTCAGGTTACTTGAGGCCCAATTTCCTTTTATTTGATCATTTTATTATACTTTCTCAAGTGTTAATAGTTACACTCTTGTAACTAGTACAATCTCTTAACCTGTTTCTAGGACGAAGGTGATTTGGCCAAACAGAATATCGTGCTCAGCTTTTTCTTTGTGGAAAGGTGCTCTCATAGAGAGAGAGAGAGAGAGAGAGAGAGAGAGAGAGATCAACAGATGAAGGATAGTGTAATATATTAACAACAATATACACATCGATAACAATAGCCGACAATGTTAAATTAATGAAGAAAAGACAGAAAATGGGTTAGTTGAATCACTGAACAAGAATCCAGACAACAAACTAAAACCATGTGGCAATGATCATTTTAGGATATAAAATTTCAGAAACGATAACCTTTGTCCTGCAGGGAAAATTAACCCCGAAAAAACGAAAAAACCGAGCTCAATCTTGGCATATATGCTCAATCTTTTATATATATATATATATATATATATATGTACATTAATATTATTATTCTTGCTGGATTTATTGCTTCATCTCTGGCTTAATTTAAAAATCAATAATGTACAAGCGTGGAAATAAATAATAGAGGACAAATCAAAAGCTAGCTAAAGGAAAGAGCCAAAAAGCAAAAAAAAACAGAGATAATCCACAACTAAAAGCCACACCATGTATACAAGACAATGTATGGTGCTGATGATGGCCATTTTGTCATTCTAATTCAACCACAAATCTGTTTTATCCTCAACCCCACTATCCGTAATTTCCCTATAAATTTAGGGCACTCAAAATCATTTGACCTACTTGGCCCCCTCTCTCAACTTCCTCTACACTTGGCATTATAAGTTTTTGTAGCCCTTAATTCTCCTTTGTGAATTAAACCCATCTTCATAAATTGTACCCTCTATAGCTCGCATGGCACGCACGTTGGCCCTCGTCTTGGTGATCTTCTTAGCTTTATCGTCTGTTTCCGAGGGACGGCGTATAGTTGAGGGGCGTCTGCCGCCCATGCATAAACGGCATGTCGTACGACTAGACAGCCGACGTCTTTTGCATCAGTTGCTTGCGCATTATCAAAGGGTGCAACACCTCCCTTCTACTGATAGACGCTCACCAGGAGGACCAGATCCTGAGCACCACTAATGATCGATCCAATATGCATAAATGGGAGTGCTTTTATCTTTTATCTTCTTCTTTTTTTCTTCTTCTTTTTTCTCTCTGAGAGTAGAGTTGGGTATTATAAGCTCCTGGAGGAATAAGGTACTGCTTAGTTTAATCGCAGCTTAAATAAATTAAAAGTTGCCCATTTGCATGGTGTGTGGCAACAAAAAGTTGTACTTTTTCCACCTATATCCAAACCAACCCAAATGGTCAAGGCAAATTCTTTTGTCTAGTCTTGGGAGGAATGAGCTACCTTTGTCTATTTTCCCTATCAAAAGTCAAATCTTATAAAAGGAAATGCAATCGTCGTTGCTTTAGTTATTAAATATATAATAGCTTCTATATATTTTTTTATTTATGTTTTTCCTTTTTGAAAGAAAGGCGATTATTTTGATTCATAATTCCGTATGTTTTTTCTTTTAATTGAAAGATAGGTGGCATACTTTATATATAGTTAAACTTCCAAGATAACTTATCACCAAGATCAAGTCTACATGAAAATTATAATTCACAATCACCCGTCTGAGTAAATTGATCGCACAGATTCCAAACATATTTCAATACATTTTCTGAGATTAGCTGTGAACAACTCCCTCAAGATTTCATTCTTTTCCTGACGAGTTCTCTGCCAGAATCTTGTGTGGTGTGATTTTTATTTGATGATCAATCCCAACTGTAATTCTTGATAATTTTGGTGATTCCAGGCCATATAAATTAACATTTCTTCGTCCAGATCCTACTTCTATCATTTAATTTTTATTCTTTGTGTTATTTTATCTTTATGTAGCAGGATTTATTGTTATCTTTTATGTTATTTTATCTTCGGAATCTATTATAGGTTTATAATTGGTCGGATCTTGTTCTCTATTTGTTGGGGTGAGTCAAAGTCAACGTTCCTATTAGGAGTAGAATTTGTTCCTATTATGAATAGAATTTATATTTTATTGTAATTATCTAATTTAAGTATAATTAGGATATTTTGTACATATTTCTTATTTGTACCCACTCTGTATATAGTATATACATTCCTCCTTGAGAGAAGAATAAACATATCAGTTTAAACCCTAATTACTTTTGAGATGGTATTAGAGCGGGTTCCGATCTGTCTCTACAACATCAAAACCCTAATCCTAAAAAATACATATTTCCGATGCACCTAGCCTATACACCTAAACATGTGCCGCCTATACACCTAAGCTTGCGCCGTCTCATATCTCTTACTGTCAATGGCGGACCCAGGAATTGTTATAGGGCTAGTCTAAATTAAATAATAAAAAATTTCAGAGGAGATATATTATAAGCTTTTTTTTCTCAAGAAACAAAAATGTAAATAAAATTTTATAGATCAAACAAAGTCACATTACAATATCAAACTCTTTAGGTTGAACTACGTGAGATCCGAGTTCAGAAAATTTCTCAAAAATTGAACCATCAACATTAAATGCAGAAGGTATATCCTTATTATTGTTACCACTTTTTTTGAAGAATGAATAAATAGTTTTTCCTCTCTTTGACCGTCTATTATCATCACGTAACATGATATCCTAACAAGAAATACCAGACACCAAAAATCATATATGCTAATTAATAATTCAAGTTGAAAAAATAAAACATATATCAACAATCTCCAAAAAAATTCACCCAAACCCTAAATCATAAAAACTTAACAACAATTAAAATTGGAAATTAAATATATATAATAAATAAATAAATAAAAGAGAAAAACTTACCAAGATTGAAGAACCCACTGAAGATAGGTTGGTACCATTTTTTAGAGGAGGAGAGCTATTTCCTCTAGGCTCTCAAGTTTCAAATATGGCGTTTTGGGTGGCTAGAATTTTTTTTTTGATTTTTGCTCTCTGTGGGTGTAGTCCAATATCAATACGATTAGAATAGGTCAAGTTGGTAGAGCCTTAGCGTGAGTTCTACTTCTAATCAAATTTATATCGATTTGGATTGATGTTTATTATTTCCTATATGCTTCAAGAATGAGCTTATTTTAAATAAAGCTATTATTTACTTAACTTAAATTGGGCTATTATTAGTTTATTATATTTATTTGGTGTAGTGAGCTAATATTTATTGGAGTAGGAATAAACTTAACTATATTTAATATTTAAAAATCTTTCCCTAGGCTAGAGCCCACTCCAGCCTAGTAATATATCCGCCCTTGCTTACTGTGGTCGTTGCTACCTAATCTTCTACTGCCCCCATCTATCACCATGACGAATGTCACTGAATCTTCTTCTTCTACTCTTATTGTGACGGTTCATACTGAATCATCCACCAATCCACCTATAGGATTCAAATTGAATGGATCCAAATATGAGATATGGGCTTCAAAGATCGAACTACATACTACTACACAAGGCAAATTGAGTTACTTGACTGGCGACGCTGATGCCTCTGATTCCCAAAACCCACAATTTGGGATATGGAAAATTGCTGATGCTATTGTGAAAAGTTGGATGCTGTGAATTATGGAACCCAGTTTGTTGAATATGGTTCATACTCTACCTACTGTTAATCAGATGTTTTATGATGGCTCTGACATATCCCAATTCTATGAACTGCGGTGCGAGGCTACTCGTCTCAAGAAAAAGGGTTGTCCTGTCTCTACCTATTTTGCCGAACTTAAGGCAATCTGGCTTGAATTGGACAAGAGACCTCATTTTTAGATGAAGTGTGCTGATGATATGAAGACTTTTAAGGCTACTATTATGGCAGATCATGTGTATGATTTTTTTGGTTGGCCTTGACGATACTTATGACAAGGTCCGCAATGATATTCTACGGAGTGATAAAGTTCCAAGTATCGAAAATGTATTTTTTATGGTACATCCAGAGGCTTAACGCTAGATTACTGTGCTTGGACCCAGCACCAAGATTGGGGAACCTGCTGTTGTGTTTGCTTCCAAAAATACTACTCTGGTTCCTCTGCCTATAGGGTTTGGCTCTTCTATTATTTTGCCTCGTCGCCTGACTTCTGCAAAAAAAGACAAACTGAAGTGTGATCACTGTGGTGAAAAGAGACATATTATCGACACTTGCTGGGCATTACATGGGGTACCAGATTGGGAGAAGTATTGGAGGCGTTTAAAAAAGGAACAACTGGACTGCAAAACTCATGTGGCTATTGCCGCCACTTCTGTGGCTGACGTCATCACTGGGCACGGCCACCTTACTACTCCTCCTCCTCCTCCTCCCTTTACTGTGGTCTTAAGCACTCCAACACCACCTCCCCCAGGTAACTTTGGCAAGGCTTTCCATGCCCATGATGCACACGATACAAATTGGATTATTGATTCATGAACTATTGACCATATGACGTATAATTCTGCTTTATTCTCTACCACTCTTCCGTCTCATCGTGATCATGTTCTGACTGTTAATAATGGTGTTGCTCCTGTCACGGGGTCTGGTTCTATACTCTTGACACCCACTTTACCATTGGACAAAGTGTTATTGGTTCCATCTTTATCTAGTAATTTATTACCTGTGCCGCAAGTTACTGAGCAGTTAAACTGCGTTGTACTGATGTATCCGTCTTTTGTCTTATTACATGATATCCAGACTCAGGAGATCCTTGGTTGTGGTATTAAAAAAGGAAGGCTTTTATTATGTAGATGATGTGGCAACTAGTCGTGTTCTTCGTGGTGGTAGCGCCGAAACTTCTCAACATTGCTGGATTTAGTTGCTACATTGCCGATTTGGTCATGCCTCATTTAGATATTTACGGCATTTGTTTCCTGCATTATTTAGTGGTGTCAACGAGTCTGCTTTCCAATGTCAAACTTGTATTTTAGCTAAGAGTCATCGGGTATCCTACCCTCCAAGTTTTAATAAATGGCTCATGCCATTTGATATAGTTTAGTCTGATGTTGGGGACCTTCTCCTGTTTTTACAGCCTTAGGAGTTCGCTGGTTTGTGTTATTTGTGGATGATTGCACTCATATGATGTGGTTATATGAGATGAAAAATAAAAGTCATGTGGTCGAAATTTTCAGCATTTCTATCAGATGATTTAGACTCAATTTATGCTCCTTATCAAGGTTTTTCGATCTGATAATGGTGGAGAATTTGTTAATTCGACATTATCCCATTTTTTCACACTAAAAGTGTACTCCATGAGACTACTTGCCTTCAAACACCACAACAGAATGAGGTTGCTGAATGTAAAAATGGGCAAACCCTTGTTGCTGCCTGTGCTCTGCTACTTGGTGCGTCAGTTCCAATGTAGTTCTGGATGGATGTTGTTACCTATGTAGTCCATCTCTTGAATCGTCTATCTTCACGAGTTTTGGATTTCCAAACTCCTATGCAGGTACTGACCCATCATATCTCTGCCTCTTCTATGCTGACTCCATCTTCAAAGGTGTTTGGTTGTGTCATCTATGTTCACCTCTATCAGAATTAGAGGAGTAAGCTGGACCCCTGTGCTCTCTGCTGTGTCTTTCTGGGTTTCTCTCCTCATCAGAAAGGCTACAAGTGCTATCATCCTGCAACCTGACGTCTATAGGTTTCTACGGATGTTACCTTTATTGAGGATGAGATGTTCTTCTCTGATACACCCCGAGCATGTCTTTCAGGGAGAAACTAGTAGTGAAGGACATAATTGGCTAGATTTACAAGGGGGAGTGGTTTGAATTGTTTGATACAAAGGGAAGAACTGACTGAAGCTATTGAACTTGCAACACCAACTGAACTTGCTATTTTAACTGATGTCGCTACTATCACTGAACTGATTGCTCCCCTCCCTGAAGCTTCTCTAATAGTACCCGATCAAGCTCCTCTGGATATTCTTGAGGTAAGTACTTCTATTCATACTGCTGATAATTTTTATGTTTTACCGCCTAGACAGAACCGCGGGGTTCCACCTAATCGTTATTCACCATAAGGCAAAGCAAGATATGCTATTGCCCATTATGTGTATGATCGAAAGTTATCTCCTGAGTGCAAAGCGTTTGTGGTCAGAATGGATAGTAATAAAATTCCAACTCGTGTTGAGGATGCATTTAATGATCCAAAGTGGGCTGAAGCCATGAATATTAAAATGGAGGCACTGCAGAAAAATAATATATGGGACATTGTTGATATACCAAAGGGAATGAAGCCTGTAGGATGCAGATGGGTGTTTACAGTTAAATATAATGCATATGGTACTGTGGAGAGGTACAAGGCAAGATTAGTAGCTAAAGGGTTCACTCAGATATATGGAGTTGATTATCGGGATATTTTTGCACCTATGGCTAAGATGAATATTGTTAGAGTTTTATTGTCCTTAGCAGTAAACCTGGATTGGTCCCTAAGGCAATTTGACGTAGAAAATGCATACTTACATGGTGAACTAGAAGAAGAAGTGTGCATGAGTCTTCCACCAGGGCATAGTGTTATTGGTGACACGGGGAATGTGTGCAGATTAAAAAAGGCATTGGATGGGTTAAAACAGTCTCCTCGGGCATGGTTTGGCAGATTTACTACATCTATGAAGAAGTTTGGTTACCAACAGGCCAATACTGATCATACTCTATTCATTAAACATCGGGCTAGTAAGGTGACTTTGTTGATTATTTATGTTGATGATATGATTGTGACTGGTGATGATATTGTAGAAATCGAGGAACTGCAGAAGCGTTTAGCATATGAACTTAAGATGAAATACTTGGATAGTCTGAAATATTTTCTAGGACTGGAAGTCACTCCATCTAAATATGGCTTATTTCTTTCACAAAGGAAGTATGTCATGGACCTGCTAGCAGATATTGGAATGCTTGATTGTAAACCAGCTGATACACATATTGTTGAGAATCATAAACTTGAGGGTTTTGTGGATCAGGTCCCAACTAACAAAGAAAAATACCAAAGGTTGGTTGAGAGACTGATTTATTTATCATTGACACGCCCTGATATGGCCTATACGGTAAGTGTTGCTAGCCAATTTATGCATTCACCTAATAAGGATCATATGGCTACTGTGATGCATATTCTGAGTTACTTAAAGTCTTCTCCTAGGAGAGGTTTATTATTTAAGAAAATGGCCACTTGGATCCAGAAGGTTACACTGATGCATATTATGCAGGGAATATTACAGATAGATGTTTTACATTAGGTTACTTCAGCTTTGTTGGCGATAACCTAGTTACGTGGCGTAGCAAGAGGCAAAACGTTGTGTCTTGGTCCTCTACAGAGTCTGTTGTGAAATATTGTGGTTGGGGTGGTTACTTACTGAAATTGGGTTTAGACTGGATGCTGCTACAAAGCTCCATTATGATAGTCAGTCTGCATTTGAAATTGCTAAGTTAATTTACATACCTTTTGTGCCTTCTTTAGAGTAGCTTGCAAATATGTTGACTCATGCCGTCTCAAAGGGCCGATTTGAAGACTCACTTGACAAGTTGAGCATTACCAATATAAGTTTCAACCCTAATTACTTTTGAGTCTATTTGCTTTGAACTTGGTCTGATTCCTTTGATCTTATTTGCACTAGGTAAATTGTGAAGTCCTATCGATTAAGGCATAGAGCAGAATTAATCTGACCAAGCCACTCATAGCGTAGTGGTAGGCGCAAATTTCCTTTAATTGGATCATTTTATTAGACTTTCTCAAGTGTTAATAATGACACTCTTGTAACTAGTACAATCTCTTAACGTATTTCTAGGACGAAGGTGATTTGGGCAAACAGAATAGCGTCTTTTTCTTTGAAAAGGTGCTCTCATCATGATTTTTCATCTTGTTATAGCGACAGCTACTGAAGCTGCATAATGTTCTGCACAGAGAGAGAGAGAGAGAGAGAGAGAGAGAGAGAGAGAGAGAGAGAGAGAGAGAGAGAGAGAGAGAGATCAACAAATGAAGGATAGTGTAATACATTAACAAGAACATACACATCGATAACAATAGCTGACAATGTTAAATTAATGAAGAGAAGACGAAAAATGGGTTAGTTGAATCACTGAACAAGAATCCAGACAACAAACTAAAACCGTTGGAAAATATTTACTCTTATTTTTCAGAACCATGATACCTGACATTTATTCCAAATCCGTAAATGGATATATACATTAATATTAATATTCTTGCTGGATTCACTGCTTAATCTCTGGCTTAATTTAAAAATCAATAATGTGCAAGCGTGGAAATAAATAATAGCGATGACTAAGCTTTACCCTTGTCCATATCGTTACAAAACAAAAGCTGAAGGAAAGAGACAAAAAGCAAAAAAAAAACACAGAGAATCCACAACTAAAAGCCACGCCATGTATACAAGAGAATGTATGGTGGTGGTGATGGCCATTTTGTCATTCTAATTCAATCACAAATCTGTTTTATCCTCAACCCCACTATCCGTAATTTCCCTATAAATTTAGGGCACTCAAAATCATTTGACCTACTTGGCCCCCTCCCTCAACTTCCTCTACACTTGGCATTATAAGTTTTTGTAGCCCTTAATTCTCCTTTGTGAATTAAACCCATCTTCATAAATTATACCCTCTACAGCTTGCAATGGCACGCACATTGGCCCTCGTCTTGGTGATCTTCTTAGCTTTATGGTCTGTTTCCGAGGGACGGCGTATAGTCGAAGGGCAGCAGCCGGCCATGCATAAACGGCATGTCGTACGACTAGACAGCCAACGTCTTTTGCATCAGTTATTTGCGCATTATCAAAGGGTGCAACAACTCTCTTCTACTGATAGACGCTCACCAGGAGGACCAGATCCTCAGCACCACTGATGATCGATCCAATATGCATAAATGGGAGTGCTTTTTTCTTTTTTTCTTTTTTTCTCTTGCTCTGAGAGTAGAGTTGGGTATTATAATCTCCTAGAGGAATAAGGTACTGCTTAGTTTAATCGCAGTACATTGTATACTGGTTTAAATAAAATAAAAGTTGTCCATTTGCATGGTGTGGCAACAAAAAGTTGTACTTTTTCCACCTATATCCAAACCAACCCAAATGGTCAAGGCAAATTCTTTTGTCTAGTCTTGGGAGGAATGAGCTACCTTTGTCTATTTTCCCTATCAAAAGTCAAATCTTATAAAAGGAAATGCAATCTTCGTTGCTTTAGTTAAATAATATAATAGCTTCTATATGTTTTCTTTATATTTTTCCTTGTTGAGAGAAAGGCGATTAGTTTCATTCATAATTCAAATATATAAAGACCGTCTAAATTTTCCTTTTAATTGAAAAAAAAGTGAAAAACTATATATAGTTAAACTTCCAAGATAACTTATCACCAAGATCAAATCTACATGAAAATTATAATTTATTAGGGGGCATTGCTAAGTCTGTGTTTATTTCGTCTTGTCTTTAAAATGATCAATACAATTCTGGACAAAATTGTTAGAGTTTTGTGAAGAATAGTGGAGAGAGCAAAGAGAATACACAAAGAATCGAATCAACAGAAGCTTGCATTCCAATGCTCTAATCAAAAAGAGCAGACTCTGTGTGCGCTATATTTTCGTTAGAAAGACCAGCTGGATACAATTACATGCTTTGTATCACAGCCCTTCATTTAAAACTGCTTTCTAAAAACATTACACGTGGCTTGTGCAGCCTTTCAGTACTCAAGCCTAACACCTGTCATTTTAGTGACTAAGTGAATACACCATTGGCTAAATAGGCTTAGTTACATTTTCTATCAGCTCACTACTTATATTTCAACACTCCCCTTTAAGTTGTGAGCTGATTTCACACCAAGCTTCTCTCTAAGATAGCAGAAACGATCTTTAGCTAGAGCCTTTGTAAAAATGTCTACTAGCTGCTCATTCGTAGGACAATAGATCAAATCCACAATTCCTTCTTGCAAAGCATCTTTAATAAAATGGTACCTTCGATCAATATGCTTGGTTTTCTGGTGGAACACAGGGTTCTTTGTAATGGCAATAGCTGAGATGCTATCACAGTGTAGTGGTATGACCTCTGTTTGAAATTCTCCGAAATCTTCCAATACAAATCTCAACCAAATAACTTGTGTTGTTGCTTTAGAGGCACTAATGTATTATGCCTCTACAGTAGAGAGTGCAACGCAGTTCTGTTTGACTGAAGCTCAAGCAAGCACTCCACTTCCAAAAGAAAATGCATATCCAGAAGTGCTCTTGCTATCATCCACTGAGCCACTCCAATCACTGTCACAATAGCCAATTAGAACTGCCTCTTTTCCCTTCACATACTCCAGACCATAGTCAAGTGTTCCTTTCACATATCTAAGAACTCGTTTTGCTGTTCCAAGATGTTTGGTGGTGGGGCAGTGCATAAACCTTGCAAGCAAGCTATAGTTGCAAACATAATATCAAGTCTTGTAGCTGTGAGATACAGCAGACTTCCAACGATCTTTCTATATTGGTCCTCATTTGTGGAACTACTCCCATCATCTTTACTTAATTTTTTAGTTGGAACAAGAGGGATAGCCACACGTTTATAGTCACTCAGGCCAAATCTGCTTAACAAGGTTGATGCATACTTTCTTTGATAAAGGAAGATGCTTGTTGGTGTTTGAATTACTCCCATCCCCAAGAAATGGTGCAAGAGTCCCAAATCTGTCATCTCATATTTTTCCATCATATCTTGCTTGAATTCTTCCAACATTGCTTGGTTATTTCCAGTGTAGACTATGTCATCTACATAGATAGACACTAT
The DNA here is from genome assembly GCF_000346465.2 of Prunus persica. Lineage (NCBI taxonomy): Eukaryota > Viridiplantae > Streptophyta > Magnoliopsida > Rosales > Rosaceae > Prunus > Prunus persica. The sequence goes on along the minus strand of NC_034011.1, from coordinate 11,356,388 downwards.
CAAGATGCTTACTTCACCTCTAGTCTTGACATAAAGAGTAGCCTCACTTTGACTCTTTGTGAAACCACACTCAGCAAAATAACCATCAATTTCACTATACCAAGCTCTTGGCGCCTGTTTCAAGCCATATAGAGCTTTGTACAGCTTGTAAACCTTGCTTTCACTCCCCTAACCACAAATCCCTCCGGCTGATCTACATACACTTCTTCTTCTAAGATACCATTTAGAAAAGCTGACTTAACATCTAATTGGTACAGCTTCCAACTCTTCTGTGCTGCTAGTGCAATTAGAGTTCAGATTGTGTATAATCTAGCCACTGGTGCAAATGTTTCATTGTAGTCTACCCCTGGTTTCTGAGAGTATCTTTTAGCCACTAACCTTGCCTTATTCTTCTGCACTGAACCATCCAGATTCAACTTGATTTTAAACACCCATTAACTCCAATAACTGGTTTTGTCCGTAGGTCTGTCAACAATCTCCCATGTAGCATTCTTCTCTATCATTGACAACTCATCTTTCATTGCCTTTATCCATGACTCATCCTTTACAGCTTCATCAAACTTTTCAGGCTCCATAATGCACAGATTGCGTTGTGCTAAAATATCATCCAACTTTCTCCATTTCAATGGAGTATGATCAAAATTTTGAGTGTCTTCTACTCTGCTGCCTATTTTACTTGATTCTTCTTGTGAAACACTTTCTCCTGACATGAAACCATGATTCTGATTTCCTACAGGTGTTTCAAATGGTGTTGCGTCAGAATTCCTAGGCCACTCTTCATAGTTCATCCTTTTCACTTGATTCTCAGCCACTTCCTTCCAATTCCAGGTTGCTCCTTCATCAAATACAACATCTCTTGACAATAAGAGCTTCCTAGTGATAGGGTCAAAAACTCTATAACCCTTTTCACAAGTCGCATAACCAACAAACACTCCCTTTGTGCTCTTGGCATCCAATTTCTGTCTCCCTTCAGCTGGTTTATGTACAAAGCAAACGCTGCCAAACACTTTTAAATGAGCAACACCTGGTTTCCTTGTACTATAAGCTTCAAAAGAAGTTTTGTTTCTGAGTGCCTTGGTAGGACACCTATTCAATATGTACACGGCAGTGTGTACAGCTTCTGCCCACAGATAGTAGGGTAGCTCATTCTCATGTAACATAGCCTTTGCCATTTCTACCACCGTCCTATTCTTCCTTTCTACCACTCCATTCTATTGCGTATTTCCCCTCCTATTAATGAAATTGCATTGGCTATCAAAATACAAAAATAAAAAATTCGACTAGCGTATGGTATTTAATGTATAGTTTCTTTATTCCATAAATTGTGAAAATGTGTGTCTAATACGTGAAGTTTACAGGTACAAATTTGTAAAAGATATCTTCTTCTTTTCTTTTTTTTTGGGTTGAGAAGAAACATTAGTAATTATTGATGAAACATATCATAGTACAAAGCCACAAAAGAGTTAAAATGGGCATAGAAAACTGCCTTTGAATACCTGCCTCTTCACACAGCTTATCGAATTCACTGGATGTAAACTCTCCTCCTTTATCACTTCTTACACATTTTACTTTAAAACCACTCTGCAGCTCTACCATAGACTTAAACTTTATAAAACAATTTAGTGAATCAGACTTGTATCTAAGGAAATAGACCCAAATCATTCTTGTGCAGTCATCTATGAGAAGCATGAAGTATTTGTTACCTGAAAATGACTCGTTTTGCATAAGCCCACATAAGTCCATGTGTATTAACTCAAGAGGAGTGCTTGCCCTCCATGCTTGGTTCTTTGGAAACCATTCTCTATGTTGTTTCCCAAACTGACAGCCATTACAGACTCCATTTACAGCTTCCAGATGTGGCAGACCATGCACCATCTCCTTTTCCTTGAGCTGGTTTAGCCCTTTTAAATGTAAATGCCCCATTTTGCCAAATCCAGGTAGAGTGAGACACACCAGCTCTTAGTGCAATAAAGTCATTTGAAGACAGTGACAATGGATAACATTTGTTCTTTCTCATTGTCACTTTCATGACAAGATTCTCCAGTGAATAATCATAAAAAATATTGCACATGCTGCTCAAATGATAACCATGTTCATCCATTTGGCCTACACTCAACAGATTTTCTTTCAAACCAGGCAAATACATGACTTCTTTGATATACTTTGTACCAGACCATGTGTCAAGTACTAAAGTGCCCATACCAGTTATACCTACAAGGTCCCCTATTGGCATTTGCACCTTGCCTGTGACATTTGTGTTTATGTCAATTAACAACTCCTTGTTCCCAGTCATATGGTTACTGCAACCACTGTCTATATACCACTCTCCATTTTTACTCTTCTCTGAGATTGCATAGATTGCATAAAACAAATTTCCCCTTACTTCTACTTGACTTGCATTATTTGCTTTCTGCACTCCTTTGTTTGCAGTACAGTCCCTAGCCCAATGTCCAAATCTATCACACTTATAGCACTTAGATTGACCCTTATATCGACATTCTCCAAAATGAAATTTAAAGCATACTTTGCATTGAGGCTTCACTCCATCTTGAGCCATTTGAGTTCTGTGCAGCACCAACTTGCTGTGGCTTAGGTCTAGACTCCCATGGTTTGTTGTTAGACTTCCAATTTTTCTGAGACTTAGCAGAACCAGTTTGAGTACTATTCTTGTTCTGCCTTTGTGTACTGACTGAGAAAGAGCCAAATGCCTTCTCAGCTGTGTCCACATTATGCATGTCAAAACACTGCTCTTGGCTCTTCAAAATTGCAATGACCTCCTGCAATTCAATAGTCTCCAAACTCTTTGTATTTTCAATCACCAAGCAGATAGGGTCGTATACTTTACTAAGGCTGATTAACACTTTCTGAACCAGCCTCTCATTTGATAGCACTTCTCCAAATGTTTTCATTTGATTTATCAATTCATTCCAACGGGTGAGATATGCAGTTAGGGGTTCATTCTCACGCATTCTCATATATTCAAATTCTCTTATGAGATTTTGAAGTTTCACTGACCTGACTTGATCACCACCGTGATATTCACTATAGAGCAGATTCCACGCCATTTTAGCTGAGTCAGCGTTGGCAATTCGAGAAAAGATCTGGTCAGAAACTGCGTTCTGTATAATGCCCAGAGCCTTCGCATCCTTCATTAGCACAGCGATCATCTCTGCATCAACTTCTTCTTCTAATGACTCTTCGGCTTTCTTCTTCTTCTTCTTCGAATCAGGGGTTGGAATCCCCTTTTCTACCAGACTCCATAGCCCAAGAGATTTGAAAATCGTTACCATCTTAATCCTCCAGAACTTGTAGTTCTCACCGGAGAAAATTGGCGTCCGAGCCTCAGAGCCTCCAGACCCAGACATCTTTTGGTTCAAATCAATTAATTTCTCTTCTCATATTTTAACAGAGCTTCAGGTGAGCTTCGATTGAGCTCAGTGACTTCACAGATTACGCCCAGATCTAAATGATCCAACCTGGCTCTGAGGCCATGTTAGAGTTTTGTGAAGAATAGTGGAGAGAGCAAAGAGAATACACAAAGAATCGAATCAACCGAAGCTTGCATTCCAATGCTCTAATCAAAAAGAGCAAACTCTGTGTGTGCTATATTTTCGTTAGAAAGACCAGCTGGATACAATTACATGCTTTGTATCACAGTCCTTCATCTAAAACTGATTTCTAAAAACATTACACGTAATTTGTATAGCCTTTCACTACTCAAGCCTAACACCTCTCATTTTAGCGACTAAGTGAATACACCATTAGTTAAATAGGCTTAGTTACATTTTCTATCAGTTCACTACTTATATTTCAACAAAAATGATCTGTTTGCATGTTCATGTGTTCCACTTCATGCCTCATTTGTGCATTTATTTATTTTTCATCATGTTTTGGCATGATCAGGCGCGTCAATTAGAGTAGAAAAGCTCAACATATATCTTATTCCACACCACGCACATTGTCTGGATACTCTTTTCCTTTCCCACTATTACCCTATAATATTATACACTTGCAGCCATTGCTGCTCTCCATATCAAATAGATTCATTCCTTCGTCAAAACGACACAAAAAACATAGTGAATCCCTTCTTACCTTTCTTTGTCACATTGATAATGAGATCTGTCCTACCTTGCCAAATTTTCCACGTGTCACGTAAATCACAAAGGTAATTGTTCAAAGCTAGTTTGTTTATGGCTAGGCTCCATTTTTATAGATAAATTCTACATTAAGTAACAATTAGTAAATATTACGAAAGGAAAACTAATTATTTTACACTTCAAACTGGCCGGTCTTGAGTTTCCAAAAAAACGAGAACAAAAGTTTAAATTGTACTCCTCTATATACATATTAACCACTAAAATTACAATTTTATCAACTAAGCATTGGTTTATATCAGAAAATACTTATCCAAAGATTTTTCTTATCAAATAACCATGATGCATGGTTAATAGTCAGCTACCTTTTTGTTCTAAATTTTTGTCTCCATGCGCATGTGTTCATTTAATAATCACCATTGAGATTCGCCACCTCAAACTCCAAAGGTACGAAGACTAATGATGGCAAGGAACTAAAAGGTGGGGTTGCTTTTGATAAAATTAATTTTAAAAATCACTCCGACTCCAAGTACATATGGAAAATGACTCATGGGTCATAGTTTTGGGTCAAATTTGTACGTGGCGACCCGTTGGGAGAAGGATGTTTTTAATTGGACCAAAAAACATAACAATTATAAAATAATATGTGCCCATCTTTAAGTGTAGATCAAATCGAGGGATTGTCAGTGTGAGAGAATTATACAGAGCTGTATGGAGGGTTTTTCTTCTATTTAATTGTTCAACCACCGTCCAAATTTGCGCACTGAGACAAAAACATATGACTAGACTGTTCAAAAACACAAAGGCCTTGTCAGCCTTGTCATTGTTTGGATCGTTTGGACGCTCTCCCAAAGTGATGGAGCAGAGAGAGAGAGAGAGAGAGAGAGAATTGAAAGAGTAGAGTGTTAAGAGGGAGACTGAAATTTTTGGCCGGAACAGGTGAAATTTTCTCTGGAGAGTTGACCAGGTTAAAAGGCAACAATGCCTAAATTTCATTAAACCCAAAAAAAAAAAAAAACGCAAAAAACAAAAACCAATATGGGTGCAATGCCTAAAACACTAAAAGCATGCCGTATCGTAATTTTATTTTGCAAATGCTAATGGTGGTGCTGTCTAAAGAGAGAAATAGGGCACAATTAATGAAACTATGGTCGGTGCAGCTTGTGTGTTAAGATATTCCGATACTCCAATTGATTTGCGCATAAATGATTGGTTTTTGGTAGATACCCCCGAAATGTCAAAGATCTCCATTTCAAAGAAAAATATTATTGCCTCTTACATGACAAACAAATTAGCTCTCGACAACATTAAGGAAAATTCCTTCCACTACCATTTGTGGTCTTACAATTGTTCACCTTTTTTCCATTATTTTTTTCTTTTGATAAGCACAATTATTCGCTTGGATTGAGTACAAGATGTATTGTTTAGAAGAAAAAAAAAATACTTATTTTTTTTATTATTTAAAACTAAGTGATAAATCGTGTTGTCTATAAGTCAGGAACACAAATTAAAAGACTACATATAAGTTAGGAACATAAATTGAAAGACTACCTATAAGTCAGATACAAAAATAGACAAATAAAATTGTATGTAAACCGTTTAAAAAAAAGGCACATAAATAATTTACATTGTCAAAAATATGAAAACACACACACACACACACACACATATATATACCTATGCAATATGCAACATGACAATATACCTGCATCACAGGATAATAATATACATACACCATAAGATAATATATTTACAATAGTATATAACATACCTCGACCATAGGGTGAACAAAAAAAATTCCGTCGACCAATTTATCTAACATCATTCATAAATGAATGTGTTCAATCTATTCAAAACCCTAAATATTTATTCCTGTATATATAAGGGAATTAGGTTTTTAGGGGTTAGGGTTTAGTCACTTTGCTAAGCCAATAAATTTTTTGTGGTCTCCACGTATACAGTGGTGTAGCCACATACAGGTCTAGGGAGGTCTTGTAGAACACATTTCTAACATTTCAATGAATAATTTACAAAAGATTTATGTAACGAACCCCCAATTGAACCTCCTTACTCAAAAACTCCTTCATTATAGCATTTCCGCACACGCTTAACCCCTTCGGAAATTGTTTTCTGGATCAGCTCCGTCTCCACGTGTCTAAACTGTGCCCAATCCTAAGCTTCCTATCATCACGTAGCCCTTATCATTCATTATTCATCATCAACAATTTCTCATCGCATATATACATAAAATATAAAATAAAATGAAAAGTATAAAGGAGTTTGCATCAAAAGGAATCTCATTCATCCAATTATCACATGCAATGCCACATGGGAATAATCTAGTACCAATACAATCAGAAAGTTTTTTTTTTCTCCCCACCTTAGACAAGCAGATATATAATCCACACAGACCTCACCTTTCTTTTTCTTTTGGGGTTGACACATGAACCTCACTAACATGGAGCAAATCTGAAGAAGAGAGTAGGCCTAATTACGTGGAGCCACGCCACCTTTCTATAAACTTTTAGGTTAACATATCCAACCAATTAAGTAATGTACTGTTCATGGATCGTATCTATTTAAAATTTGCGGCCGCCACAGCATGATAAATTTCAACAATTTTTGGACGTTAGAGTGGAGACAAGTTGGCCCATTAAGCTTTCCAAGAGATAACTTCAAGCTTACCAAAACAGGCTTGCAGTTGTTAATGTATAATATTCTGATGTACGTACATACGTTGGTTGTCATTAATCAAAAGAAAAGCATATATATAGTTCCTTTTTATTGAAGAATTTCTCAACTTTTATTTGAGGGATACCATTTAGGATTCTCTGTGAATTTTTTTTCAACGATCTAAATCATCTATTTTTTAAGTCTACATTCATAGATCATCCTTGCAAAAAAAAAAAAAAATAAATAAATTAGAAAGCGTTTTGATATCCAATTGTATTATACAAAATCAATTAATACAATACTTCAAGAAAGTACTAAAGTTTCAATAATTCAATTGAGTGGTCCAATGATATCGGATTCAAGTGATTTTTTGTAGAGATGATATTTGAATGAGTATCTACAAAATAAACGTTTGGATTAGTGAAATACAATATGGAGCCCAAAAAAGGTGTCCCTCAAATTGAAGCTCCTTATTATAACTTCTATAACAATGACAAAACCCTCTTTTCTATTTCCCAACCGACCCTATTTTTTCCACCCTATCAAAGCTTAACAAAGTGTATTAAGCTTTTTTTTTTCTTTTCCAAAGTTAGGAAGAGGATGATGTTTTCTTACACACACTGCCAATGTGTCGCGGTGGGGGTACGAATATGAGATCACTGGTCTGTAAGTTAAGGTCCTTTTCTACTAAACTAAACCCGTTAGCAAAGTGTATTAAGCTATTATTGTGACTTAAACAATATTTCCAAACTAGCTAGCCCTACCTCCTTCCTTTTCCTTTATCTCTGATCCTAATTCAGTTTCTTAATTAACTGATTAATAGAAAACCCAACCAAAGCCGTTGAGTCTCATTGGAACTATGCACTCCATTCCATTATACCAACATACTATCTATACTACTCTCCATTCCATTATTCCAAAGGAAAGAACCCTGTCGTAGCTAAGCAATGGCAGTAAGGCCAGGCCTCCATGCATTCGCAAATTTATTTATACACAAAAAACTTTATTAAAATTTGGGAGGGGTGGGGGGGCGGTGGGGGGTGAGGAAACAAGGATTAAGGTGACAACAAATCATAATCATTAATGTAATTAGTTAAGCTCTACCGTACCTTTCTTTATAATGTGATGGTCCAATGAGATCAGAAAATATAAACCCCTAGAATGTTGATTATAGATTTGACAACTGCTATCCAACAATGGGGTGTTTGGCATGGGATTCCATTATTAGGTTTATTATACTTCGATTATTCAATTAGTACATTTGTTTGAGTAAAAAAAAGAGTGGAATATGGTACTACAACCACTACCAATAACGTTAACCATTTTGGGTTGGCAAAGGGGTCAAAACCCCACGTCCATTTCTTATATCCTCCGATTTTATATTATATTTGTAGTCAATTAGCATCTGCAATCGTGCTTTTTTTTTTATATTTTTATATTTTTATAGTTAAAATTTAATTAAAATATAGAAAAATTATTTTAAGAGCTCTTTATAAAATTTGAACTTCAATTATACTTCCTAATTTAGGGAGTTATAAATACAATAATTATTTTTTAATTCAATATAATTGGTCCGTCTTTATAAAATAAAATTTAAAAAAAGCATTAATTAAAAGTTTAACATATGCATAAAACAAAGCAGCATTAAATTATAAAGAGTCACTAGGAGTTCTTTATCTCTCCTAGAATTTAGAAGCTCCTAGAAGTCTCTCTATTCTAGGAGGTGGATAAGGAGCATGGTTGAAGTTGCATTTTTCCAATTCCTCCTTAAAATTTGTCTAATAAGATGTTTTAAGGAGCCTATTACCGATGCTCTTACCAACTTGCAATCACCTCATTAGTCCGAAATGCACATTATTTCATCTAACAAGTGATTGAAGTTATACAAGTAAATTGGATAACAGTCCAAAATAACCTGAGATTATTTATTTATTTATGAAAAAGGATACTTCATTCAAACCAAACACGAGCAGAGAGCTACAAACAAGCTAAGACCCCAACAGCCACACCAGAAAATCAATAAAATAAGAAAACATCAACACAAAACAAACACCACTCTAAGCATTGCGGTGCAAGGCCAACCAGACCAACCAAGAAAGGATGAAAACTAGGGAAGTTAGAGGTCTACTGACCCAAGCCTCAGGGTACAACCCCCTTTTGACACTTGAAGCTACCCAATCCGCAGCTTGGTTTGCTTCACTTGGGAACCCGGGACCAATGGAGAGAGCAGAAGGAGGCCTTCGAAGATCTTATTTTCTCGCAGAAATATGGATTGACTAATGCTAATTATGGCTGGACTATTACCACTGAAAATTGGATAATATAAAATTTAGACTCATGTTATTAGGTTTAAACTCATGCTAGCCAGTAGAGCCCGTGATTTCTTAGGGCCTGAATTGTTAGCCCATGTATATAATTTTGAAATAAAATAGGTTACCTATAATTTTTCTTGCCCTAAATCTCACATCATCTTTGGTTCTTCCTCTCTTCAACTCCGATACAAATGGTAATCTTTCGAACCATCATCAATCTCTATGTCTGAACTCGTCATCCTCTCCTCTTTGGCTACGTCTTCAAAATTCATTAATACATGAGTGAAAGCCCTAATTCCTAGGTTGAGTTGACTAAAAATCAAATAGTATCAAATTGAAATCCTATAGCTCAAATTAATGTATTTTCCAAATTGTCAATGTATATGTTTGATTAGCTGGTGAGCAACCAGCATTGAAGCAATTAGGCAACCAAACTGTTTTTTTCTTCGATCTATCGTCCTTCCGGGTGCTAGGTGTACTATAAATATTCCTAAGAAGAGGAGAAAAACTGAGTAGTTGACTCAATCTCACAGAAAAGATATGAATTATAGTTATAAATACTTGCTTTTCATCAATTCTTGGTATTTTTCTTTTAGCATTTCCATGTCACAGACTGATTTTAATTTGTGCACATAGGACCTGAAATCTCACTGTTGATCTTGGTTTTATACCACTACTTGCTTTTCAAGGTTTTGTTCATGTAGATTAGATGCCTGAGAGGATTGACAAAAACAGCTTCAGTGTGTAAGCCGAGAAATAGAAAAACTTTTCCATATTTGGGCTCTGATATTATATTTGGGCCTATAATACGTGGTTTCTATGAGTCAAACTCACGACTAATTAATGACATATATAGACCTTTTAGGCTGAAGAGCATTTTAACTTTTGAGGATATTTTTGGAATTTTTTTTTTTTTTAAGTACAAACGATAGTTTAAACTACACGGGAGGGAAGTTTTCACACACACACACACAACCAAGAGGCTATGGAGGTTCGAACTTAAGACCTCTAGTCTACAAGTCAATGCTTTTTTTCATTAGGCTAGAGTCTATTGGCATGTTTGGAATCTTTTTAGTATCGTATTTGCTTCAAATGGTTCTCATAGATTCTAGGTTTGAGCTTTTTTTTGTTTTTGTATTTTGCTTCCAATATTAATTACGAATTCTCTATCATCCCACAAATTTATCTTTGATTTTCCATGCATCAATGGTTGGGATAGACCATAAGAAAGAGAAAATTCAAGTGTCGTACTGATATCTTACACTTCTTCTGGTGTGATACCATATTATAATGTAATCCAACTCAAAATCAATTGGCAATGAATGAAGAGGACCAAGATGAACCAAAAGACCATGCAAAAATGTGGCTGGAAAATCCAACCCAAACAGAGAACCTCCTACACAAAGCCATTAACCAAAAGGAATGTTCCATTCATGAGCCGCTAGAAGGCATTGGCAATCGAAGCTTTAAACCCAACGGTGCAGAGTTTGTTCCTAACGGCATTCAAAACCAATTTATTGAGTGTGACATTTAGGGAGGCAAGAATTCATTACTGACTAAAACTTAGCAAAAGCTTTAGATCATGAAATTTATATATAGCTAGCGTGGTCGTCCAATAAGTCTTTTGACGAGGATAATATAAATATCATTCTTTTCAGCTATGTCAGATTCGATCTCCACCTCAGCTATGTCAGATTCGATCTCCACCTCAGCTTTGTCAGATAAATATCATTCGAAGATCATTTCTGCAAAAAATCACTTGAATCCGATATTATTTGACCGTTTAATTAAATTATTGAAATTTTAGTATTTTTCTTGTAATACCGTGTTAATTGATTTTATAGAACACAAATTAAATGTTAAAATGGTTTCCTCTCTCTCTCTCTCTCTCTCTCTCTCTCTCTCTCTCTCTCTCTCTCTCTCTATATATATATATATATATATATATCTATGAACAATACGAATTGGAGTTTGAAGAAGAGGAAGAAGTCCTCGATCCGCAACGGATAGAGGAGGATATATTCAATCACATAGTTTGGGCTCCTAGAATATGGCGCCCTTAGGGCTTTCTATTTGATTGTATCGAAAGGCCCATGAATTGGGATTTCCCTATTGGGTCAGGTCATTTCGGGGCAAGCGGATCATTTATGATGAAGAGGATGGGCTTCAAGAGAATGATTCGGAGTTCTTGCAGAGTGGAACCATGCAGTACCAGACACGAGATAGATCTTCCAAAGAACAAGGCTTTTTTCGAATAAGCCAATTCATTTGGGACCCTGCGGATCCACTCTTTTTCCTATTCAATGATCAGCCTTTTATCTCTGTGTTTTCACATCGAGAATTCTTTACAGATGAAGAGATGTCAAAGGGGCTTCTTATTTCCTAAACAGATCTTCCTACATCTATATATAAACGCTGGTTTATCAAGAATACGCAAGAAAGGTACTTCGAATTGTTGATTCATCTCCAGAGATGGCTTAGAACCAATAGTTCATTATCTAATGGATTTTTCCGTTCTAATACTCCATCCGAGAGTTATCAGTATTTATCAAAGTTGTTCCTATCTAACGGAACACTATTGGATCAAATGACAAAGACATTGTTCAGAAAAAGATGGCTTTTCCCGGATGAAATGAAAATTGGATTCATGTAACAAGAGAAAGGTTTCCCATTCCTTAGCCGGAAATATATATATTGTGTATAACCTAAGCTATATGCAAACTAGGCTGCTGTGGCTGGTAACTAATTTTGTTTGGTCTTTAAGCTCTTCTATTATATATATAAGGATAAGATTCTGTGAACTTTAAGTATTGCTTCAATCTCCTTGAGTATAGCTAGGCTCTAAAGCCAGGTGATAGTTTGACTTACTATATATTTGCATGCACAGATGGCTACAAGTAGTATTGCAGCTGGGGTCTTAATTCTTTTATTAATTACCTTCTCAATGCTCTTTATAACTTCAAATGCACGTCTTTTGCAAGACTACTTTGGCGCTGGCCTCTCCAAACTAGGGCATTCTGAAAGGAGGTCACAAACAACAGACACTCATACGAGGAGGACCAGATCCTCAGCATCACTAGCTAATTACCTGCCACCACCATGTCGTACGAGCTATAGCGATTGTATATGTATGGAGTGCGTACGTAGTTTTGAGTGTATAAATGGCTATCTACTAAGTACTCATCAGACAATAAATATATACTATATATATAGTACATACCTTTGAGTTCATACATCACAACCGAAGGCCATCTCCAGTTGTGGGTTAAAAAAAAAATTTGGCCAAATTTGGAGGGCCACATTTGGCCCTTTAGCCCTCTAACCAGGCCAATTATACCCCAGCCAGCCTAGGTCAAATATTTTTGTGGGCTCTATACATGTGCTTTTCAAGAAGAGAAATTATCAAGTATGGACAAGAGCACGAAATATCTCGTGCAAATGCATATCCAACAGCCAATATTAAAGGTGCGTTGACGTCATCGATGACATTAGCTAGCCGTTAAGACAAATTTTTTTTTAAAATGTTATCAACGTATACGGGTTATATATAGAATATTGTCTCTAAAATAGTAGTTTAATTAAATTAAACAATACATAGTTGTGGACTTAATGAGTGTTGTACCATAGTTTTTCTCAAAATAATAAAATATGAAAGACCCTAAAATATAACCTTGCATAGCTGGAGATGGAAAAATTTAGCCCTACACTATTCTTTAAAAAATTAATATTTTCGAGGGCTAAATTTATAGCCTTTGACTACATTTAGCCCTATGATTGGAGATGACATTTACCCTCCAACTAGGCCAAATGTAGTCCAGCTTTGGCCTAGGCTAAATTTTTTTTGTGGGCCCAGCATCTGTACTTTCCAAGAGGAGAAAGTATCACGCATGGGCAAGAGCACGAAATATCTTGTGCAATTACAGATCCAACAACCAATATTAAAGGCGTGTTACCATCATCCATGACATCAGCTAGCCGTTAGGTTTTTATTTTTATTTTTAATAACCTTTTTAAATGTTTTTAAATTTGTTTTGTTTTAAATATATATATATATATTTGATTTCTGATCGTTGGAGATCAGAACCATTTGATTGAAAAGTTATTTTTTATTTATTTATTTAAAATATTTTTAAATGTTTTAAAATAATTTTGTTTAAAAAATATTGTCTTTAAATTATAGTTTAATTAAATTAAACAATACATAGTTGTGGAATATATAATTGTTGTAACATATTTTTCTCAAAATAATAAAATACGAAGGGCCCTAAAATATAGTCATGCATGGCTGGAGATGGAAAAATTTAAGCCTACCCTATTCTTTAAAAAATTAATATATTAGAGAGCTAAATTTTTAGCCCTATAACTGGAGATGGCTTAATGAACTCATGAACTACAGGCGCCTTTCTTGAGTTTGTAATACGCACTTATGTATGTAATTTGTACCGTATGAGTCGTGGTAAATTTCGCATGTATATTCTATGTTTTCATTAAGCGTAATTAGACAAGTGGCTGCTGGTGAGAATTTTCTTTGTGTTGTTTGGATTTTTTTTTTCTTTTGTGTTTTTCGCTAGGATAGGGAGTTAAATTACTAGGCGTATGTAGTGGAGAGGAGCTTTTTCTCTTGTAATCTACAGGCATATATATCGCATTGATGTGGCAATGAATATATGCACGTTATCATTTTCTATTTGCTCCGTTTTATTCTGGCAGGTGTCTTCAATCTCCCCTTGTTTGAAATTCTTAGTTTTTTTTAAAGAAATTTTGGGATAAGTCCAAAATTAAGAACATAAGTTGAGTTTAATTCTTATATTTGTTGTCGTTGATACAAGTCCTTTGACTTTTCTACCAAATAGGATTACATTCCTTTTTTGTATTTTATAATGTAGATCTATTATTATTATTATTATTCTTCTTCTTCTTTTTATTTTTTATTTTTGTTCATCCTGTGGTAGAGGTATATTATATACTCTTGTAGATATATTATATATCTTATTATGGTGTAGGTATATTGTTCTATTGCCTATTGCCTATTGCATATATATATATATATATGTGTGTGTGTGTGTGTGTGTGTTTTTTCATATTTTCAGCAATGTGTAATCGTATTTTATGAACTTTTTTTTATTTGTCTATTTTTGTATCTGACTTATATGTAGTCTTCTAATTTATGTCCCTAACTTATAGGTAACACAAACTTGCACTCAAATTGTGAGAACCCTAGCCGCACCTTGGTTCCCTTTCTTCTTGTTAACAACCAACCGAAAGGAAGTTAAGGGGGGAGGTGGCCACTAGGGGTGGACACGGTATGTTACGGTACGGTATTGAGCTCGTACCGCTACCGATATCGAAAATTAAAACCAGTATGGTACGGTATGAGATTATCGTTTGTCAAAATTGATACCGTACTGTACCGTGCCAAATCAATATCGGTACGGTATCGGTACCAAAATGACACAACTAAAAAATGCAAGACGGAATGAATAAGACAATAAAAATAGCTACTAAATTTCATAATTCATTCATATGATATGCCTTGAGAATCCAAAGCTTCAGACTGAAGCTTGAAGACAAAACATAACTTTTTTCATCATAATGTTGGCAACCCATATTAAATTAAAATATTTTTTTATATGTGCAAGACATTAATTTTAGGGGAAAAAACCCAACTCAATTGCAAAAATGGGGAAAACAAAAATTGAGGAAATGAAATTTACATTAATTAAGCCATGAAAATGAACTTACAAATATGATTATCCGAGAAAATTTGATAGAAGATGCAAAAAGAAAATTACAATTCATAAACATTGATCAAAGAAAGTAAACAACAGCTACCCAAATCCCCAGCAGCCTTAAGAAATTCTTCTTTTTTATTTGTACAAATTTGCAAAACAGGACTTTGGAAAATCTCCTTCCTTCCTTCACAGTTCATCACAAACAACTATATGTTTCTATCAGTCCCGATCTCTTGGACCACAGGAGTCCAAGAAATTGTGGTCACCCACTGTTGAATATTAATCCAATGGTTCAAAAAAGTTTTTTAAAAGGAGTGCAAGAGTGAGTGAACCTGTTTATAATGTTGAATCCAGTGGTCACCCGATCTCTTGGACCACATAATGTTGAACATGTTTATATTTCGGTACAATATGGTATTGACCGGTACTAAATACTTGATGCCGCTACCATACCATACTCTATTGGTATAGTACAGTATGGTACCGATTATCTCCCCATCCCAAATGAAACGGTATGAAATTGGTATGGTATGGTATGGTTAGTGTACGGTTTCGGTATTTCAGTTTTAGATACCCACCCCTAGTGCCCACTGCCCCTCCTCCCCTACACCCATCTTCCCTTTCCTCTCCTCATCTCCCCATATTTTTCTCCCATATTTTCCCTTCTTCTTATCCACTCTTCTCATCCCCTTCCCTTCCCCAAATAGTCTAGATCTGTTTGGATCTAGATTTATTTGTCTATTTGTTTTGTTTGGTTGTTTTTGCAATGTTCTAGATGACTGGAGTTGTCTTTGTCTCAGTACCGGTGACAGTAGTGATGTTGAATTGTGTCTCTCCTTGGGAGAATTGTGATACTTGGTGGCTGATGTTTTGTCTCTGTTTTAACGGCGGCGGCAACAGCGACGCTGGTGGTAGTTGTTAGGATGTAGTGCTCTTCTTTACTCTACACTAACCGAAGAACTATGCCTGGTCATAGGAGGTTTTCTTTATCAGGTTCTGAGTTGAAGTAGAGTGCTTCTCAGGGGTCTTTTTACTGTTGTTTCTGTGTTCCTTCTCTGTGTTCTCTCCTGGTTTCTACGATGGTATGCCTTATAATTTGTGTAGGTGTCAGTTGGGATGTTCTGCAGTCCTCTCTTGTGGGTTTACTATTTGGGGTTTCTGCGGTCTCTCATGTGGGTCTACTGTGTTGGTCTCTCGTTGCGGTTCTCGTCGGAAGTCTTTGTGTTAGTTTTCATTTATGACTTGTTCTTTTTATTGTAATGGTCCCAAGTGACTTGAATTGGACTCTTTTGTTAGTCCATGACATGTGTGGTACTCTTTCCTCTCCAGGAGTTTGTCCCATGAGGTTGTCCTAGGAAGGTTTTAACGAGGCCACTGTATCATGTCGCTCTTTGTACGTCAGTGGTTTTATGTATGAATTCTCCTTCTATAAAAAAAAAAAAAAAACTTATAGGTAACACGATTTAACACTAAGTTTTTTTCGTTACTAATAATAACATTATTATATAATTTCATGTGGGTGCCTATCTTATCAATTAGTATAATATGTAGGTCATTGCTTTTCATTGATTAAATTTTATTTTATTCATATATTAGGTAAATATTATCAATAAAAGAATTCAAAATGTAAATTATGAAATTCAATTACAAGGAAATAATGCATTAAATTTAGATTTTCAATTTGTTTTCCTTGTTTACCTCAAGAGGTAAAATCAACACAAAAAAAAAAAAATGTCAAAGGACCTACACCTAAAATCAAATACGCGTGGACTAAACCCAATGACAATTAATTATTTTGGACCTACATGCCCTTTCTTTTTTTATGATACTATTCTTAATTAAATGCATACTTTATATATACTTTCTTTAAATAATATAGAAAATGCCCTCATCATCTCAGTGTATAGAAATACATTTTTTGAGAGTATAAATATCACATTAACAATATGAAGCCTTCTCACTCCACTATATAAAATCCAGGTGGAAGGCTTCACATTATCATTGACCAAAATAAAGGCTTCACATTCATTACCGATGGAAGGCTTCACACATTATCATTATTGTTTATCTTAACATGGTATTAGAGAAACTGTGTGGCTACCGTCAGCCTTATCCCTTTGACACGTCTTTTTTTTTTTTTTTTTGGTTGAGAAATTCTATGATTGCATTCATAATTCAGCCAAAAAAGCCACTAGTCACAAAATACAAACTAGCCACAAAAGGGCCATTACAATAACGAAGCGGTCTAATATTAAAATTAAGAAAATCAGCCTTATCCCTTTGACACGTCTAGTTGAAATATAATTGAAGGGTCAAATTTATGCAAAAAATCCGATAGTCTCCCATTTAATTGGAACATTTTCTAAATTCCCACCTGTAGAAAAACACAATAATATCTTTCCCAAACTTATAGCATGCACATGATAAAGGCACACAAATTCAACAACAATTCTATAGGCCTCAGGCCATCTACATAACCCTAACATGGGCAATATCATAGCAATTCAATCTAAATTTAATTACATCCATAAAAGGAAGTTCAAATGAAAAGTCCTACAAACAAGGGGTGTAGAGTGAGCAGGGAAGATGCCTCAATGTGGATTTTTTTACCTTAACTATCTACTTCTTGGAGGCGTAAAACAAGAAAATATAAGATAAATCCCAAAAGAATGAATTGACTGTAGGAGGATTACTCTATTTATGAATTGAATGAATTAATTGTAGGAGAATTGCTTTATTTATAGATGATGAGTAGCCCTTTTCCAAAAGAGTGTGTCTCAATCTGAAAAGTCAACCAGTGCACCACTTTTGATAAACAAGCGCCTTGACATCTTTTCAAAAAATCCAAAAAGGACACCATTATCTACCAGTCTCTGATAGGGTTGTAGACAAATATGAAAAGTGTCATTTTTTCTCCAAACGTTGGGCCACTTTAATAACCCAATGGTTATGTCTTTAAACTAATGGACTACAATGATCCTTAACTGAATGGACTTTACTAATTCCATTCAAAATAAGAAAATTAATATTAAATTTATACAACAATATCATTCTTGAACCTTTAAGCGTTAACAAGAGCAATGACGCCAACAATAATATATCATTCTTATTGGAAATATGTTCTAAAACTCAATCAAGTGATGTAATCTTTTATGAATATTTCATATATTAACTTATTAATTAAGTTCTAATTAGCGAGGAAATTGACAATCTAGAACACATTCTAATTGATTTTAAAATCCTCTTTTTCATTCTCCCTATTATTGAGGATTAATAATTACTCCTTAGAACTTCCTCATGTACCTAGTAGAGGTACGCTCCTCTGTTTTTGTTCGTAAATGGTGTCTTCTGCCCTAATCAAAGTGTACAATTTGTGTTCCCACAAAGTCATTTAGCGAAGGATATCTTGATTTATAAAGGAGACCCACTTCTACTTTTCATGCTTATGCCTCATAAGAAGAGTAGAACCAGAAGAAGCTTTCCCAATCTGCTCTAGGATTTCGTACTGCTCCATCTTACACTTCAAAATATACAATAGAAGCTTAAACAATTAATAGTGTTCACAATCACAAAGAATCTGAGCAAGAGAGACTGTCTCTAGAACCTGTTGGCGTGACTTGTGGATATTGACTTACTTTCCTTACACACCAAGAATTCCTATTATAATTGTTATTGATTTACTTTAATTCCTGATTTCCTACTGCAAATAGATTTAGGAATTTATTATTTACTTCCCATTCAGGTTTCGTTGTATTATAAATATGACCTCCTACAAGGAGAAGAATACACAGAAAATTTCCACAAACGAATATTCTCTCATAGTTTTCATATTTTAGCATGGTATCAGAGCCTAGTTCGATCTAGGGACCTGTGCTTGTGCTCTTCTTGAAATTTAAGTGCTCTTCTCCCCCCTTGAGGGAGGGGGGGAGGGGGAGTGAAAGGGATATGTTTATTGACCTATCCCAATTACCTTGACATATTTCCATGAAGATGTTGCTTATTTCTTGACTCCGACGACCCCTTCTCTTCAAGGGGAGAGGAAGATTGAAGAGAAGTTGTGTCTGAGTGAATTAGCTAAAGTTTATATGGAAGAATTTATTGTTGCCACTGCCGTGCTCATGGGGTTTCGGTGTTCTGCCTTACCTATTGCCGTGTTCACAGGGTTTCTGTGTTCTGCCTTATCAATTGCTGTGCTCACACAGTT
This sequence comes from Prunus persica, assembly GCF_000346465.2. NCBI lineage: Eukaryota > Viridiplantae > Streptophyta > Magnoliopsida > Rosales > Rosaceae > Prunus > Prunus persica. Next base: position 11,337,373 of record NC_034011.1, on the reverse strand, counting down.
TCTGTGTTCTGCCTTACCTACTGCCGTGCTCACAGGGTTTCTGTGTTCTGCCTTATCTACACCCGTGCTCACAGGGTTTCTGTGTTTTGCTATGTGCCCTATTTTTTAGGGTTTGCTCTTGTATTTCCGCTGTGAACTTTGTTTTAGTTTGTCACTTGTTTCACTCGTGGTTGACTAAAAGATCTTCTCTACAATTGGTGTTTCTCAAGTATGGTGTCTTGTGACTCGCTTGTCAAGTTGGGCCTGCGAAATATCTTTGCCCAACTTGAGGGGGAGTGTTGGCGAGTCCTTATTTCATTAGAATTTTGGTTACTTACCAATTATATTTTGTCGTATTGTAATAGAGATTATTTTATTTAGTGTTATGGGGGTTGATGATTTTTTCAACCCTCATAGAGGTAGCACCACCGACTCATTCTCTCATTCTCCACCAACCATCGTTGAGTTGAGTGCCCAGATGGCTCCGCTCCTACAGATGCAGACTTTTACCCCGAACCTAATCCAGAATCAGGATCCTCTTTTGACGACCCCGACCCGACCCCGACTCCGACTATGACGACAACGACCCCGACTATGAAGACAACGACCCCGACCCCGACTCCGAAGACGACCCCGACCCCAACTCCGAAGACGACCCCGACCCCCACTCCGATGATGACCCCAACCTCGAATTTGGCTATGATTCAGACCCTGATCCCGATTTCAACTCTGACTCCGGCCTCGATTCAGGCTCATATTCCGATCCCAATTCCTACTCAACTGTATCCTATGCATCTTCCGCTGCACAGATTATGACTTCTCGACTAACGACCCCGACACATGGACCAGATTGCGCATTTTGTGAAATTCGAGGATCAATTGGCGGATATTTTGACAAATGCAATTTCCAGTAAAGCATTCCACAATTCACTGGATCAGTTGGGCATTGGCGACATCTATGCATCAACGTGAGGGGGAGTGTTGGCGTGACTTGTGGATATTGACTTACTTTCCTTACACACCAAGAATTCCTATTATAATTGTTATTGATTTACTTTAATTCCTGATTTCCTACTGCAAATAGATTTAGGAATTTATTATTTACTTCCCATTCAGGTTTCGTTGTATTATAAATATGACCTCCTACAAGGAGAAGAATACACAGAAAATTTCCACAAACGAATATTCTCTCATAGTTTTCATATTTTAGCAGAACCCTTCTTCTCCTAGAAAAGTAATTAATTTGTAGCCCATTTTTCCTCACTTCTCAAATCTCTTCTTTATTTTTGGCAAGATACACACGGGTTCGATCAATTAAAATTAGTAAGACTAGGTCTCGTCACAATATACACACACGTATACATATTCAAAACAAAACCTCATTAGTGAATTGGAATTTCAATCTTAGTGAGGCTAATCAAATGTTAAAGTATATACAATTATACAAGGGCCACACATATTTTTTGTCAAATTAGTTCACATGAAAAACAACTACTCAAAGTTTGTCATACAGTCATGAGGGCCTTAGAAATAAAAATTCTCATGCGATACTGACCCAACATAGGAATTTTTGTGCTCCACAATAAATGGATTGTGTACTGTGGAAATAACATCCATATACATCACAACAACGAAAACATACATTTAAAATCCAAATTTGTACGTCCTTGATTCTAGTGTTACTCACTACTCTAACCATGTGCTTTTGGATTTTGTTTCAAACCAAAAGAAAAACACTGACCTCCTGATGAGCAAATCTCCGGGTTTTATCAATTTGACGAGCAAGACGTATGTATGAATTATTAACTTTTATTTTCGCACACTCAACTGAATATTAAAACTGAAATGAGACTCAATTATACTTTTCATGCTTATGCCTCACAAGAAGAGCAAAACCAAAAGAACCTTTCCCAATATGCTCTAGGACTTCGTACTGCTTCATCTTACACTTCAGAATATAAAGAATTATGAGGAACGTGAATCCCTCGTAACTCATGAGTAGAGGTGTTAAACGGGTCTTGCAGGGTTGGCCCGTCCTATTTAAATTTGTGCTTTTAACGTTTTATGCCGGGCTAGGTCGGTCCATTTAATTTATCGGGTCGTGTCGTGCCGTGCCAGCCATTTAGTAAAATCATTGATCTTGGCCCAGCCCAAAGCCGTGTCCACATTGAAACAGGTCAGGCCGGGCTCGTGCCTTGCTCATGCCCAAGAACCAACCTAGTTAATTTGAATTTTTTTCACTTGATATTTTTTTTCCTACTAAATAATTCAAATTATAAACATTAAAAATATAATTAGAGGCAAGAAATGATTAAATATTTGAAAACATTAATCAATCAAACATCCAAACAACATGAAAGGGCGGAGGGCAAAAAATGTCCAACTCCAAAAAGTCCACTTCAACTTTTTATCTTTAAACAACTTATTATTTTATATGTGAAGAAATGTCTTGCTTTGATTATAAGAAAAGCATATATGTCATATGTATTGATTAGATATTAAGTTCAATGTTGTTTAATTAATTCGTAGTTGATATGTTTAATTAAGTAAGGACCCAAGTAATTTTCCTAAATTGAAAGACAACAAATATATACGCAAAGGACTCACTAGTGTAGTGGTTTGGAGTATTTACTCCCTTAGGTAAGGTCTTGGGTTCGAGTCCTAGCATCTGTGTAGTGTGTGTGAGTTTAGTATGCTATCGTCCCTCTCAATAGGAAAGGTCCTCAAAATATATATATATATATATATATATACACACATAAACAATGACATTAGATGTCAAATTATTGCATTTTGACTTTTGAGAAAAGAAAAAAAAAAGTTAAGTGGGTCGGGCTTGGGCCGAGCTTGAAACGGGCTTGGGCTCGGGCCGTGCTTGAAGCGGGTTTGGACCAAGCCCAGCCCTTGTCAGGCCATGGGCCGGCCTGGTCCTTGTTAGGCCATAGGCCGGCCTGGTCCATTGGACCTCATTTTTTGATCCTCGCCAGGCCCAAATTTTCATGCCGTGCTGAGCACGGCCCATTAATATTAGTGATCATGTCATGTCATGCCTTATTTAAACAGGCTAGGCTCATGTCGTGCTAGGCCATTTGACACTTGTACCCATGAGGGCCTTAGAAATAAAAGTTCCAATGAGATACTAACCCAACCGTGGGAGCATATATTTTCGTCTCCAATCAGGGCACGCCATGTGGAAAAGAAGATTATCTCTTAAATTAATTAATTAAACCAGTTTATCTGGCTAATTAATTAATTGGGATAAATATCTTAATTAATACGATATTATCTTTATTTAAAGAGATAATATCATTAATTCAGATATTATCCTAATAAAAAGAAGATAATATCATTTAATTCAGATATTATCTTCTTCAGAGATAATCTCATTAATTCGGATATTATCAAGTCCGACTCGATTCTTACGAAACCCTAGCCCCGAGGCTCCTATAAATAGACGACCTCATTCATCATTCAAGGTACTTCAAAAAACCTACTCCTAATACCCGAGAAAAATACCCGAAGCTCTCTCTCCCTCTCCACTCTCCATATTCTTTTCACACGGCTCCGACCACCACACACGGCTCTGGCCGGCCGGTTCACACTATACATACAACTCCATACCCTTTCTTTAGCTATTGTTTTCCTACAAACACTCGAACTAACTTAGGCATCGGAGGGCCTTTGGCCAACACCCCCCCGGGTGTGGTCTATTTACTCCAGAATTTTTTACAAGAATCAAGGAAGAGAGAGAAGGAAGATCGAAGGTTGAAGGATCTAGAAGCGAATATTTCCTACGAGATTATTGCACAAACATTTGGTGCTTTCATTGAGAGCACAAGTTATACTCAACGCGTGCTCAAGGAATCCATTCCTCGTATTTTCCAATCCACCGAAGCCTTCCAAACAACCATGGTTGGAAGCAAGCACACGAGGAGCAAAACTGCCTCTATGGCTCAATCCGTGACGGTCCAAAGATACTCCTCCCAGGATCCCACGATCGACATGGCGGCTCCACCACCTCTCGCCGCCATGAACTCTCAGCAGCCACCCCGTGTGACTAGAACCACCGTGCCACCTGCTGGACTCGCAGTGAGGACTACCGCATTGGCCTCCGCCGCCATCGTACCATCTCAAGGCCCTATGGCTAGACCTAGCCACCTTCATAGCACCACCGTTGAGCATGGTGGAACCTCACATCTAATTGGGCTCACTACCACCGCCGACTTTGGCCCAATCTTGGAGCAACTTCAACCATTCCCTCCATTGCCTCCACGCTCGATGCAGGCTCCCACATACACATCCCATGAAACCCTAGCCCGTGTGCAATTGGGCTCCACACATTTCTCTCCTCCCGATCCACGAAGTCAAGTAGACCTTAATCTGAGAGTTGACCAGCTAACTTAGAGAATGGAAGACCAAAATAATTTGATGAGGCAACTCCTCAACCAAATAAACTTGGCTCAAAACCTTGGCCTTGGACAACAGGGCGAAGAGAGAAGGATGAACGAACGTGCCGATAGGCAGTTCAGCGGGAACCAAGCAGGCTGAGCTGGAGTAAGTGGACAAGGAAATGCGCAACAACGAGATCAGCTTGCCGACATGTCGCAAGCATCCTCAAGCCACACTCAGAGCAGACGAAGTTTCCCGTCCAGATTGAATTTAAGGACTAACGTGCACGATAGGCTAGGCCCAAAACCTGACATCCCCGCTCGCCTGGGCCCGCAGGAAGACGTTCATGAAAAGCTAGGCTTCTAGGGAGGTCAACTTAACAGCCATCGAGACGAGGATCGAGAAGAAAGGCGCTCTGCTGCCCGCTCATCAAGAAATATTCACGAAAGGATAGGCTCCCAAGGAGGTCAACTCGACAATCATCACAATGAGGACCGTGAAGAAAGGCCCTCCACTACTTACTCTCAAAGAACCAATTCTCGTCGCCAAACTACTGGAAATTCCTAGCAAGCGCAGTCCACCAACACGCCGCTTAGACAGCGCAACCGAGAAGGTCGACCCTCGTAAACCAATGAGGAAGTCAATCAACATCGTCTAAATCGCGAAGGTCATCAACGTGACTGACTAGCCATGCGTACAGAAGATGTTAAGAAGCTTGTGAATAACCGACTTCGAGACTTAAAGATTGGCAAAAATTTGAAAGATGCACTACGCATTGAGGTAGACCGAGCAAACTCACCTTTCACTGCCAAAATCGAGTAGGCTGCTCCCTCGAAACGATCTCAACGGCCTCTTTCATATGCTTCAAAGGCGATTCCGACCCTGAAAGTCATCTGAAGCATTTCAAGAGCCTTATGATCCTCTACAAAGCCGAAGACGCGCTAATGTGCAAGGTGTTTACAATGACTTTGCGACCCTGCCATCCGAGTTGATTAACAGCTTCAAGGAGCTTACTTACGTCTTCACTAAAGAATACACTTCTTATCAAACGATCAATAAGAACCCTGACCATCTGTTCAACCTGCGTAAGAAGCCAGATGAATCCCTTCGAGATTACATCAAGAGGTTCAAAGCAAAAAAGGCCAACATCGTAGGGTGCGATGAAAAATCGCATCCTCTGCATTCAAGAAAAGTCTTCTAGCAGAACATGACTTAAACCGCGAGCTGACTATCATTCCCAGCCAGACTCTGGCAGAGGTCTTCGCGACCACAAAACGCTACGCACTCTGCGTTGATGATCGAATCGCCGCAAAGAAGTCCACTGAGCAGGAAGATCTACCGGCCAAGCGGGCAGAACAAAGAGGTGACAGGCTTGGCAGCAGGGACAAAGATAAAGGTAGGTCACACCCACAAAGAGAGGCTACGACGAAAGAGAATTACACCAAGTTCTCCATCCCCATACATCAAATTTTAGCCCAAGTGAAAGACAAACCGTGGGTAAAAAGACCGCCACCCTTGAAAGGAGATCTGAACAAGAGGGATACTAAAAAATATTGTGCCTTCCATGCGACACATGGGCACAATACTAATAATTGCTTTGCTTGGAAAGCGCATCTCGAAGAACTCGTGAAAGAAAGTCGCTGCATGGAGTTCATCGCGAAGCAGGCCATTCAGCAGATTGAGGACCGCGATACCGCTAAGGAGCCTCCCTAGAAGGTCATAAGGATTAACACAATCCTAGCCGACTCCGAGGAGTCTGGACTGACCAACAAAGAAAAGAAGAGAAAGATCAAACAGGCTACTATAATCTCCCAAGTCTCAACTAGCCTCTCACTGGCAGAAGACGATCCCGTGATCGGCTTCCAAAAGAAAGACTTAATCGGCTTTGATCTACCGCACAACGACGCCTTTATCATCAGCATTCAAATTGCTTAGGCCATGGTAGACCGAATCCATGCAGATGAGGGCAGTGCAGCCAACATCCTACAATTGGCAGTCATCCAATAGATGGGCTTAGAGGCAAAGATCAATAAATCAGCCAAGTCGTTGACTGGCTTCAATGGCGCAACAACGGTTACCGTAGGCACAATAGAGCTCAACGTTTTCTCCCTACCTATAATCAGCTCGTAAACGTTCGTGGTCATTGATGAAGTATCACCCTACAATGGCATTCTAGGCAGACCATGGATCGGCAAGATAAATGCCATCACCTCCGCCACAAATCAGAAGATCCGCTACCCAGTCCTTGAGGGCGGTATCAGCCAGATCAACAGCGATCAGACAATGGTGAGGAAATGCTCAGCTCAAGGGCGGAAGAAAGGCAAGCAAACACAGTTCCTCCCTATGAATCAGGCAGATCTAAAGGGACTAGAACAAGCAGAGGAGAAAGCAGATCCCGTTCCTGACGACCGAGCAGACCAGAAAGAAAAGGGAATAGCTACTCCCCAATAGCAATCAAAGAATCAGGACCAAGTCGAGGGAATCCGTTCGGAGGTCTCTCCTAAAGAAGGATGGAAGCCCGAAGAGGACGTTGAGCTAGTACCCCTTGATCCTGACAAGCCAGAGAGAAAAGTGTGGATCGGCTCGCGCCTGAGTCATGAGGAAAAGGTAGAGCTTGCAGCTTTCCTCCAGAACAACAAAGACGTATTTGCATGGTCGCCATCCGACATGCCTGGCATCGATCCCCAGATCATCTGCCATCGCCTACACGTCAACCCAGCTATCAAGCTTATAGCGCAGAAGAGACGCAACTTCGCCCCTGAGCGGGTTGCCATCATTGAAGCCGAGATCGATAAGCTTCTAGCTACTGGTTTCATTGAAGAAGTCTCCTACGTAGAATGGCTAGCGAACGTTGTTCTAGTAGCAAAGAAAGATAAAGGTCTGTGGAGAGTGTGCGTCGACTACACCGACCTCAACAAGGCATGCCCGAAAGACAACTTTCCACTGCCTAGAATTGATCAGCTTGTCGATTCAACTTCCGGCAACCAACTGCTAAGCTTCATGGACGCCTACTTCGACTACAACCAAATCATGAGGCATGAAGACGACAAGGCTAAGACCTCTTTCATCATCGAAAGAGGTACAGACTGCTACAAAGTCATGCCCTTTGGGTTGAAGAACGCCGGAGCAACCTACCAAAGGCTGGTGAACAAAATTTTCAAGGAGCAAATCGGCAAGACTATGGAGGTCTACGTAGACGACATGCTAGGAGACCACATCAAGAACCTTGCCAAGGCATTCAGCCTACTCTGAAAATAGAACATGAAGTTGAACCCGAGCAAATGCACATTTGGAGTCTTGTCCGGCCGATTCCTAGGATACTTAGTCACCCAAAGAGGAATTGAGGCATATCCAAATGAAATCAAGGCTATACTCAACATGAAGTCACCTGCCACAACAAAGGAGATACAAAGTCTAACGGGTGGGGTGGTATCTCTCAACTGATTCCTCTCAAGATCTACCGATAAGTGCAGGCCATTTTTCAAAGCCTTGAAGAAGGGACACAGAGACAAGTAGGATGACGAGTGCGAAGTAGCTTTTCAAAACTTGAAAACCTACCTCACTTCACCTCCCTTACTTTCAAAACTGATACCAGGCGAAGACTTATACATCTACCTGGCGGTGTCCGACTCAACTGTCAGCTCAGCTCTCCTTCAAGAAGAGCTGGGGGCACAACATCCGGTATTCTACACTTCAAAAGCTCTCATCGATGCAGAGACTCGCTATTCGAAAATGGAGAAGCTCATTTTTTTGCTTGTAGTTTCCTCGAGAAAATTAAGGCCTACTATCAAGCACACCGGATAATTATCATGATAGAATTTCCTTTGAGATCGATCCTCCACAACCCCGACGCTTCTCAGCGACTCATGAAATGGGCTATCAAACTCAGTCAATACGACCTCCTTTACTGGCAGAAGATTGCTATAAAAGCCCAAGCTTTGGCAGATTTTGTTGTAGAGTTTACTCCAATAGCCGAAGAAGAGAAAATGGTCACGAAAAGCAAAGAAAAAGCAGACTACATCTCCCTTACCAATTCGAACCTACCTAACGACATGTGGCAATTGCATGTAGACGGAGCATCAAATCACAAAGGAGCAGGGGCAGGCGTCATCATAATCACCCCAGATGGAACCTTGTTGGAACAAGCCATCACACTAGGCTTTTCTGCTTTAAACAACAAGGCAGAATATGAGGTATTGCTCGCAGGACTATGCCTAGCAAAAGAACTGATGATCAAGAGATTGGTCATCTACTCAGACTCCCAGCTGATCATGAATCAAGCCTCAGGTGAGTATATGGCAAAGCATCCAAGAATGATCTAGTACCTCGACAAAGTCCAAGGACTTTTGAAAGAATTTCCTACTTTCACCATCCAACAAGTTCCACAGGCAGAGAATACTCATGCAGATGCATTGGCAAGCCTAGGATCAGCACTGGACACCCAGTTCAGATGCTCCATCCCAGTCAAACACCTTGACCGACCAAGCATCGAAGAAATAGAGCCAATTGATTCAATGCAAATCGATGAAGACCCTAGCTGGCAAAACCACATCATCAACTACTTAGTGAATGGAAATCTGCCAATAGATAAGTCCAAAGCTAGGAAGGTCCAACAGAAAGCCGCGAGATATTACATGCAAGGCGACAAGCTCATTCGCAGATCATACTCCGGTCCTCATCTCACTTGCATAAAGTACTCTCAAACACTTAAGGTCCTCTGTAAAATTCACGACGGCGATTGTGGCAACAAGTCTAGGGGCAGGTCACTTACCCAGAAGGCTATAAACGTAGGCTAGTTCTGGCCAACTATGCGCCATGACTCTACTAAATATGTCAAAAGATGTGATCGCTGCCAACGGTACAAACCAGTTCCTGATCTGCCTGCCAAAATCTACCATCCGCAGAACAGTCCGCAGCCTTTCATGCAATGGGCCATCGACTTAGTAGGCCCCATGCCAACGGCACATGCCACAAAAGAAATGATGATTGTCGCCACTAATTACTTTACTATATGGATCGAGGCCGAAGCTCTATCCTCTACTAAAGAAGCTAATGTGGAACATTTATCTAGAGAAACATTATCTACCGGTTTGGCTGCCCATAATCATTAGTTACCGACAATGGCTCACAATTCATCGGCAAGCAGATCACTGCCTTCTTCAAAAAGTATGGCATCAAGCAGCATCTATTTAGCCCGAGATATCCTCAAGGCAACGGCCAGGCGAGGCATCCAATAAAATAATATTATACTGTCTAAAGAAGAGATTAAAAGGCGCCGAAGGAAAATGGGTAGATGAGCTCCCTGACGTACTATGGGCTTATCGCACCACTAAGCAAAGATCAACTGGCAAAACCCCGTTTTCTCTCGCCTATGGAATTGAAGCGATCATTCCTCCTCATGTCACTGTCCCTTCTATAGGCATCGAAGTGGGCAGTATTGAGCAGAACTCCAAGCAGATGAGACTCAACCTTGACTTACTTGAAGGCGAGCGCGAGAAGGCCATTATCCGAGTCGCCTCCTATCAACAGCGGTTGAAGTCTTACTACGACAAAAGAGCCAAGATCAGACAGTTTCAACCAGGCAACCTTGTGCTAAGAAAGGCCTTCATCACTACACAAAGACAAGGGTCTAAAAAGATGACACCTAATTGGGAAGACCCTTACATAATCAGCCGGTCTGGGGGCAGAGGAAGCTATAAGCTTGACACCATGGAAGGGAAGGAGATTCCGCGACAATGGAACGCCTACCACCTCCAAAGATACTATCCATGACGCTTCCTCCTACCTGCTCCGTCCTCAGCAGACGACTGAGTACTGCACATTTCTAAAGAAGAGAAGCAACTGCTGGACTTTCTGACTTCTTTATTCAGTTATTGTCATTTCGAATAAAGCGATGTAATCTCATGAGCATCAATAAAAGTTCAGTTTCTCATTCCAGAATGTCCACACAAAAAAAACAGTTGCCCATAAGCAGCGTCCTTCGGAAAACGCAGGGCGACAACTAAAAGCGTCTCTCGGGAGATGCAGACTGCAAAGAAGCATCCTAGGGGAGACGCAGAGTGCGCCAGGAATTTCCTAAGGGAGGTATCTAGGTTCCTATTCGTTTCGTAAGGGGGGAGGATAGTCAAACAAGTTGCCTATAAAAAGCGTCTTAAGGGAGATGCAGGGCGACAACCAAAAGCGTCCTTCGAGAGACGCAGCCAGCAAAGAAGTGCCATAAGGAAGACGCCGGGTGCATCAGGAATTTCCTAAGGGAAGTATCCAGGTTCCTATCCGTTTTATAAGGGAGGCAGGATAGCCAAACAGTTGCACATAAAAAGCGTCCTAAGGGAGACGCAAGGCGACGACTAGAAGCATCCTTCGGGAGACGCAGCTCGCAAAGCAGCGTCCTAAGGGAGACGTAGGGTGCGCCAGGAATTTCTTAAAAGGGGGTCACCGTGCTTCCTGCGGGAAATATCCAGGTTCCTTTCCATTTTCTAAGGGGGGGCAGGATAGTCAAATAAGTTGTCCATAAAAAGCATCCTAAGGGAGACGCAGGGCGACTACCAGAAGCTTCCTTCGGGAGACGCAGCCCACAAGGCAGCATCTTAAGGGGGTTGCAGGGTGCGCTAGGAATTTCCTAAAGTAGGTATCCAGGTTCCTATCCATTTTCTAAGGGGGGTAGGATAGTCATACAGTTGTCCATAAGCAGTGTCCTAAGGGAGACGCAGAGCAACGACCAGAAGCGTTTTAAGCGTTTTTTTTGGAACATGCAGAACAAGCCCGGAGTCTCTCAAGGGGGACCTTGGCTTTTGCCAAAATCCCAAGGGAAATACACAGCAAGACACTAACTGGTTACTCAAGCAGTTCACAAGACAATATGCAAATTGAAGTTGAAAAAATAAATACTGAAATTTCCATAGCAAAGTGACCAACCGACCAAGTTCAAACAAAAAGAAGATGGTCAAACAAGACCAATTATTCTAAATAAAGAGCAGACTACAAAAGCTGAAAAGAAATAAAGAAGTCTTTGTCCACTCCGAAACGGCAACAGGAGACCCCTAATTTGCAGCCTCTTCAGCGTCCACCTGATCAGCCATGCTCTCAGCAGCTCCACATGCCTGATCTATGACGTCTGCACCGCCTCATCAGCTGCATCATCCTCTGCTCCATCCTCTTCAGCTACTGCCTCTTCAGTCACATGCTCTTCAGCTCCTTCGGTGTTCGCAGTATTAGCCTTCTCACTTTGCACAGGGGGCAAGTCAGGATAGAGCATCTCGCTGTCTTCATCTCCAATGGCATAGAAGGGATCATATCCAATTATGCAGTCCAAGTAGCCCAACTTGTACGTATCCATGGCAACTTCGGACTTGGATTCTTCAGCAGACTTATGATAGGCATGAAATCTAGCCAAAAGCTTGTCATAACTATGAGAGATGTCGGAATTCTTGCACTCAAGGTGGAATTATGCATCTTTTCGACTTGCCAAGTCAACAGCAGAAGAGCTGAGCTCGGAATCTTTCTTAGCAAGGGAACTCTTTAGCTCAGATATCATCGCCCGCAAATCAGACGTCTTCTTCTTATAACGAATCTGCTCGGCAGAAAGCTTGCTAGCCAGCTCAGCATTCTTCTTCTCCAACTCACTAAGCTGAGCAGCAGAAGAGGGGGCAACAGCAGACGAGTTCCGAATGGTCTCCGCAGCAAAAACCACTCCCTTTTGAAGCAGATGAAATGTTGCTTCTCTTTTTTTTCCAAGGAAAGACTTGAAAAAGTACCAAGATCACCAGCCTGACGGACTTGACCAACTAGCTCAGCGCAAGCAGATGGACTTGATAGAAAGTGCGTCTTGAGCAGATCAGACATGCCTGCATCACCTATAGGGCTAGGCTTGTCCACCTTTGGATTAGCCGCTGATGTTGCAGAAGAACCTTTTTCCCGAGCAGATGACTCTCTTGCTTTCCTAGCCTCTGCCAACCTTACTTCCAAAGGAATTGACGACGATGAATCAACTCCATGCTTGACTGCTTGTGATTCAACAGTTGGATCATGATGGTTGGATGGATGAGCAGATCTCACATATCGACGTCCACTCTTCGACTGGTGCACGACTCGAACTTCGGAGAGGAAAATCAGCATCTCTTGGCTTCTCAACGGGTGAGCTGGACCGTGCACAAACTACTTCGTGGAGCAGATCACGATCTCCAAAGTCATCAGCAAGAAGCTTAAGGGGAACATCCCTAATGTTGCGCATACCACCAATCTTCTTACTATTTGCACTAACAAGATGTTTGACTCTGGCAGATGATGCGAGAATAGCTCCTACTTGGTTCTTCTCAGTAGAAGGGACCTTTGGTTTCTTCCTCAATTGAGACATATTCCTCGCCCGTAAAGAAGTAGCTTGAGTTCTTGAAGACTTGACATCGGCCTTCCTTTTTGGTGGGGGTTTAGCAGAGCACTCCTCCTGTTCAGTAGATAGATCATCATGGTCCGGACCATTCTACTTCCATCCCTCGACATCCTCGGCAGGAGGCAGACCACCGTTTTCCTCCCGACACTCGCTCAACAGCCAGCACCACTCACGAAACTTCCAAGGGATGTTCAAAGCCCTCCCACCGTCCGCTGACTTCCAACATATCGTCATGCCAAGCTTGATCTCATTGACTAAGACCGTCGAACAACTTGGACCTGTAGACGCGAACTTGGGCATACCGCTCAAAGTGCCTCACTTCGAAAAAATAAAAGAACTCTCGCACCGTCAGCTCCAGCGTAAAGAAACGGCTCAGATTCTTGAAGCACTTGATCGCCCGGTAAACGTTGGGAGTACACTGGCTCGGAGCACACCCCATGGTGCAGAACACCTCTTTGAAGAGCTTCGACAGCGGGAATTTGAAGCCCAGGGAAAAATAAAAAGGATGGAAGGTAATGATCCTAGCACCAGGATCATTCGCATCCTCCAAAGGATCGTTATCAGTCCGAGACTTCAATAGCTTGACCTGCACGTCATCTGGAATGGCAGAAGCGAAAGCAGCCCGCCATTTTTGGAACTGAGCATCGGTCGTAACGCGATGCAAATTGGCCACGAACTTCTTGCTGGGCACTACGGAGCCTCCCCACAAATACAAAGGCACCTGAGAGCTTGGAGCCTTACTACTGTCTCTGGAAGACATGGTTGGTCAATGAACAACTGCAAGAAGAGAAGAAAATTCTACAAGTTAGAATCCCAACAAAAAAAAAAGGCAGCAACAAAAAAAAAAAAAAAGGGGCAGTAGCAAAACCAAAAAAAAAAAAAAAGGCCCAGTGCATCCCCCAGCTCGAGCCTATCTCGCCATCGCTCATCCGACCCAGGTCCAGCTCGACGGCCCAGCATGAGCAATCTGCTTGCCCAGCGCCTCTTAGCCCCTGCTTCGAGCCCAGCTCCTCTATGCACTCTCTTCAAGCCCAGCTCTTGCACCAGGCCTGCCTTACGTCTGCTCCAGCCCAGGCCAGGTAGCTCCAAGACCAGCATGCGCCTCATGCTCCATTTGATTCCAGCACGAATTCCCCATCTATTTGTCAACTATTGCTCACAAATTGCAACTCATGCTGGACCACCTCGTTGCTGCCAAAAATTGAAAAAATATATATATATATACGTACATATATATTTTTACGAGCTCGACTAACTTTGGATACACGGCAACTCCTCTCTTCAACAAGAAGTACAAATTCTCCAAAATCTTTCTCAAGCCAGAAGGTAGAGAAGTTAAGTTTGCGATGTGAGAAAAAGAGAAGAGAAGCCTTGTATTTATATAAGTTGGACAACCCGGGTCAAGAAGGAATCACAAGCTCATTCCTACTGGAAATCCAACTTCAACTATAGTCAGAAGCCTACACCAATTGAGAATCTGATCTGCGAAGGAGTCCAACTCACATAATAAAGCCCAGACACAGTTGGAGAGCCCGAAAAAAATAATTTTATCTCCTACATGCCACACAAGCACCATGCAGAAGCTGGGGGGCATTTGTGGGAGCATATATTTTCGTCTCCAATCAGGGCACGCCACTTGGAAAAGAAGATTATCTCTTAAATTAATTAATTAAACCAATTTATCTGGCTAATTAATTAATTGAGATAAATATCTTAATGAATACGATATTATCTCTATTTAAAGAGATAATATCATTAATTCAGATATTATCCTAATAAAGAGAAGATAATATCATTTAATTCAGATATTATCTTCTTAAGAGATAACCTCAATAATTCGGATATTATCAAGTCCGACTCGATCCCTACGAAACCCTAGCCCCGAGGCTCCTATAAATAGACGACCTCATTCATCATTCAATGTACTTCAGAAAACTTACTCCTAATACCCGAAGCTCTCTCTCCCTCTCCACTCTCCATATTTTCTCCACATGGCTCCGGCCACCACACATGGCTCTGGCCGTCCGGTTCACACCATACATACAATTCCGTACCCTTTGTTTAGCTATTGTTTTCCTACAAACACTCGAATTAACTTAGGCATCGGAGGGCTTTTGGCCAACACCCCCGGGTATGGTCTATTTACTCCAGTTACAGGAATTGAGTAAGAGAGAGAAGGAAGATCGAAGGTTGAATGATCTAGAAGCGAATATTCTCCCGCGAGATTATTTGCACAAACACCAACCTTGGAATCTTTGTACTCCACAATATATGGATTATGTACTACGGAAATAAGCTCCATATACATCACAACCAACATATACATCAGTTAAGAATTCAAATGTGTAGTATTACTCACTACTCAAAGCATGTGCTCTTGGATTTTGTTTCAAACAAAAAAAGAAAACACTGACCTCATGGTGAGCAAATCTCTGGGTTTTATCAGTTTGACGAGCAAGACCTATGTATGAATTATAAACTTTTATCTTGGCACACTCAACTGAATACTAAAATTGAAATGAGACTCACTTCTACTTTTCATGCTTTTGCCTCACAAGAAGAGCAAAACCAAAAGCACCATTCCTAATATGCTCTAGGACTTCGTACTGCTCCATCTTACACTTCAGAATATAAAGAATTATGAGGAATGTGAATCCCTAGTAACTCATGAGGGCCTTAGAAATAAAAGTTCTCATGAGATACTGATGCAACCTAGGAATCTTTGTACTCCACAATAAATGGATTATCACTACAAGAAAATCGGGTATTTACGACGTGCGTTATGAGCCGTAAATGACAATTCATGGCGTGCGGTTGTGTGCCACGAAAGGCCAAGCTGTAAAAAGCCTTTTCTTTTTACGGCGTGCATTTGCTTGCCGCAAGCGTGAATAAGGCGCACCATGATTGAGTTCTCGTATCAGGTTTGGACAACTATTTACAGTACATTTTGCACGCCTTAATTGGTATACATTACACGGCTCTTTTGGCGCGCCATAAAAGCTTTATTTGAAACATATTTACGACACATTGTTCACACCTTAATTGGTGTGCATTACACGGCTCCTTAAGCGTGCCATAAAAGCTTTAATTTCATACTTACTAACGGCGCATTTTGCACACCGTGTCTCTGTGTGTGTGTGTGTGTGTGTTTTTTTTAATGTATAAATAGAATCCAATTTCCTGATTATTCCAATTCAATTTGACAATACCACTACTACATTTTACGATTTGCGCGACGAAGAATATTTCGTCGCGCAAAGTTACTTTTAGTCGCATAATTTTCAGCGTGGCAGAAAAGTCGTCGCGCAGAATCCGTCGCTCAAAGAGCGTGAAGAAAGACGTTGCGTGACCAATATTTTGCATTCGTTGCGCAAAACAGTGCGATGGTTAACCTTCGCTGCACAAAAGGTTTAGGGACGACATAATTATCCGTCGCACAAACATTTGCGTGACGACAACATGATCGTCGCGAGTACACTGCGCGGAGGAAAATATTCGTCGCGCAATTAGTGTTGCAAATATTTGCGCGACGATATATTTTTCGTCGCGCAATTCATGTCTCCAACATTTCCGCGACGAAACATTCGTCATCGCTCATATCCATTTTGCGACACGAATGCTTTTGTCGCGCAAGAATAAAATATATGCATTTAAAATATAGTTTTTCGTTTTTTTTATTTTGTAAAAATGAATTTGCACAAAAATAAATGTATTATTTAAATGTAATATTACGTTTTTTTTTAATTTTGTAAAAAAATTTATTTGGTTTTTTTTTTTGGTAATAAAATGAAATTGCAATAAAAAAAAATGAATTGAAGAGAACAAAAAATTATATAAAATAAAATAAATGTATATACAAGAGAAATGTTTAAAATATAATTATGAAAATAAAAAACTAATCAAATAATGTTGTAAAATCTTCTTGGTCGTCGCCTATATGCGGCTCGGAGGTCTGGGCGACCACAGGGGCAGTGGTCTGGTGGGCATGCTAGGGGTGGACGGGCTCGGAGGTCGACACATCAAATTGTGAGACTAGAATGCCTGACCGCGCGAGGGACTGTAGAATCACTAACATCTGACCTTGCAGCTCGGCCACCTTTGCTGTCAAAGCAGTCACCTGACTGTTTGACTACGCTGATGAATGGGGTCAAGGTTCCCTCCGCCGGGCATTCCCCATCCCTCGACAATATGTCCCCGGCCTTCTCCTGAGAGTCTGATCCAACATCTCCGTCGAGGTCTGAAACCCAGCATCCTGTGGAGGATCCACAAACTCGATCGAAGTATCGGGAGGAAGTTGGGAGGTTGACTCCTGAAGAACCAACTGGCTTCTCTCCACCATCGTCGTCTGTTTAACATAACAAAAAAATATAAATTAAAACATTAGTATAATAACCTTTAAACTTGAATGCGTAACATAAGAGTTAAAATTAAATAATACTTACATGAAGGGACTCGGCCAACTCATTCCCAGGTCGAACGTAAACATCGCTAAAGACGTCGATCTCTGGGAATTTGGACCCCCCTTAAATTGAACAAGAGAAGAAAAATGTTAGTATGAAAAAAATAAATTAATAATAATGACATATTAAAAATTAAATATAAACTATTTTATTATTACCCGCCGCCATGCATCCATCTTATAAGAGAAGGGCCTAGAACCTGAATGGTGGAGAAGAGTCTTCTTCTTCCTATTGCCCTTACTGACTTTGGCTTTATTCTGTTATACAAAAAATAAAACGTATTAGTTGAAATTGAAATGAAATATAAAAATTAAATAAACATTAGTAATAAAAATGTAATAATTTTAAAATTAATATTAAAAAATACCATAAAATCGGGAACCTAAAATGAGTGCAGAGCCACGCCCAACTATCCTCCCGCCCCTTAAGCGCATTCGGGCAACCCTCCTGAAGAGCGACTTGCGGATCATCAATGCCTTAAAATGGTGGTGCAAGTCACTCTTCCACTGCATGTACCTCTCACCAAAGAGTCTGTTGACGTACGCCAAAGACTCGTCGTCCAGGTCCTCTAAGTTGTAGTTCGTCTGCAATAAATTAATTACATACAATAAGTAATATAAATACATAAAGTTTGAAAGAAAAAGAATTAAAAGGTAGGATACATATCGACAACTGGCTGTGAACCTCCGTCATGATCTCGTCAGGCATGACCTTCCAAGACTTCCATTGCATCGGGCAATGGGTCCGAATGACATAACCAATGTCGTGGGCCAAGGAGCTATGCAACTCTGTCGTCGGTGCAGCCCGATGTCCCTCGTCGTATCCGATGTTGATACGACTGTTGGTTACCCGGGTGACCTTCGCCGTCTTCAACTGTCGACACGGCCCTCAGGTGTTCTTCTTGGCTACAAAGAAATATGACATTAATGTTAAATAAATAACAAATTTAACTATAAAATACAATAAAAATAAAGAACTGGAGTTGAAGGAAATCTATACCTGGCTGTGATGCACCAGTAGCGTCGGTCGATGTGGTGTCGGTGGTGCTGGCGGGCTGGTGACGCCGCCTGGTGCTAACAGGCTACGCCACTGATGAAGCCGATGACACAGGCGCCTGGGACCCTCCCATGACCAACTAGCAAGTGGTCCATCAGTGCTGGAGCAGTGACAACAGATGCCTGCTAGCCCGGGGAGGCGAACTCTGTGTAGTCGTCATCGCCTTACGACTTCTAATCAGGTTTGACATCTGCACAATTTCATTAATACACATAAAAATCAATCCAATTTAGCAAGATATAATCATAGCTTGACCTAGGGTTTACGATTTTGGAGTATCCGGGACTCCGATCCACGATCCGTCGAATCCGACACAATCCTAGAAATACAAGGTACAACATACGTGAGTTTGAGTTCGATCCAACGGTCTAAACATATCAAACCCAGAAATTACATAATAGGCGAAATTCGTTAAAGACTCAAATGGTAACCAAATTCAAATCTGAGCACACCTACGCGCTCGAGACAACTAGGGGATTGCACTGGGACCTAATGCCCACTGCCACAGTACCCCATGCGCCACCACACGCACCGGCAGCGCGTGCGTGTCCAAAGCGATAACATGTCGCCGGAAAATTCTAAAAATTTAGGGCCAAGGTTCCTACGGTAGGTTCAACACATGAATTGGAGCCACTTTTGTTCTCGGACCTACCCCGAAAAATGGCTGGAAGTGGCTGGAATTTAAATTAAAAAACCAGCCAAACTTAGGGTTTCAATTCGAGATACCAAAACTAACAATTAATCAAATCCACTTCAACCATCAGCTAGAGCACGAAAAGTAGTCTAGAAATCGTACCTCACGTGTCGAAATTGGTGGTTGGAGGAGAGAGAACCAGGCCTGAGAAGAATCTGCGAAAACCGGGCCAATTCCGACAGGGAAGGTCTGGGCTTCGAAGGTGGTGGTGGCCCGGTCCTTTTTTCCGGCGGAGAAGTCGATTGAGGTAAGGCGGCTGTCAGCAGAGAGAAATGGGGCAAAATTTAAAACTGAGAAAGAAGGAGGCAGTCGCGTTGTTTCCGAAAATGTATTCGATCTTGAGCGACGAACGAAAAAAAACGTTGCGCAAGATATTTTAGATACACCTTGCGCGACAAAAATGAAATTATGGCGTTGCGCAAGGTAAGTTTTCCGCCCAAATTTTCATTACATTGCATGACGAATATACTAAACCGTCGCGCAAGGTTGTGAGTCTGCCATAATTTGGGATTTAGGGTTTAGGGTCTGACTGATATTGCTCGACGAATAGATAGGGTGGTTGCGCAAGGTTGTGTTCCATACACTTTGCGTGACGAACAAAATCCTCTTTCATCACTCAAGGTTGTGTTTTGTAAACTTTGCGCGATGAAACAACAACCATTCTGTCGCGCAAGGTTGTTATTCCGCCAGAAATTTGGGGTTCAGGGTTTAAGGGGGAAGAGAGAGACTGAAAGGTCTGACTGATATTGCGCGACAAATAAATAGAACCGTCGTGCAAGGTTGTGTTATGTACACTTTGCGCGACAAAATAAGAACCATTCTGCCTCGCAAGGTTGTTATTCTCCCAGAAATTTGGGGTTTAGGTAGGGGGGGGGGGGGGAGAGAGAGAGAGAGAGAGAGACTGAAAGGTTTGACTGATATTGCACAACGAATAAATAGAACCGTCGCTCAAGGTTGTGTTCTGTGCACTTTGCGCGACAAAATAAGAACCATTCCATCGCGCAAAGTTGTTATTCCTCCAGAAATTTGGGGTTTAGGTATTGGGGGGGGGGGAGAGTGAAAGGTCTGACTAATATTGCATAACGAATAAATAGAATCGTCGCGCAAGGTTGTGTTCTGTACACTTTGCGCGACGAAACAAGCGTTTATTCGTCGTGCAAACCCTAAACCCTAAAGCCTAAACTAGTTTCAATGATCCGACCGGCAAACTTGTTTTTTTATACTTCGAGATCATATATGCCAGAAATCAAAAAAAAAAAAAAACATTCAGAAATGAAGAAACGAAACAAAACTTTTTTATGGTTATAAAATGAAAAGTCACGATTTAACGGTTATTTTAACTCCGATTTTGATGATTTTTTACAGCTACACTTCTTGCCCCTATATGAATACATGACCTAATTCGATTGTCAGTTTAAGATATTTACACTAGTGGATACCACATAATCTGATGTTATATTTAACGAAAGTATAAATAAACTCTTAATGTTGGTGAATGTATTGTTTTGATGGCATACGCATTCTACGAAGCTAGTTTTGATAATCTAACCGTCAAACTTGTTTGTTTATACTTCGAGATCATGGACGCCAAAAATTAAGAAAAAAATAAACATTCAGAGATCAAGTAACGGGACAAAACTTTTCGACAGTTATAAATGAAAAGTCACGATTTAACGGTTATTTTAACTCTGATTTTGATGATTTTTTACAGCTACACTTCTTGCCCCTGTATGAATACAATGACCTAATTCGATCGTCAATTTAAGATATTTACACTAGTGGATACCATATAATCTGATGTATATTTAACGAAAGTATAAATAAACTCTTAATTGTTGGTGAATATATTATTTTGATGGCATACGCATTCTACAAAGCTAGTTTCAATAATCTGACCGTCAAATTTGTTTGTTTATACTTCGAGATCATGGACGCCAAAAATTAGAAAAAACAAACATTCAGAGATCAAGTAACGGGACAAAACTTTTCGACGGTTATAAATAAAAAGTCACGATTTAACGGTTATTTTAACTCCGATTTTGATGATTTTTTACAATTACACCCCTTGACCCCATATGAATACAATGACCTAATTCGATCATCAATTTCAAATATATGTGTGTGTGTGTGTGTGTGTGTGTGTGTGTGTATATATATCTTATATTAAAGTGAAATAAATATATTTGCGCGACGAGTAATATACATTCGTCATGCAAAATGATTTGACGCGACGAATGGATAGGTTGTCGTGCGAAATGGTAACTTTACGCGACGACAAATGTCTTTCGTCGTGCAAATGATGCGAGACGAGGATAGATTCGTCGCACAAGTATTTGGCGCCATTTACATATTTAGGTCAAATTGTGTCTCATTTTCATTTTTTAAAAATATTTTGTAAAAATAATTTTCAAACTTTGTATGAAAAGGGTTTGGATATATTTATTTACCAATGTTTTATAACTAAATTTTTTTTCATTTTTCATTTTCTTGTATATCTCAATTTATTTAACAATTTCTCACGAGGTTTTTGTTGCATTAAGCTAACTCGCTTGTCCTTTTTCTTTTATATAGTGAAGTGATAAACTTTCATAAACTCATAAAAAGTCAATAAAAGTTAGAATTGGATACAACCCCCTTAGGTCAAATTGTTTCTCATTTTCATTTTTTAAAAATGTTTTGTCAAAATAATTATCAAAAGGGTTTGGATATATTTATTTACCAATGTTTCATTTCTCCACATATATAAGGTTTGGATATAACAAATACCTATATTCAAACATTTGTATTACACAAAATCTGTACACTAACATAATAAAATTACAAAAAAATTCATTATTCATCATTAGAACTATAATAACTTTCGTTATCGTCGCTATCATCACTTTCGGTCTCCCAATCCTCATCCTCCTCCTCTATAACTACATCATTGTCGTTGTTCGGGCCCACTGCAACATCGTATCACGGAAGATCACCGAGGTCAATTGTAATTGACTGAATCGATACTTTCAATTGAAGACACTCATTGTATTTGAAACGGTTCTTGTATAACATTTGTATCTCGAAGTGTTTCCGCATCATTTTTCATTGAAGATTCTAAACGTTGGTCAGCCACGTTGTCAACGTCGTTGTCAGTTGGGTGTAGTTCTGGTATAGCATACACGTTCCTATGATCCATCTTCTAAACAACTTTCCAACCGCTCCTGGGTTTAGGGTTGTCTAGATACACAAATTGTGTTGCCATGTTTGTCAAAATGTAAGGGTCGTCATCATACCAAGTTCTATTAATGTTCACAAATAGAAAGCCATGGTCGATTTTAACACTTCCCGGCTATTTGGGTTGGTATCAAACCATCGACACTTAAACATGATCACTTGGTATCGATCTTTGTAAAATAATTGCATGATAGTTGTGAGTTTGCCATAGAAATCAATGTCCATACTTTCGCCTCCACCTGGGACATGGACACCGTTGTTTTGCGTACACAACTTGTCATCTCGTACAGTCCCCAAAAATTTGACGCCGTTAACATTACAACCCAAGAACAATTCAGCGCGAATCGGGCAAAACACCAAGTTATATAACTCATCACTGTAAGTGGGGGAATTCGATGATTTCAACTTATTCACTAATATTATACAAAACCATTCACATGTTAGTTTGAGAAAATTAAATACTACAATATATATTTGTCAAATACAAAACACTTATAACTTACAAAATCCAAAAATCATTGTGGACAGAATTCACGGTGTTTTCTTGGCACACAAATGTGATGGATGTTCTCGCTTCATCATCTCTTCATGCTCATCTAAGTATGCCATTATCTCATCACAATTGTTCAGTACGAACCAATGCGCTACCTCCATGTCATTTCTAAGAAACGACTCTCCTCGTCTAGGATCTCCAAAGGGTCATGCGCTTTGGGCAAAAACAGAAAGTTTTTCATTTCTCATACCTCCGTCATTATTGTGCTGAGGAATTGAAAGCCGTCTCCACATCTTTTAAATACATTCCACAGAAAGTAAGCGACTGATATTGAACTCAAGCCTCTATAATTGATCCTTCTTCGCTCTATTGCGTACACTTTTTTTCAGCTCTTCGAGAAACCTACCAAAATAAAATGATATGATACAAATTAGCAAGCGTGGGATAATGTTGCATACACAAACGATAAGGGTTATATACCTTTTTATTGGATACATCCAGTGATAGTTGACAGGACCAGCAAACATTGCCTCTTCTAGCAAATGAACCATCACGTAATCATACTTGTGAAGAAAGCTGGAGGGAATATCATCTCAAACTTGCATAGGACTTGGACAATGTCATAGCGCAACTGAAACATGTCTGTTTTTCGCAATATTTTTTCCATCAGTTGGGAAAAAAATATGGACAACAATATGATTGGCTTCACTACATCTTTCGACAATAGGTGTCGAATACCCACAGGAAGTAGGCGTTGCATAAACACATGGTAGTCATGGCTCTTAAGTCTAGTAAATTTACCCTCGTCAACATTCACGCAACGTGCGATATTAGAAGCATACCCATCGGAAAACTTTACACATGATACAAACTTTAGAAACTCTTTTTTGTCATTCAGTTTCATAGAAAAAAATGCAAAATCCCTTCTAGCTTTATCACTGTCCCTATTCATCCATAAACCCCTTCGTATGCCCATTCTTTCCAAATCAAGACGACCTTTGATCGTGTCCTTTGTCTTGCCCTCGATATCTAGAATCGTGCCCACTAATGTGTCGAATACATTTTTCTCAACATGCATTACGTCTAGATTGTGCCTCAATTTTAGTTTCGACTAATATGGGAGCTCAAAAAACATAGGCTTATGCGTCTAGTTCATATGTGTAGAAGGTCAGGTTCGACTAACTGTTTTCCCGAACGGAGAAAAATCCAAACTGTTAAGCTGTTCCAAGATCTCATCATTGGAACATTCTCTAGGTCTAAGGCGACGCTCTGTGTTCCCGTCGAACTCTTTATCTTTTTTCCGCCACTCGTGGTCATGGCAACCATCTCCGATGGCCAAGGTAACAAACTTTTCTAGCATGCCAACCAGAAGTTACATCTTCCTTGCATATAGGACATGCCATGTAACCCTTTGTGCTCCACCCAGAAACCATTGCATATGGGGAAAAATCATTCACAGTCCACATAACTGCTGCTCGCAAAGTGAACATCTTCCCAGTTGATTTATCGTGCGTGAGCATACCGTTTATCCATAAATCCTTCAGCTCATCAACTAGCGGCCTTAAGTAAACATCGATTGATCTGCCAGGATCCTCAGTTATCAAAACAGTCATCATCATGTATTCTTTTTTCATGCATTTCTAAGGCGGCAAATTATATGGGAATACAAAAATCGGCCAAGTGTTGTGGTGTTGGTTTAGAACACCATATGGATTGAATTCGTCAGTAGCAAGTCCCAATCTAACATTTTGAGGATCAGCAGCAAACTCGGGGAACGTTTGATCGAACTCTTTCCATGCCTCCCCATCTGCAGGATGCCGCATCACATCGTCGTCTACCCGTTTTTCCTTATGCCATCTCATGTATGTGGTAGTATGCATCGACATATACAATCGCTGCAACTTAGGTTTCAAAGGTAGATAACGCATGACTTTTTGTGGGATCTTAGTCGTTCTATTCTGAGATGTCATTTTGAACCTCGACTCATTGTATATAGGGCATGTATCCAACGTTTCATGCTCATTGTAGAATAACATGCAATTATTTTTACAGGCGTAAATTTTTTCATATCCTAATCCAAGACCATTCAACACATTTTTCACGTGTTTATGGTCTTTCGGCAAACAATTTTTCGTCAGAAGCATTCTCTTGAAAACCCCCAAAAAGTAATTGAAACACAGGTTCGACATACGATAATTTATTTTTCCGTGCATTAGCTCCATAATGGCCATCAGAAAGAAAAAGCTCTCGCACCCCAGGTATAACTCTTGGTTGGCATTTTTTAACAGTTTTTCATATTGTTCAAACTCAGCACTGTCTATTGGTGTGGGAACGTCATCTTCCCCTTGCTAATTGATGTTGGTCGATACAAATGGAAAAGCATCGTGTATAATATCCATGACTTGATCATTATGATCCACAATAGGTTCAACATTGTCCACCCTTGTGGCATTTGAAGATGAAGCATGATCTAATTGTTCCCCGTGAAGGTTCCAAATGCTATATGTCTCAATCATTCCATTTCTTACTAAATGAAATCCAACATTTTCAATTGTCTCCCACAACGTGTTGTTACACCTCCTACAAGGACAACAGATTCTAGTTGCACTCGGGTTGTGTGTACATAAAAACTCAATAAAATCATCGATTCCATCCAAGTATTCGTCTACGCATCTATTCGAGTTCTATATCCACCTCATGCTCATAATTTCTGGAACCACAATCACAACACAACAATTACAACAACTTCATACAAGTCATAATGTCACCTTATGCCTCCGATAAGGGCCCTATCCTATTCGGGAATGCATAGTCATGTCACGTAATGTACGGCTACATGAGATTAGATATCGACGTGGATGAATTTCGGCAGCATCTCGATACAGTTCTTGAGGTGTGCGGTAGGTATAAATACCTACGTACTACCCGAAGAACGTACAGAGATAACACCGAAATCTCCACAATCGATACCTAATCCTGTAGCTGTACGTTACGTGATATAACTATGCATTCCCAAACTATCCAAATAATGGGACAATTCAAAAATTAATTGGACCGTAGTCATGTTAATTTCGTACATCACAACACATTGTGCTACGTCACGCACAATTTAACAACGTAATATAAATATAACTTCACAAAAAAAATATAAACATAACAAACTAAGTTTAACATAATGCAATTAATTTAACTGTTTTAATACATAAGACAAATAAAATACCTTTTCAATCGTTCTCCACCAATCGCTAATTACAAATATCTCTAACAAGAGCGAAATTAATAGCGTTAGTACGAATTTACATTAATACTTTTAAACTAACGACAAAAAATACTTATCTAATGAACATACTGAATTCCCAGCAGAGGTAGCGGCAGAGAGATTCTGGCTTTTTGTTTTTTTCATTCTGCCTCTACAATGACAGAATTTCGTCGCGCAAACTGCCATCGGAAAAACAAAATTTTTCGTCGCGCAAAACGACTTTTCGTCGCATAAAATAAATTTTTCGTCGCGCAAGCATGTGTCGAAATCACACTTTTGCGCGACGCAAGGGGTGATTCATCGCACAAACATTCGTCGCGCAAATTCTATATGTCCTCGCGCAAGAATGTACCGACATTAAACTTTACACGACAGACTATTTCTGTCGCGCAAGGCTTTGGCACTAAAAAAATATCCCCACTCCAGTATTTTGGCACCAAAAAAAAATGTCCCACGTTTTTCTTATGCGACGATAAATCTTGTCTTCGCACAAGGTTTTGCCGCCAAATAACAAAACCCACTGTTTTTCTGTCCACCTTTATGCGACGAAATGTCCGACCATCACACTAGGTTTTCTTGGGCGACGATTTTTATTGTCGCGCAAGTATTTGGCGCCAAAATAAAAAACCCGCGTTTTTCTTCCTCACTTTGCGCTAAGACTTTTTACGCGACGCAAATTTTGGTCACACCATTTTTCAGTTGGTTGCGCGACGAATAATATTTTCCATTGCTGTAGTGCATTTTGGGCGACGAATTCTTGTTCTCGCGCAAAAAGTAAAACGTAGTAGTGTACATTTCTTCACTATTAACCCTGGCATTTGAGTTTAACAAAGAAACACATTTCAGTTCAGATAAATATACAAGATATAAAAAAAAACTATTCATTGAAATCACCATCATAATCAATTCAAAATACGAACTCTTAAGAGTACATAAGAAACACATAAGAGTGCTGCCAAACATTCCAAACATTTTCATAGCCTCAAATTCATTCACTAGTGAAGTTAGCAACAAAAATAAGTCTCTAACATGAACCTATGGTAAAATAATGTCCTTTAGCAGTAGACAATATTCATGAGCATTCTTTGACCCTTTGAGAAAAACCTGCAGGATATCAAATATATAAATAGAAAAAGTCATTTCTTTTTTAAAATCACAACAAAGGTGGATCCCAATGAGTAGAAAACATGACAATTTCATGACTTGATTATGGACTAGACGTATATATAAAATGATATAATAAATGATATATATTATGCTCTTTTAACATTGATTATGCACAGTCATGGCTTGATTATTATACAATGAGAACTATACCATCTACATGTAAAAGAAGAATAAAGAATTTACCTCAAAGATGCAATGCTAACACAATTTGATGTACTTAATAGGCCATGCAATCGTAGTTCCTAATGCTTCACGAAGAAGAAAGAACTCACATGTTGGTCAAAACAAGGCCATATTATCATCCATTACATCGTTCACCCAAACTTTCTAGCACTCGTGACCAAGAGGCACATGATGGACTAATGAATTGGGATCAGTTGATGCAATTTCCCCAATTCCAACAACTTCACTTGTCCCAATCTAATTTAACAGTTTACACTTTGCATTCTCAGCTGGATTTTCCTTTTGTTTGCTTTATTGCATCTCATTAGCAGAATTTTGAACATTATTATTTTCCTTTTGTTTGCTTTGTACACTCTCATTAGCAGAATATTGGACACTTAGTTTTCCTTCTCCTATAACATTAAGGAAGACATTAATTGAATAACAAATTTATAACTCAAACATTTGGTATTCGAGTAAGAATATTTGTTATATGAATAGGACTTACAATATTAATCTCCCCTATTACTATTCGAGTAAGAAAATTTGTCATTTGGTTTTTCAATTCTATAACCTCATCCAATCTATTGAATTGATCACGAACACAAACTTGACCTTCAATCTTTGAAACGGTTGCCCCAAACCCCATTCCTCTTACTCGTCCTCGTGGATCAGGACTGAGTACTTTTACTACAGCATCATCTTTAATAGAACATTTTTGTTGTCCTTGTTCTTTTTTATACTTTTTCACTTCTTTCTGAAAATTTACCACCACAAAAATAAAAACTTAAATATCAATCACAGGATAAACACTAAAAATATGCAGCAAACAGTTTTCACCACTAAATCACCCTGCTTTCGCCCACATTCTATAGTCCATCAAACCACCCTGCTTTTCCTCAAAATGGATGGTTGTGTGCAAGAAACCTTCTATGATTCATGTACACACACTTTCTATTATGAGTCGGCCACTTTGAACATGTGTCAACCCCGCACACTGGACATGCTTTCTCACCCTTCGTGGAATATCCGGACAAATTCCCATAAGCTGGAAAGTCGTTTATTGTCCACATCAATATAGCTTTCAGATTGAATGTGGACTTGTTGAAAGCATCATAAACACTTACACCATTGATCCATAACTCTTTCAAATCTTCTACAAGTGGTTCCAAATATATATCCATATCGTTTCTGGGTTGCCTTGGCCCTGGGATGAGTAATGTCAACATTAAATTCTCCTTGGACATGCATAGAGATGGGGGGAGATTATATTCAACCAAAATCACGGGCAAACAACTATATTTAGAACTAAGATCATCGAAAGGATTAAATCCATCGGATGAAAGGCCGAGTCTAAGATTACGTGGATCTTAAACAAAAGAAGGCCACTTATTATCAATCCTATTCCATGCCAATGCGGCAACTGGATGTCGCATCTTACCGTCATGACTTCTATTAGTGTAATGCCATGTTACTTGTTCTGCCTTTTCCGGTGACTTAAACATTCTCCTAAATCTTAGTATGATTGGAAAGTAACGCAAGATCTTTGGAGGGACTCCTTGTTGAATTTTTTTGGTACGCTCATTAATTTTCCACCATGAAGAACCACACTTTGGACATGTCTCCCTCTCCTTTAAATCTTTTCTAAATAAACAGCAATCTTGCACACAAGCAGGTATCTTCTCATATCCTAGATCAAAATCATTGAGTAATTTTTTGGTTGCATACAAAGAATTTGGAAGTCTGTTATCACGTGGTAGAAAACCATGAAGAAGATGAAGAAGCCCGTCAAAAGCTATATCAGTTAGACTATGCCTAGCCTTATACTTGTATAAGACAACAATTGCAGACATCTTTGTGTAAGAACAACCCGTGTATAAGGGAAGTTCTGCGTCATCCACTAAATTTTTAAAATTCAGCTCTTCTCTATCTTGTGTAGGTTCAACAACATCATCATCTTGAAAGAATGCATCTCTATACATGAAATATGTCTCTGGCATTTCCCTATATTCATCTTGTACTGATGAACTTGGTTCTTCCCCATGAAAGATCCACCTAGTATATGTAGGATCCATTCCATTCATGACCAAGTGCCCATAAACTATACCATGATGGTGATGTTGTAGGTTTAAACAACAACTGCATGGGCATTGAATCTTTTTTGGATTCCGTTATTAGCTTAGCTTGAACCGTATCAACAAACCCTTTGGCCCCATTACGATACGCTCTAGAATCTCTATATATAAAAAACTCATCATTTTACTAAGGAATTATATATGTAATATACACTATCTTAATATCTAAAGTTTGGGACTTTAAAATTACCCTTGAAAAGTACACCCATTCTTTATCCATAATGGCTTCTTTTTGTCTTTCCTTGAAAAGTCCACAGACATTGATGAATTAATACGGATAAGGGAATCAATATACATCACAAAACAATGAGGACAGAAAATAAAAAACCACTTCACATGTCATACAAGTAATTATTAGTCCTAATAATGGTTATGTGGATATATTTCATATAAAACATCCACCACACGACACAACTGATCACATAAAACAATATCAAGTTAAAGAAACAAAGAAAATACCAGCAAGTATAATTGAACCATCACATAGTTGAAAGAAACAAAATACCAGCAAGTATAAGCTTATTGCACCAAATACGCTACTCCTCTAGCACATTCAAAGCAACAATCTGCCTCATGGCAATCATCTCATTTTTCTGACCTAGTACACATGGAAAAAGAAAAAAACCATAACGAAAAAAAAAAAGATTAACAGCTATATATTTTTTCATAAAAAGAAACGAAATTTGAGATATCTATGGTCTTGAAAAGCATATAACTGGTATGAAATCCATCTAACAATTCCCACGAAAAAGTGATGAGAAGCATAGAATGGGATTATAATGTTCGATGTATTATTCCACAACTAGGTTTACAGCTTTATACAATGATTCAGTCAATAGTATCCTAAACTATCACCTATAACCAAGGCTTGATCAGAGACTAAATAAGGAAGCAAATAACTACAGTATCAATTTACAATATTGCCTAATTAATGGAGATATCTTCCTTAACACTCCCCCTCAAGTTGGAGTGTATGTTAATGACACCCAACTTGCTAAGTAAGACTTCAAACTGCGTTGAACTCAACGGCTTGGTGAATATATCAGCTGGTTGATCACTTGTCCTTATGTAAGCCGTGCGTATCATTCCTTCTTGAATCTTCTCTCGTACTAGATGACAATCGATCTCTATGTGCTTCGTTCGTTCATGGAAAACAGGATTTGAAGCGATGTGTAATGCCGCTTGATTGTCACAAAACAGGTTGGCTGGTTGTGGGTGTTTCACTCCTAGATCTTTCAGAATATTCTTCAGCCATATGATTTCACAACATGTGGTGGCCATAGAACGGTATTCAGCCTCTGCACTAGAACGGGATATAGTTGTTTGTTTCTTAGTTTTCCAGGAAATAGGTGCTTGACCAAGCAAAACACAGTACCCCGTTATCGACCTTCTAGTATCTCTACATCTAGCCCAATCGGCATCACAAAATGCTTGTAATTGCAATGAACCCGTGGAAGGGAGAAAAATTCCTTGTCCAGGTGCTTGTTTAATGTACTTGAGGACCTTGTGTGCAGCCTCAAGATGTGGTTGCCGAGGTTTCTCCATGAATTGACTTAGCATGTGAACAGCATAAGCCAAGTCAGGCCTTGTTATTGTCAAGTATATTAACCTGCCCACAAGCCTTCTATATGATGAAGGATCATTCAACACCTTTCCTTCCATTTGTGTGAGAGACAAATTTTGATCCACAGGAAACCGTGAAGGCTTAACTCCTAGAAACCCAGCATCATCCAATATTTCTAGTGCATATTTTCGTTGACATAGGGTAATTCCACGCTTTGATCGTGCAACTTCTATGCCCAAGAAATATTTGAGTTGCCCCAAGTCTTTCAATTTGAAATGGTGAGATAGAAATTGCTTGGTTTCTTCAATTTCATGCAGATTATTCCCTGCTAGTATCACATCATCAACATAGACTAGTAAAGCAATGAAGTTACCATGACGACTTCGGACGAATAATGAATAGTCGGACCATGATTGATGAAATCCAGCAACCTTGAGAGCATTGGACAACTTGATGAACCATTGTCTCGAAGCTTGCTTTAAACCGTAGAGGGATTTATTTAATTTGCATACTCGAGTCTCCCCCTTTCGTCCGAAACCAGGGGGCAAGGTCATGTATACATCCTCTTCGAGATCACCATTTAAAAAAGCATTGTTCACATCCAGTTGATGGAGGTGCCAACCTTGCACAGCAGCCACGCTAAGGAGCACGCGAACTGTGGTTAACTTAGCCACCGGAGCAAAAGTTTCACGGTAATCAACACCTTCAATTTGACTGTAACCTTTGGCAACGAGGCGTGCTTTGTACCGTTCAAGAGTGCCATCAGGTTTGAGCTTAATTTTGTAAACCCATTTACAGCCAATGGGACGTTTATGCAACGGCAAAGGCACAAGGGTCCATGTATGATTGGCCTGAAGGGCAGCAATTTCATGCTGCATGGCAGCACACCAGTTTGGATCTCGGACAGCCTGCGAGAAACTAGTAGGTTCTTTGAGGAGGGTGAGATTAGCGGTATAGGCTTTATGGTGGGGTGAGAGACGATCATAAGATAAATAAGTGGAGAGAGGATGGGAAGTACCTGACGAAGATTGAACCACGTTCGTAGAAGATGTGGGAGCAGGCCGGGACGGGAGAGAGACCTCGATATGAAAGTCCTGCAAAAAAGAAGAGGGTTTGGTAGGTCGTGTTCCACGTCGGGGTGGGGTTGGCAGGACGGTTGGCGAAACGGGCGGTAGGCTTAGGGGTGTATAGTCTGGAGACGAAGGAGGCACAGGGATGGATGTAAGTGCCGAAGAGGGGGAAGGTGAAGGTAGGGAAGCGATAGGGGAAATTGGAGAGGAAGGTGCAGGGGGATCGTGTGACATAGGAGATGTGGCAGCAAAAGAGTCCAGATCAAAGTACGACAGGGAGGCGAGTGGATTGGGGGATTGGTTGGGAGCAGCGGAAATATCGGAGTGATAGGGGAATTGGTCTTCAAAAAAAATCACGTCCCGTGAGACAAACACTTTGTGGAGTTGGAGATCAAATAAGTGATAGCCCTTTGTACCATATGGGTAGCCAAGGAAGACACAACGACGGGCACGGGGATCAAATTTTGAAGGTTTGTGTGCGTGAGTGGAAGCAAAACACAAACAGCCAAAGACTCGTAAATGTGAGTAATTGGGTGCTTTGTGGAACAATTGTTCATAAGGTGTTTTCCCGTGAAGAAGGGGTGTGGGTGTGCGATTAATAAGATAGGCTGAAGCAAGGATGGCGTCCCCCCAAAAACATTTTGGCATGTTGGCTTGAAAGAGTAGAGCTCAGGCAACATTGAGTAAATGGCGATGCTTACGTTCAGCAACACCATTTTGTTGTGGTGTGTGAACGCAGCTAGTTTGATGGATGATACCTTGTGTGGCATAAAAACTGGCAAGGTTAAATTCGGGACCATTATCGCTTCGAATCATTTTGACTTTGGTGTCGAATTGAGTTTCGACCAAATGGATGAATTGTACAAGGAGCTGTTGTGTGTCAGATTTGTGTTTCATCAAGTAAATCCATGTGCTCCTACTGTAATCATCAACGATAGTAAGAAAATATTTTGCACCAGAAATAGAAGGGACATGATACCCCCCCCATATATCAACATGTATCAATTCAAAACATGATTTAGTGGATATAGAACTCAATGAAAATGGTGCTCTTGTTTGTTTGGCTAATGGGCAGATGACACACTTAATAGAATCACAAGATTTATGTTGAAAACAAGGAAATAACTTGGAAACAGTTTGTGATGGATGTCCTAGACGTTGATGCCAAAGGTGATGGTTGGATGTTTGAATGGCATTGCATGTTCCTTTCTTTGGTGGATCGAGATAGTATAGTCCCTCCCGTTCAATTCCCGTCCCAATCATCTTCCCCGAGCTTAGGTCCTGTATGACACAAACTTGTTTTAGGAAGATGGTAATATAAAGGGAATCATGTGCAAGCTTGCTAATGGATATCAAATTTAATTTGAAAAATGGTACACACAAAACATTATTGAGCACAAGGTTGGGAGAGAAGACAACTTGTCCAATGTGGGTAACTGTGGCAAGGGAACCAGTGGGTAGTTCTACGGTATGGTTTGCAACAGACCTCGACGACGTGAGACAATGAGGACTGCAAACAATATGGTCCGTTGCACCACTATCCAAGATCCAAACATGTGTTATGCCCTTATACATGAAGGAAAAAGCTTTACCTGAAAGTTCTTCATTATTCGAAGAATTACCAACTTGATTTGCAAAGGAGGATCTGTTTTTGCTCAACATTGCGAGCATCTGCTTGCAATCTTCTTGAGAAAAAGGAAAGTTTGGCATAGGAAAGTTTGGCATCCCGTCCTTTTTGTCGTGCACGGCAACTTGGTTACCCTTGGAAGTGGATGAGCGGCTTTGTTCAGCTTCAGCAGCCGCTTTGCGTTTGCAGCAATATTCGAAGGAATGACCTTTCCACCCACAAAAGGTGCACTTGAGATGAGCACGGCAGTTTTGGGTGCTGTGATTTGTCTTGTTACATTTTCCACAGCGAAGACCACCATCCTCTGGTGCAGTTTCTCGGCCACTATTCTTCACAGCAAAGGCTGCCGCTTCAGAAGAGGGAGTATGCTTTCCACTTGAGATTTCTGCTTGTCTCTCATGGCGAAGAACAAGAGAGTAGGCCTTGTTCACTGTGGGTAAAGGCTCAAGAAGAAGGGTATTACTACGAACAGTGGAATATGAGTCATTTAAACCCATGAGAAATTTCATTGTTTTCTGGGTTTCAACATAAGAAGTGATTTCCTTCTTTGTATCACAACTACATGCAGGGATGGAGCACAGCACGTCACGTTCGTCCCATAGGCCTTTTAATTTGGTGAAATATGAACTCACCGTCATGTTACCTTGCACACAGTCATGAATCTCGTTTTCTATGTGAAACAATTGAACGATATTCACATGAGAAAACCTTTCTTGCAAATCGAGCCACATTTGCTGTGCATCCTTGCAGTTGATAACGCTACCTGAAATTTCTTTTGACATGGATCCTAAGAGCCACGTCTTAACCAAGTTATTGCATCGATTCCATTGCTGCAATTCTTCATGTTCATCTTCATTTGGCTTCTTGACCGTCCCATCAACAAGCCCTAATTTGTTTTTGACCGTTAAGGCCATGGTCATGGATTGAACCCATGTACTATAATTGTCTTCCACCAATGGCTGTGGCACAAGTATTGCACCAGGCTGGTCCGAATAGTGGAGATAGAGTGGATGATTAGGACTCTCCCACCTTGAACGCGAAGTCATGCCTGAGGAGGTTGACTTCATGTCTGCGCTATCAACCATGGCTATGTTTGCTAGGTTGTTTTGGGTGTTTGTGTGTTTGCTTTTTATTTTCCCAGATATCTATTGCTCTGATACCATGATGAGAAGCATAGAATGGGATTATAATGTTCGATGTATTATTCCACAACTAGGTTTACAGCTTTATACAATGATTCAGTCAATAGTATCCTAAACTATCACCTATAACCAAGGCTTGATCAGAGACTAAATAAGGAAGCAAATAACTACAGTATCAATTTACAATATTGCCTAATTAATGGAGATATCTTCCTTAACAAAAAGGTTTCTCAATATAACCTTATACACAGAATACATAGCTTCAGAGAAAGACACACCAAAACCTGGTTATAATTGGACTCAATACTCAATTTATTCATTCCTCTCCACTTTTTTGGGATTTAACCAAACAATCATGTTTCTTTAGATATTTCTTAGGCCCACAATCACATATACGAAGGTAATAGGCATATGAATACATTGAACACCCTCTTATGAAATAATGGACATCCTTCACATAGAATGTGAACATAACTCATTCCAAAGAACAGAGACCCCTACATCATTTTGTGAAAACTCAGAACTACACATCTAGTGGGGAGAAATTTGCCATCAAAGAAGTTTGTTGATGGCCTGGCATATATACAACATATCATAAATTGTATATATTTGATATGGAAACAGTGTACCATATGCAGTTTCAGAAAAGAAAAAGCTTTAGTTAGATTCATTACGTTCCATTTAAAATTTTTTCACTTTCCAGCATTAAGATCAATGATCAAGGCCTATCATACATTTTAATCATTTTAATTATCATTTTGTCAAGAGAAAAATTTAATAATCTTCAAATACATACAAATAAATAAACTCCACAATCTTATCAGTGAGTAAAATCATAAAGTATGTGGGTGTGAAGAAGATAGTGTGACATAATAATGGCCTTTGCCTTTGAGCAAAAAACCCAAAAGGTCAACCGAGGATTGAAAGAGGGAAAAATGTTTGAATCAAAACAAAAAAAGGTTGGTCAAATTACAGAGATTAATTGGCAGCTGTTGATTCAGAGATATGCATCATGCATATGCAAGGTGGTCCCATCTAAGCTGGGTTTGTTCCCATATATAAATACATATACGTATTTGCTAAATTTTGGTATCCATGACAAAATCCAAGTTAATTAACCCAGCACAACACCCCTCTTTTTTCCATCGAAAAATTTCAAAATCTAGCCCATAAAGAAGAATTAGCAGGACATAGCAAAAATAGATGATGCATGAGTCTTTTTATCATTATCAGAGTTGCAGACTAATTACATTTCTAAGGGAATTTACACATTTAACTTAGCAGACTATATCAACTTGCTTAGTCATTAGCAAATGGGCAATCCCTAAGTTGTGTATGAAATTACGAGGTTCCCATATCTTTCAAATTCAAAGAAAGTGTATCTAAAATTATAGTCAAAATCAATAAATTGAAGAAGGAGAGAGAGAGAGAGAGAGAGAGAGAGAGAGAGAGAGAGAGAGAGAGAGAGAGAGAGAGAGAGAGAGAGAAACCAGTAGAGCTTAAAGGCAGAGACGAAGTGCTTACGACGGTGATAGAGCTTGGAGGCAAATTCAATGAGGATAGGGTTTGGACAGAGAGAATCGATGGGTATAGAGAGAGATATTTCCAAATAATAATTTCAGTAAAATTGTATGAGCAAAAAGAGTGTAGTTTCGAGGGCAACTTAAAATAGAGCGAAACAACCAAAAAATTAAAAAACAAAGAATTAGTTTTGTATTTACGGCATGCATATTTTGTATGCCATTAATAGGATTAGATTTCATGGCGTCCATATTTTGCACGTCATTAATAGTGTCATCTTTTATGGCTTGCTTTTTTGGCACGTCATTATTGCTTAAAAATCACGGCTCATTGTAAAAGCACACCGTAAAACAGGGAAAAAAAATCCATTTCAGGCACGCTGTGAATGCATGCCGTAAAAAGCGAATGAAAAAACACATTTACGGCGTGCACAAAATGCACGCCGTAAATACTCAATTTTCTTGTAGTGTATACACCGTGGAAAGAACACTACTACAAAAATCGAAATAGACGACGGGAAACCACCGTCGTTTAGAAGGTTTTCCAACCATCGTGATATCGACCGCCATCTTTTGTACAAAAAACAACAACGGTTAATACCCGATGTCATTAAGGCATTCAATGTCCAGATTTATTACGAACCGACGTGTAATTACTATATAATTAGCCTAAAATGAAATCTTCAACAACATTAGACAGCGATTTTATGAAAACTGAGACGTCTAAAGAGTGTTACATGTCAAAATCAAAAGAAGAACCGATGTACAGATAATTATCCACGTCCCTAAATGAAGGAAAAAAGACTTGGATAAGCTAGAAACCGTCGTGGTTAATTAATATTACGTTAAACAAACAAAGACACCGACGTCTAAAACATAAAGGACGACGTGCACACAAACCAACAGACGTTTAAAGAGTATTACATGTCATTTGTCTCTCAATAACCGTCGTAACATGTCATAACACGTCCTGCACCTAGCATCACCGATGCTTAAGTTTATTCCACATCTGTTTCTCGTGAGAATGGTCGTTTAAATTGTACAAAGAAGGCCTTTTGACAGAGTTAGACGTCATTTTTTCTAAATAACTGACGTCTAAAAGATTTAAAATGACATAATACTACTCAATATCGACGTGTAAAATTGTGCCCACATCGGTTTTTGTCAAAGGATGACGTTATAAATAATATTGAAGCAGTGGATAGGAAAATAACCGACGTGGATTATGTATTCAACATCCGTGGCATTAAAATAAAGGACGTGGTTAATTATTTCACTATGTCTAGAGTTCCACCTGCCTGACGTTGTAATTGCTTACCACATCGGTTTTGATTACATAATGACATGGTTGTCCTTTTAAAAGTCACTTATTTAACCTTCCTTGACGTATGTATGCTAGGAGACGTCAGTTGTTTTAGACTAACCGATGTGCAGAACATCTGTCACAACAGTTAATGGAACTGAACGGCCTTTATTTCTCTCTTTAGACAAAGGTTTATTTTAAGCAAACCGACTTAATTTCTGTTTTAGATGGTTGTTTTTTTGTTTTACGGTCTTTTGCCTTTTTAAAACCCGATGTTGTTTTCATTTTAGATGTCTGTGTTTTCAATTTTTTACTGGACCGTCATACTTTACAGCTTTAACCCAGCTTTTTTAATTTTTGATTTGTCGTGCCCAAAGCCTGCATAATGAAAATGTGATCAGAATTAAAATGATGTACAGAGTTATTAATTAATGTCATACAATTAACTGAATAACTAATGTCATACATTACAACAATCAATCAATCCATATATCTTCACACCCATCTCTAATATTTTCATTCCCAAACTCACCCACTAAGTCATCAAATGTGTCAACATTTGATATCCCTCTAGTAAATGGCTCACACTCAATTCTAGTATCACCTAGCACATCATCACCAATAACATCATTACATTCTCTATTAAGCATTGATAACACTACCGACCTACCACGATGCATTGGGTCGTCAACATAAAATACTATAACAAATTGGTCATTCCTATGTCCAATTTTACTCATATCTACAAGGGTAAATCTAAGTTCGTCAACTACAAGGCCCGAAGTGTTATCTATACAATCACACCTCAAGACTAGGATTCTAAACTTTTGGTAGTCAAGGTCCCAAATTTCTTGAATATAACACCATAAAAACCCATATTGGAGACAATAGGGTTTTTATCCTTGGCACTAGCAACTTGCATAGTATGTGCAAGTAAATAAACTCCACTATTTTGGACAGTTCGCACATCATCTTGTGCCTTGGTGTTAAATTTAACACCATTAATAAGATAGCTCCTATATGATGGCACTGCCATGCTTGGACCAGCTGCTAGCCACCCCAAATTTTTTGATAGGCCATTATGCTCTTCCCCATTAAGTTCACTTTGAACCTGTAAATTAATCATATATATCTTAATTCAATCTAACATATAGAATGGAAGAAAATTCATAATTGAATATGCATGTCATTCAATAACATATATATACCTTAAAGTGGAGCCATTGAATGAAAGTGTTATTGTGCTTATCTTGAAGCCACTTTGTTCTCTTTCTAAATTTTGGATCAGTGGTCTTGATATGGATCATATGTTCCCTACATTGACAAGAAAAAATCAAGCATCATGGTCCCTTATATATAAGATAAACATAAGGAATAATAATATTTAAAATGGCTCCATATAAAAAATAAAAGTCTTACGTACTCGATATAAGGTAGGACTTCCTCCGTATTCTCCAAGACATGTAGATGTGCTTGGTTCAACAAGTCTCGATCAACTAAGCTTACTATGCAACCTAATAATGGCTTCAAAACTCCCATCTTCTGGCTTGAATGCACTCTAACTGTACTAGCATTAGATAAATGCTCGGTGCAAAACTCAAAACAACTTCTTCAGCTATATACCGCTCAGCAATGCAACTTTTCGGATCAGTACAGTTCTGAACATACCCTTTTAGCACTTTCATATACCTTTCAAATGGATACATCCATCTAAAATATACTGGCCACATAGACGAACTTCTCTGACAAGATGTACTACTAGATGAACCAAAATATCAAAGAATGAAGGGGGAAAGCACTTCTCAAGCAAACACAAAGTAACTACTACATCTTCTTCCAACTCATCTGGCTTGGAAACATCTACTGTATTTGCACATATAGCATTGAAGAAGAAGCACAATCGAGTTATTGCATACCTTGCAGGCTTCTCCAAAATAGAAAGAATTGCATGTTGCATCAAGGTATGACAATCATGAGATTTAAGTCCAAGAAGTCTTGAATCTTTTAAACATACAAGATTTTTTACATTTGAACAATAACTTTCAAGGACCTTCATACCATAGAAAGAATTGCAAACCGTTTTCTTCTCTGCACTTGACAAATTCAAGGCCCTGAAGGCAAGCAAGTACGTCTTTGTCCATACTCGGGTTGCAAATAAGTTTTGACCCCCATGTTCAATAAATCTAACCGAGCAACAATCCCATATTTATTTTTTTCAGGGATCTCTAGCAATGTACCAATGATACTATTGCAAACATTCTTCTTAATATGTATAACATCTAGGACATGCCTTACATGAAGGTATTTCCAATACTCGAGATCAAAGAATTTTGATTTCTTCTTCCAACAAACTCTGTCACCATCAGTCTCACCAACACTTCCCTCATTTTTCGAGCCCCATATGTAATTAATATCTTCAACCATGTGCAACACTTCTTCTCCGTTTAATGGCTCGGGAGGTGTGTCATATTTAGGTTTCTCATTAAAAGCTGCACGCTGCCTCCGATATGGATGATTGATTGGTAACCATTTTCTATGTCCAATGTAACAAATTTTGTAGCCATTTTTCAACATGTGACTAGGTGTATCATCGCCGCATATTGGACAAGCTTTATATCCTTTAACGACACAACCAGATAAGTTCCCATATGCAGGAAAATCATTAACTGTCCACAGTAATACACCTCTAAGTATAAAGTATTCTCCTATATGTGCATCATACACTCCTCTAATCTCATCCCACAGAGATTTTAAATCATCAATCAAAGGCTCTAAGTAGACGTCTATATCATTTCCAGGACGTTTAGGACCGGAAATCAATAAGGTCAACATCATGAACTTCCGTTTCATGCATAGCCATGGTATGAGATTATATGTAACTAAGATAACTGGCAAACAACTGTATCTGCTACTTAAAAAA
Source organism: Prunus persica (assembly GCF_000346465.2). Lineage (NCBI taxonomy): Eukaryota > Viridiplantae > Streptophyta > Magnoliopsida > Rosales > Rosaceae > Prunus > Prunus persica. The sequence continues at coordinate 11,296,834 of NC_034011.1, read as the reverse complement.
CTGCGGGGATTGAATCCATCAGATGAGATAGCCAATCTCAAGTTTCTCGGCTCTTTACCAAACTCGGGCCATTTATCATCAACAAGTTTCCAAGACGAGGTAACTGATTTTCTAGCAGTATGCCAAGTCAAACTCTTAGCTGTCTTATGTGATTGAAACATCCTTTAAAACCTTAGAATTGGAGGAAAATACCACACCACCTTCGCTGGCACACCCTCTTTCAAGATTGAATCTTTGCCTTCCTTCCACCTTGAGACACCACAAGTAGGACAATTAGTTGAATCTTCATAATCCTTCCTATACAAGATACAGTCATTAGGACATGCGTGGATTTTCTCATAACTCATCCCTAAAGCAGACAATGTCTTTTTTGCCTCGTACATAGAGGAAGGTAGTGTACAACCTTCTAGAAGCAAATCTCCTTGAAGTATCAATAATTCTATAAAACAAACATCACTCATCCCATGCTTTGCTTTCAAATTATATAACTTCACCAAAGCCGACAACATCGTGTACTTACTGCTACAGGGTACAAGGGTTGATCTCCATCCCCAATCACATGGGCAAACTCATAAGGATCAAATCCAATATCGCCTAAATCATTATCATCCATCCCTACTTCTTCAGAAACAAAACTGAACCTACTTTGCTTATCTTCTTCCACATTTCTACTAGCATTAGTAGTCCATTCCCAAGGTTCTCCGTGCCATGTCCAAATCTTATAGCTTTGGTCAATTCCATTAAAGTATAAGTGGTCCCTTATAACTCAAACTCTAAACAGTCGAATATTCCCACATTTAACACATGGACAACGAATATGAGTTGTATTTCCAAGATTTTCTACAGCAAAATTCAAAAATCTTTCCACACCTAACTCATCGCATGCATCCATGACTTATCCATCTCACACACTATAAAATCATACATATAATAAAGTGAAAAGACCATTCCCAATGTTCTCCGTGCCATGTCCAAATCATACATACAAACTAAAAGAATATTGAGAGACAGCTGAGAGAATATACAAACTAATAAGAGAATATTGAGAGAGAGCTGAGAGAATATACTTACATGGATATTGAAAGAGAGCTGAGAAATAATATCAAATGCTTGAGAGAGCTCAGAGAATATGCCCAATGCTTTGAGAGAGAGCTGAGAGAATATACTTACATGGATATTGAGAGAGAGCTGAGAGATAATATCAAATGCTTGAGAAAGCTCAGAGAATATGCCCAATGCTTTAAGAGAGAGCGAAAACTTTAAGACAAAGAAAACTTTAAGACAAATTTATGTTGAAGAGAAAGAAGGAAATACTTTAGGGTTAATGGGAAATTCTGAAAATTTTAGATCCCGGTCAAAAATTTCACAGGACCGCGTTTATTAAAACGACGGTAAATACAACCCAGTCGTCGTTTAATTTTAGATTTACAATGACGGTTATGGTACACCATCGCTGTTGTAAAGCGTTTTGACATCACCCATACAAAAACCGATGTCTAAAATATTAAATAATTGGATTTGGTGTGCGTTTCCTAGGATTCAAAAGCGCATAATTGACCAAAAAGAGCAAGAGAAAACTTGCGTCGTTTCAATAAAACCTAAATCCTAAACCATAAACCCTAAATTTTACAATAATTAAAAAAAAAATACACTAGTATGAGAAAAATGAACCGAAAGTTGCTATGGACTCCTTACAACAATGCCTTTTATATTACTAGGCTAAATTCATATTAAATCATTTTAAATTTTATGACCACCAATGGATCACATAAGCCTTAGGGTTATGTTATGGAAAGTATAATGACTATTGTGCTTTGTCTCTAAATTTTTTTGACTTTTCTTATCACTTCTAATTTTGAAATCTTAAATTTAAATTTTCAGGCATGTAGAGGGGAGATATTGTCTCAATGAGTGCATAGAATTTGTCGATTTATTTTTCAAAATTTTTTAAAATATATTATGAATATTAGTAATTAAATATAATTAAAAATATTTTTAAAATTAAAATTTTTAAAGATTTAGGGGAGATAAAATCTTTCAATGAGTGCATGGTAGTTGTCAATTTATTTTATGGAATTTGTTTTGAAATTATTGCCTCATATTAGGAATAAAATATAAAAGTCATACAAAAATTAAATGACAAATATACATAACCGACATTGCATTCGTTTACAACAACGTTAAATAACACATGACGTCGCCCTAGAAAACATTAGACGTCGCAATGTACTCACCGACGTGGTTAGGAAGTTACAACATCCTCTTTTTCTGAATAACCGACATGGGTAGAATTTACACTGTTGATTATTATGTTGATGACGACGTTGTTTAGATATACAACGTCACATTTTAACCTGTAATGGACGTTGTATGTCTTTAACACGTCCTGTCTGTTGTACTAACGGCCGTAGTATATCTCTACAAATTTTTTCTTAGATTTCAGTTTTATATATTAACCGTCGTGTATAGCAACCTTACATGATGTTTTTAAAAAATGTCATCGATGTTTTCTTTCCCGCTATAATAAGACGGCGGTTGTTTATTGATATGAGACGTGTAAATAAGAATGAGACGTCGATTTTTGAGAATTAATTTAAATTTTTTTGAGTTATTTTCATTTTATTTCATTTAACGACATAAAAATCTTATACAAAAAAACAAAAAACTAGAAACAAAAATATATTTCATTTGATTTTTTTTATGAATGTTCAATTAATTACCAAAAAAATGTTTATATACATTATCAAAAAATTAAAATAAACCTAAATATTTTTAAAATAAATTATATCACTTATTGTTCTGTAATTGCTTGTCCAGCCTGACTTCGTCAATATGTCCTTTTCTTTTTTTTTTCTTTTTTGAGGACCTTTCCTATTGAAAGGGGCGATAGCATATTAAACTCACACATACAACATGGATGATAGGACTCAAACCCAGGACCTTGCCTGAGGGACTAAATACTCCAAACCACTATACTAACGGGTCCTTTGCCGTCAATATGTTCTTGAGTATACTCAACTGGTTCCTTTTTCTTGTCAAACTGCAAATAAAGAACACAAACCAACATGTTATAAATATTAAAACGATGGTTTTGAAAGAAAACGTCGGGGTATTAAAATAAAGAAATTATATCTTAAATTTTACCTTCTTCTCAAATGCTAGGCCTGGATCACGAATTATATCTCTCATGGAACCATCATGTAATAGCCACACTCTACATTTATTGGTTGTCTAGGAGTGCCTTGTAGATTTTTCCGTACTAGTGATTTACGTGATGATTGTTTGCCTGTGTGAGAGTTATACATTTTGATTGAACTGTTTCAAGAAAACAAAGTGTTAATGACAAAACTAAAAATCAGCATAAAAAATATTAACCGTCGTGGTAAATAAGTGAAGACAACGGGTTTGTAAAACAAATGACGTCGTATTTTATTTCAAACGTCGAAAAATAAAAAACGTCTTTGTGTATCATTCTAACATTGGTGAAGACGAAAACGGACATATAACCAAAGTTGTTTTTAAATGAAAGTTGAACAGAAAAAATTAAGACGTCCTAAAATGAAAAACACAAACAATGTGGTATTTCAATTAAGACGATGGTTTCAAGAAAATACTGACGTTATAAATGATTTCAAACGTCGATTATAATATACTGTCGTTGTGTTTTCACCACAGCATCGGTATTTGAAAAAGAGCGGTTTGGCAATGAACTTAGATTATCATAAATAAACTTATAAATTCACTATATTCTCATGTCCTCGTCAACAGAGAGGTTTGGCAATGAATCCATGTAATAGACAGTCTCCTTAGCTGGTCTCACAATTATTAACACCCAATGACCCCTACACAAAATGATCCATATATATTAAATATACTACCCAAAAAAAAAAAATTACAAGGGACCAAGTATAGAAGGGGACTAACCCTGGATTATAAGGCACCAAATAAAATTGATCCCCATCTGCGTTTTTCAGGCAGTCTAAGAGATGTTTTGAACGGTGAGATAATGTTCCAGATTGAGAGCTGACTTGTCCAGGGTCCACAAGGCCAACAAGGTTTACCGTATTTGCCATTTTTTAGTCAAATAGGTACCTAATTAAATTTATGAAATTCAATTAAATGAGATTTTAATTTAAAAGAAAGGAAATGTAAAAAAAAACAAAAAAAAAACAAAATTGGAATTCTAGAATTACCTCATGTATGATGCAATCACTGTGGATCCAATCTCAACCATGGAATCAAACTATAAAATGTCTCCACTCAAGAGCCAGGTATCATGCTCAGTGCCAAACACTTCCTCTGGCATGTGAATTCTAAGGGTCTCGTTAGCAGGCTTCAACTTGGTCTCGACATATTGGCATAGGGCTAACAGAGGAATTGGCATGTCAAGCTTTGAGAGATCCTGTAACAAGAAATAAATAAAGAAATAAAAGTGAGTTTGTACATGAAATGAAATAAACAACTCCAACAAATCAACAAAACCGACGTGGTATATAATATCAATGATGGTTTCTAGAACATACTGACGGGGTAAATGTTATAGACGACGGTAAATACATAACAGTCGTGGTGTAAATGTTATAATGTCGCTACACAATAGAAAGGTCATCTGGGTTAAAATAGACGACGGTTTGTAAAATAAAACCCAACGTCTATTTAAAATGTATAAATTAGAAAAAATCAAATGTCAGAGATTTTACCATTTCATCTTGACAGTTTTTAGCAGCATCAACATCAGCATCATTCGTGGGATTGTCTTCCTCCAAAACAAGGGCTCTCACATTAGAGCAGCTTGCTTTGTCAAACATTGGATTTTTTGGGCTTTGCTCTTGAGGAATTGGAGGAATTGGAGTAATTGGTGTAGTTGGAGTTTTACCGAGCAAGTTGATCAAAGTTGGGAATTAGTTGACAGAATTGTTTTAATAAAATTTCCCTCTCTGCTCTAACCACCTCCATAACACTTTCCTTTGCCCTGGCCTCCACTTTTTAGTTTCCTCTCTCACTACCTCCATAACACTTTCCTTCAATTTGTCAGCAAATTTTACTCTCTGCTGTCTCGGCATATTGAAGAACTGAGTTGGGGAAACCCCAGCTCCAACACCTCTAACTCTCCCACCATGCTCAGGGGTTCCCAAAGCCAAGGTCAAAACATTGCTCCCAGAGACAGTCAGAGTGCCCTCGGAGACTTGTTTTTCAAATCATCCTAAAAGTGTGTGTGTGTGTGTGAGAGAGAGAGAGAGAGAGAGAGAGAATGTCAGTGAGTGAACAGATAGTAAAACTGATTAAATTAATAAATTAATAAAAATATTAACCACCGTGGTAAAGAGGTTAAGACGATGGTTTATTTAAAAAACAGAGGCAGAAAATTATTTAATACATCGGCCCAAAACTACAATCGTTTTGTATAAATTAAAACGTCAGTCCATGAAAAAAACCGTCATTTATTTGACATCAGAGATAAAAACACTTAACCAAAATATTTAGGGAAATATGCTGATATAATCAGTTTTCACAAGTGGTGTTCTGAAATGATCAGGTTACAAATTGTGTTCTGATATAATCACTTGTGAACGTGAAATGACCAAACTGCCCTCCATATAAAAGCACATGTATTGGGGAGCTCTCTGTCATGGTTCTCTTCCTCTCTCGGCAGTTTCTGTGTCCATCGACCACCACCACTCTATTTCTCCCGCTGTCACGAAAACCTAAGCAGCACTCTGTCGTTCTCTCTCTGCAGGCAATGTTAGGGTTTGGTGAGGGGGTTCTTGACGGTGTCTCAGTTCCCTCTAGTTTCGAGTCTTGAATCGACGTCGGTCTCTTCTCCTCTGCTCCTTCTAGGCCTAAAAAAACCCTAAATTTTGGTTTCGGTTATGACTTTGTTCACAACGTCCTCCTCCTTCTCAATCCTGTGACAGACAAAAGTCGCGATTTGCTGTAGGTGTTGCTGGGATTTCGAATTGGGTTCTGTGCAGAGAAGGAGTGATTCTAAGGTGGGTTTTGTATTTGTTATTGACTAGTTTGTGTTTTTGTATGGTTATCATTTGAGAAGGAAAATTTCACTAACTTGTGACTGAATTTGTGAAGTTTAGTAATTAGAGAGATTGCAATAATAATGTAATTTAACTGTGAATTAGATCATGCTGGGATCAAACTTGTATTGGTGTATTGAGTTTGCTCTATGGACGATGAAGTGCCTCAAATTGCTATTTGTCATCTAGGATTGGTTCGTTTGTGATGCTTGGACTTCCATTTTATGAGTCATATTTAGTGTGGGAAAATATTCTGGTGGCAATGGCTATTCCATTATAACACACCATTACCTCAGTAGGCCTTGAATTAGCTGTTGAGTAATAATGCAGAAGTAAAATTGTTGGTATCATTGGTGTTTCAGCACGTAGTAGCATATTTTGCACCCTTCCAGTGTTAATGGTTAATTATGTGATTTTGAAATACTAAAGTTAGTTGGCGTGGAAATTTTCTCTTCACTGTGGTATAAAACCTGCTAAATTGTGTTGTTATTCCTTGCTTGCAGCTTGTGATATATGTCTGAAAATGGTATTTTATGGGGCTTCAGTATCTGTTTAGAAATTGCATGTTCATCCATCTAGGTTTAGCAGTTGCAGTTGCAGTAACATTTTGACGTGTCTAGTTTGCACACAGTCCATAACTGTGAATACTGATGTTCCATGTGTGGTACTGTATTGCATATGACTAGACATGTATATAACTATGGTCATGAGTAGATTGTAGTAGGCATTGATGCATTTGGAGTAATTATTGTAGCCATTTCGCCCAAACCCTGTATGAAGTGGATCCGTGGTTGATGAAATTGTTTTCAGACTTGGTGGTATTTGGTTTTTGGATGGAATGGGATGTACATTTGGTAGAAGGGAATGTAGATAAGAGGAGAGTGTGGAGAGAGTTGGAGAGTAGAAAAGAGGCTTACAAACATTTATGGTTTTGTCATATGTATATACATATATCAAAATGGGTTGAAAGTATTAGTTTGAGTAATGTACGTATGAAATATGGGTAACCAATGATCCATATGTATGATGTTGTTGTGCAGGGAACTTGAGAATGGCTTGTAAAGCAAAGCTTATGATTCCTGAGGATGAGAAGTACGAAGGAAAGCCATTTGCCCTTTCACACACAAGGACCGCCATTACAACAATAAAGGCGAAGTTCAATACGCAGCAGTTACAGAGGTTCGAGGGAAGTTGTTTTGGTCATCTATTACTGATAGAGGACCTCAAGTGGAATTCACAAATTGTCCACGGCCTGTTGATGAGGAAGGCTGATCCTAAGACAGTTACACAGGTGAACGGGATAAAATTCATTGTGGGTAACAAGTTGATACAATTCACAGCCCAACAATTTTGCCTCATCACGGGGCTAAGGTTCGGACAGCTCCCTTTCATTCCGAAGGCGACAAATGAAAATTGCTCGTTGAAGCGAAAATACTTCAGCAGCAATAAACCTGCCACCCTTTCGGACCTACACACCGTCTTCATCGAGTGCACAGATGATGAGGATGCGTTAAAGCTTGGAATGGTCTATTTTGCCATTTTTGTTCTATTGGGTAGTGAAAAGCATGTGCTTATTGACATGCGCTATTTGAAGTTGGCTGAAGACCTAGAGGAGTTTGACAAGTATCCATGGGGCGCAGTGTCATATGCAATGACAAATGCTTCACTGTTGAGGGCAGTTTGTGCTGAATACCAACGAGTGAAAGTGCCCCAAAAAAGAAAAATGCCCAAACAAAGTGGAAAGAGAGCGCAGACAAGAATGCGAAGTGGTAGACCAAGAGAGTACATCATAAGGGGGTTTGGCTTCGCTCTTCAGGTGAACACATATCTAGCAATTAACTATTTTATGTAAATACATTTACAGATATTGATGTTTCATTGTTGTGAACAGATTTGGGCTTTTGAAGTGTTCCCAGCATTGGAAGCATTACATTTCACGGTCCATGAAGACAATAGTCACATCCCTCGAATATTACATTGGAGGAGCAACACGGTGGCCCGTTTTCGGGAGGTTATGAGTCAGGTTTTTGAAAACTTTGAGGTTAGATCTGTTTGTATTAGTCACGTTATGATTAGAAAAAAGTACAAAGTTCACTGATTTTTTTTTTTATGTGTTTCAATTGGAGGTTGATGTGCAACTTCTCCGGCCAACAGATATTGAGAAGCAACAACCTTACTGGAGTTGGGGTGATGATGACAACGAAGAAGAAATTGTTGAATTATTTGGGGATGAGGCCGAAGAAAAAACTGGCACTTCTAGTGAAGAAAAAGACGCGGATGTTGAGGAAACAGCTACCCTTCCCTCCTCTTCTAAGGTGAGCATGACCTCTTTCCAATGTTGTGAAAATATTACGAATACGATAGGAATGAAGTGGAAATAGTTTCCTGGTTTTTTGTAAGCTTTCTAACTGTTGCAGTATAACTGTATGCAGGGCAAAAGGTCTGTTAATGACGTTCGCAGTTTGAAGCATCAATTACGAAGCACTAAGGATAAGTTGGAAAAGCTACATAGTTCAAATCGGGGGCTTAGGAACAGAGTTCGTGACTTGGAAGCTATTGTACAGAAGAACTGTTTCAAGCATGAGAACGAGTGTGACAGAAATAAAAACGCTATTCGGGATTTGACCCTAAAAATTGCTTCAGTCGAACATTATTTTAAGTTGGAGATGGAGGAGTTAAAAAAAAATTATGGTGGAGAAGGGCATGAGGAAGTCTGTACTGCTCAGATGAATGAAGGAGGGCAGAATGAAGTGTCACCCTTCAATGAACCTACTAGTCCGACTACAGCAGCACCTAAAATGGACACTCAAGTTCCAGCTGATGGAGTAGAAGCCTTCCCAGGCATGCATACAGAACGGGGTGAAATGGAAGCAGCAGTCTGTGGTGATGGAGTGGAAGGCTTTCCAGCCATGCATATAGAAGGGGCTGCAAGGGAAGCGGAAGTCCCTGCTGATGGAGTGGAACCCTTCCCAGCCATGGAAGTCATAGACACTGAAATTGAAACTTCAGTTCGTGAGAGGCAAGTGGACCAACAACCTTACAAGGTTCCTACCTCTGAAGATGTGAAGCTTCCTAGTGTTGAAGATGCCCTCCTTCCTACTCCGGAAGATGGGAATGGGTATAGAGTTATTTGTAAAACAATGTTACATTTGTTAGAGGATTGGAAGAAGACAGAAATTGAGGGGGTGGGATGCAAGGTCAGGCCTCCCATGAAATGTAACATAAGTCTGGTTGGTGATGAAGGGGACAACGAGGCTACTGCCACGGTTCGGAAACCAGATGCTGAAGGCAAAGGGTGCAAACTTAAGCGGGCTGCGACACCATTGTTGAGTCCATTCACCGACCCCTCCAGGAAAAAGAGGAAGGTTACTGATTTGCATGCACAGACACCTCAGCCCCGTTTTGATCCGACAAAACTCGTGGCCATGGACGATGTGAAGGCTATCATACAAGTTTGCAGGGCTTGGAAAACTGATATCAGGTTAGGATTTGTATCTTGGCAAAACCAATATACTTGTTTTTTGATGTATGCAAACAATTTATACGCAGCTATACTATACATGTGTGTGTCATTGTCATATTATACAAGGTGTTCCACTTGTCTATTATATTTCAATTTACCTTTGCAAGTGTTGTTTTTGTAGTGCGGAGTTGGAGCTCGAACCATTTGAAGTTGGGGCAGATTTTTTTTACAAACTGATAGATGAAACTGCATGGATGAGCTCGAGGGTAACAATTTGAACCCGGCTTTATTTCGATCAATCTCTTATTTGATGACATTGACTATGTGTCATTTGTTGTCATCTTGACACCGTTGTTGTGTTCTGAAATAGCAGCACCTTGACATGGCTATGTTTCTAATACGCAAAAGACAACTCTCTCATCCTCAACTATTTGGAAGGGAGTGGACAACTGCCGAGTTTTGTCTGCAGGTATGATTGTATCCATATTATGTGTCACTGCAGTTCTTGCATTGGTAGGAGTCATGTAGATCTCTCCTTTTGGTGCTTTGGTTCGGGTTTATGTAACGTGTCTTTCACACTTGGTTGCAGCAATTTTTACAGCCGTTTGCAATGCCAAGTGGCAAACGAGTCACGAGGAAACAATATGCTTCAACGACCGTTGACCCTCCACCTAACTACCTCAAAAATGTACACCACTTTGTCAATGGGTCATGGCACCATGGGTATGCGCAAGCATGGACGAAAGTGCGCAAGGTCTATCTCCCGTATAATGTTCGACAGTCCCATTGGGTGGCAGTAGAAGTCGACTTTGTGCGACATACTGTCACTGTCTATGACTCGCATTCTGATTTTACCTCCAACAGTATGCTTGTCCAATTCATGGAGCCTATTACCCATACGCTTGCAAAGGTGCTGCATGAAATGAGGTTTTATGAGAAATTGGAGGTTGAAGCGGTGAAGAGAAAGGGGACTGACATGTCAAACTTTAACCCATTCACAATTTGCAGAATTTCCGATGTTCCTCAACAAAGTGATGGGTAAGCTGTGTTCTTTTAAAGCACTATAATCGGATGTTATCAATATGTGCACTTCTAACTTGTCTACTGCTCGGGTGGACAGTACTTCATGTGGCATTATGACAATCAAATATATTGAGTACCTTAGTGCTGGCATTCCTTTACATACCATTGACCCATCGAAGTTTGGCTACTACCGATTGAAGCTTGCAATCGAGGCTTTCAGCGGGGAGGCCTATGTATGAGGTAAAAGTCCTAATCTGACCTCATTGCTGCTTTATTGTTAACTATTGCCTTTGGAATTGCGTTGTTATTTACTTCATTGTAGTTACGTCGTACGTACTCACCTGTGACGTCAGTGTTCATTTAAGATAACTTACATTATGTTCGGAACTTGTCCAACTGTGATGAATAAAAATGGCTACTTTTGTGCATCAAAGTTTAGGGTATTGGGGATTTGAACACTATAGATGGTAATGTCAATGTTTCGCAACTGGCATCTGATTTACGTATGTCATATGTTCTAAACTCCGATTGTGTCTAATCCAAAACTTGTTTCATGTTCTTTATGAAAGGTTCAAACAATTACTTCTTCAAATTGAACATGTCTTATGACATCTCATTTTCCCTTTATATGAATGCTGAAGTGGCACATATGTCCTCCTTCTGCAGGTGGTCCTTCGAGCTTCATACCCATATTGACATCTCAGATTCTGTACACATATGTGAAAGAAGTTGTAGGCTGTTTTGTCGTATTGTGAATTTTGAAACTGAATATGAGTTTTTGCGTAACATGGCACAATTTTTGACATTTTGCTCACCACGCGATAAAGTGGGGTGATTTTGTAGTTTGTTGCAGGGTGTTCATTTATGTAACGGAATTCAACTGTACTTGTCTTCCATGGTAGAAGGGCTGTATTCACTTTCCTTTGTTACAACTAATTGTTGACATTCTGTGCTTAACAGAGATTGTAAATCCATCATTTGGCACAAGTTGCAGCGAAATGCAATTTTTTGGGGCCACCCACATTGTAGCCTTTTTTCATTATTTTATCACCACTATAGCGAAATATTCGACTCTCATTTGGCAATATATTAGGGTGTTCATTTTCGTGACAGTTGAAAGTATATATTGGGTGGCTATGTCATGGACCTGTAAACATGAGACGACAGTGCATTGTCGACTGTTTAGTTTAGTTTAGTTAGGTTGAATACTTTGTTTTGTATATGCATTTTTTAAATCCGATCCGCACGAAAATGTCGGGGTTGGTTAGCACAAACATTTTCATTAACGCTCGGCTGGGCCAATTAGAAGCTCAAATTTGACGTCATTGAGTTGTAGTTTTGGGAGGTCCCTCACCGTCAAATATTTAGTTCTTTCTCATGTTTTACGTGGAATAATTGGTCTGACGATTGAGGCTGCATAAGAGTTGATACCAAAATACCTGAGCCTGGGGTTATTGGCTATACCTTTTGTGTTTGCCTTTTCAACCCAATATGAAATAGAAAACGACCATGTCTGCCATCACTGATTTATAATAAATCAAACCTGTTCCATTACATCCATAACCTAACCAACTTTAACCTGCCAACTGTAGATGACCAGGAGTCCTATTACATTTGGAAAACAACAAATAAATGACCATTCCAACCAAGAAAACAGAGACCCAAAACCATGGGTTTTTCATCTTCCCTTTTCCAGCGTTTTGTTCTTCTTCCAAGCAGTTTATTTTCCTAAGCAAGCCTGGAATGATGTGCTTCGATCTGTCACACATCTCTGGGTCAGCCCATTCCCAAAATGTACATCCATTCCTCTGCAGAAACGGAATCAATGTTTTCAAACAAAGACAGCCAGCATCAGATTTGGAATACAGACAATTCCCAAATGTCAGCTCAAACTTACACAGAAATAAACTTACCCTTGCACATACTTGAAACCTCCTTCCAGGATGAGCAACCGTCCACGATGTATGCGTTTTGACAACGTTCCCACAGTAGCACAGCCGTGAACACACTGAACTTGCGGCTTCCATTTCCTAGCGAGATCTTGAAGTCGCCTCTTGACCGGGCAACCGAGACGTCACTGACTCACCCTCACCGGTACGGAGGCTCCTCCTACTCATCTTCTTGTTTTGGAAGGTATGAATTGTTGTTCACGTTGTGCGATATTTAGGGTGCTGAAGAGGGTCATCCCAAATTCAAAGGGTTACACTTGCATGTGCACAATGTTTCAGTTACATGGTGTGAGTGCACAAACATGAAACCTGGACTTAATGGGGTGTTTTACCATTGCCTACAGTAAGTATATATTGGGCCTAATGTTATTCATAGCCTTGGTTTATGACAGATACGGCATGGTATACACTTGCATATACAGTAGATGCCATTCTTCGTTGTCTATATATTGGTGTATGATTGACGTATTGATAGAATAGTGGCACTATATTGGTATCGTATTGCACATTTATTGTATCGATATTGATTTGTATTGGTTTTATAATGCCCGATATTGGTGTTATATTGGCATTCCAATGTAACCTATGCATGATCTGCAATTGGTACAGCTATTATAAATGTTTTTATATTGTCTTACGTATTGGTTTTGCATTGTCATTTAACAAGTCTACAAATCTGAACTATGCGGAAGGTAATTACGTTATATCGAATATGAAATGAATGCAGCCAAACTACATCAACTGCAATTATCAAACCTCATGCATACAACACAAAAGAAAGGCACCTGAAACATACATATAATACGAAGGCCACCTCAACCTGGCAGCATACAAAATAAAATAACAAGCCAGGTGAAACTTACTAAAGACAAAATTTACAAAGAGGTGACCTCAAACTTACATAATACAATATTAACAAAGACGGCACCTGCAGCTTACATTATACATATGTACGAACGAGGCCCCCTCAAACTTACAGAAAACAAACGAAATAAATAAAAAGGGCACCTCATACGTATATATTACAAAAAGAGGGCACGTCAAAAATTCCACTGTACTGGGTTTGTCCCCAATAGTAGCCATGGTAATATTACAAGGCAAACCCTCTGGTTGTGGCCGAATTTCGAGTTGCATACCCATCAAATGCAGCGACTGCGACCTATTAAGTTCATGACCCCTCCCACAGTGATGTCCCACTTTCCTTCTGCATCCACAATTTGTGCATACTTCCTAAATAGTTCGAAGCCGGATTCTAGTTGTTGTTGCTTCAGCTGAGCCATTTCGTCTGATTTTTTGAATGCAATAACTGCACCGGCAGGGGCATTTTCAATTCTAGCTCTGACAGCCTTCATATGTAGGAGATGCATTCGGGCTTGATAACGCGCCCGAATTGTGCGTTTTTTTATGACACCCCACCTAGCTTGGCCCTCTTTAATTTTGCTAACTATGTCTGCATGGAGATTTTTCCAGAACATGGTATTGGCTCGACATTGCTGCAGTCCATGGACCCAGTCTTCAGTGTCTTCTGTTGCTGCTTTGGCAGGTGTTTTAGTGTCCCTTCCTTCAGTAATGGCAAGGGTTGGGTTTGGTGTGGGGTTGGGGTCCATGGGTGTTGGGTATTTACTGTGGGTTGGTGTGGCCATTAGTTTGCCCAAACTGCCATTCATTGTGATGTAGGTGAAATAGCTGCGCAGGCAGGGGGGTTTGGTTGCAGTAAGTGTGATGGAAATGTTGGGTGGATGCAGCTGGGTTACAATTAAATAGTAGGAGGTATTAATGACCAGGAGTAAATGACTGTGATGAAGAGGCGGGAGTTATTGGCGGCAGTTGTTGGGTCCAATTTTAGGCGGGAGTTATTGGCGGGAGTTGTTGGGCAACACGTTTGACTTGGGCTTTGCATGATAACAGCTGTATATAACTATCATTTACCATTGGTTGGTGGTTGTTGTATGGGACCCTTGTTGAATTTGCAATTGATTCCTTTTGTCATCTTTCCCCAATTTCCGTCCTGTACCAAAACTACAAATTGTCCCAAATATATTAGTACAGTAATTTGACAATGAATGGGCCAATTACAAAAATGGACCATGAAACTATTTGTGTTTCCAATTTCCTTTTTGCTGTCTTCTAAATTCCTTCATATGAGTTCCATTTTTGTATATAACGGTGAATTCCTAACTCTGATTTTTTTCCATTTGCAAATATTTGTAGGTGTATTCATCCCACCTGACGTTTTATTCGCCTTAACATTTTGGTCGGGACTGTATATGACTGATTTGGTGGTATTAATTTGTTTTTAGATGGACTTGCCTATTGTCGTCATTTGTAGGGGATACTTTCTCATTTATGAACAAGTCTGTACAGTTGGTAAAATGAGTTCATGAGGAACTTGCTACTAAGCTATTATTCATATGGCAGCACCTTCAATATTAATATAGTATAGAATTGTGATGAAGATTGTGTGTAATTTGTGTAGTCACTGTTGTTCAGGTGTGTATATTGGTACGGCTGAGTATTCCAACGTTGACAGGTGTGTATATTCGTATTTGGTCCGACTGTAATGGGCATATTACAATGCTGTCAGTGACAGAGAGGAGTAATGACTGAGGACTGATTTTGTAATGTAGTCATTGAAAGCAATATAAAACACACAACTTCCTCTATATAAGAGGGTCTAACCTACTCATTCAATTCTATATATATTAGACACGATAGCTGTACTAAAGCTCACCCTATTGTTGGTAACGAAAACGATGCTCCAGATTCAACCTAACGTTAACTGTTTTTCAGGGTGCATGTGTGCATTATCCCCATTTGAAGTTGAAGATGTCAGACGTAATCCCTCCAAACGAGGTTGTTAGTTACCCAGGAGACCAGCCATGGCATGTCCCTTTCCCATCTCCACCTGGGACTCCAAATAACGATCCCACGTCATCCGGAAGTGAGGCTGACAACATTGATCCGCTAAAGAAAATAGCTGAAGTGAAGCATCACCTCCAATATTTGTGTACGGCAATGGATTGGTGAGAAACCAAATGCGATATTCATGGTCAGGTGATGGGCAACTTGACGAACAAGCTGAACAAAGCATTTGCTAGAGAAGTTAAGCAAACAATGAAAGCCCAAAGTCGAAGCGCGAAGTTAGCCTCGTTGACGTTACAATTGGAAGAAACAAAGAAAGATGCTGTCCAAAAATTCACTGAATCTGAAGAATTTAACCATGAACTGGTTGAATGTTTTAACAATGGGTTCGAGATGTTCTGGGATTATGCTTCCATCGTGTCACCTGACTACAATTGGAGCAAAATAGATGTTGGTGGTGTCTGGCAGGTGCTGAATAAGGGTGGCCAGGGAATGGCTGATCATAGCCTTGTGCATGCAGCGAGGAAGAAGACCAAAGAATTGGATCTATTCATGGACCTGTAAACATGGTGATTTTGTGGAAGGGTTTCTGTAGCTGGGTCAGGGTAAGTACTGGTGGAATCATTTTGTATGTATTTGGTGGCTTTTGTATGAATGTGGTGCCTTGTTTACGCCTTCCTCTTATTCTCACCGTCGAGTGGGAAATTACTTAGTTTGTATAAATTTGAAGTGCTGTAACGTGGAGGTGTGCTTATTAAACGTTTATTGGCCTCATATTAGAAGCATTAAGCATGTATATTGTGTTTGTATTGTATAATTATTGACTCATATTGCAATCGTATTGTGCTTATAGTATGGTTTTATTGCTGCTTTATGGATATACACCTCATATAATAGCCTCTACATCTGAGTAATGATAAACAGTGACTCTAGCAACAGTCGTATATATGGAGGGTTTCGGACAGATCGATGGTTATGACGCACGGAATATCCATGGAAATATGGGACATATATCGATACCTTAAGGCAATTGGATACAAACCACGGACACTGTAAAAACATGAAATTTTTTACTAACAAGACAAATAAAGTTATGAAAGCAATAATAATAAATGCCCCAAAAAAAAGGATTATAGACATTTAATTAATGAAGTAACAATTTGAAGGGATAGGTGGTAATATTCAGTACTGATTTAAGTTTAGTAGTTAGTCATTTCAGTACTTATAATGA
This sequence comes from Prunus persica, assembly GCF_000346465.2. Taxonomy (NCBI): domain Eukaryota; kingdom Viridiplantae; phylum Streptophyta; class Magnoliopsida; order Rosales; family Rosaceae; genus Prunus; species Prunus persica. The sequence continues at coordinate 11,280,277 of NC_034011.1, read as the reverse complement.
ACATTGGAATTAAATAAGCAATAACAAGAAATGGAGTGAATAATTAAGTATTTGAAAAGTCCATATCACGATAGTAGTGATGTGTTCACCATGTGTAGCTGCATGGATTGTTTCCCAAAAACTATATATAGTTTGGTCTATGGCAATCAGAACGATGAGAAATCATGAAGTACAATGACGCTCCCAGTAATTGCGTAACATTTGCATTTGAAGGAGTTTTACGTACGAGATTACATTTTAGTTAGCCTTCTAGGCCATTTCATTTTGGACACAAACCTTTTTAATTACACTACCAATAGCAGTGCAACAAAGGTACAATACAATACCAATACGAGGGCAATGAAGGTACAATACAATACCAATACGGCGCAACAAAGTCACAATACAATACCAATACGGTGAATATAAAGACAGGACAAAACGTTGTGTAGGAAAGGAAACCAAGTGATGCCAACGTGACTACAATCACAGTTCACAACACCAAATCGAATACAATTTAAATTAAAATAAATAAAAGGTACATCACAAATGAATAGAAATGCTAATGTGTAAGACACATTGGCCAGTGGAACACTGTTAAATAACAGCTGGTTTCCTTTTCACAGGTGGAAGTGTAAGTTCACAAATTTGTACTAATAATAGGCTCTCATTGCAAGGAACTTGTTACTTTGTTCCATATGCTTCACATGACCGTTTAATTGACGGACTTCCATCCCTGCAGCATCACCGAACCTATTCATGAACTTCACAGTTGATGACAACTGAGGTACAAACTGAACAACTGTACAATATGCGCAAATAGACACTTCAGTTCTTGAGAGGGACAGATTGTTTGCATGTATTTCGGTAGTGGCCCTTCACACCACACCTTGAGCATTTTTTTTGCCGGGAGTCCTCTCCTTTGTAAGGTACTCTTTGCATTTTGCGACGGCCTGGCATAACCTTACAAATAGGAGGAAGGATTTTGACATTGTTCAAATGTTCGGGAATAACCCATGTGCCTTTAGGTGGTACAGGATAAATAGATTCAGCATATGCAGCTGCCCATGTAGCTCGTGTATAATAAGAAGAGGCAAAGGAGTAGGGGTTCAAATTCAAGTGCCGACATACCGCAATAGCATGCTTGCACGGGAGTTGCTCCAAGTCAAACTTCCTGCATGTACAACTACGATTTGCCAAGTGCACCAGACCGTTCAAATCACCATCCAGAACATTATACTCGACATCATTGATTTTGACCACATTCATCCTTGATGCAGCGTCTAACCTCTTCCTTAACTTCTGTTCACCCAAATCAGGGCACAATGTAGAATGACATTTCATTGCTAAATCTCGACGTTGACTAAACCAAGTGAGAAGTAAATTTGTGATTTCATCGATCAAGTGTAGGATCGGAAGCATCCTTGCAAAATGAAGAAATGAATTAATGGACTCCACAATATTCATTGTCATCACATTATAGCGTCGTCCATCACAGTGGGCCCGAGACCACTTCTGAACGCCTGCACATAGTAGATAAGTTCTCACTCGCTCATTGTTTATCATCGAGAAGTGACGATTGAACTCCGCTAGACCATAAGACTTCGCTGCCCTTACAAAATACCCCAGTATCGGATCCCATTGCTTCAAGTGAAATGAGGCTTTCATATTGCCCTTCAAGTGATAAAAGCAAATACCATGGCTTGCCCCAGGAAAAACTCTACGCAACCCATGTTGTATGCTAACATTGCGATCAGATATGACAACAAGATTCGAGCAATCACCAATTGCACAATGTAATTTTCTCAAAAACCACTCCCATGCTGCATCCGTCTCCAAATCTCCAATCCCAAAGGCAACAGGATATATGTTGCGATTTCCGTCAAATGCGGTCGCAACAAACAAAACACCTTTATACTTGCACTTCAAATGGGTAGCATCAACAGCAATCACGGGCCGCATTGACGACTTAAATCCTCGTATGCATGCACCAATTGACATAAAAAAATATAATAAGTGGTCGGCTGCATCAGTCTGAATGTATGTCAAAGTTCCCGAATTTGTATGCTCCAATTCATAACAATAGGAAGGGAGAAGGGAATACGACTCTTCTGCAGACCCTCTCATTGTTTTGAAAGCTAACTCTCGACTTCTCCAAGCTGTAGAGTAGCTTATGCTGACACCAATTTTTTTTTCACATCTGTCTTTATATCAGCTGCAGTGTAAATGCTGCGCGAATCCTGAAATCTCCATTTAACACAGTCAGACACCAATTCGGCCGTAGCTTGAGGATGGTGACTACTTACAAACTTCAGATCACATTCATGAAGTGGATCGTATTTAACAACCTTAAACTCATGTAATCCAACTTTATATGCCCGAAGTTTCCAAGGGCAAGGCACCTGCCAACAGCGAACACAAAACCGACGCTTCCCAGATTGGACTGTTCTGAACCGAAAGTGGCCTCTAATTGCTGCTAAACTGATGGTTTTTAAAAGGGCAATCTTATTTGGATAAACTCGGCCAACCTTCAAATTTGCTTCCCAATTTATGCACGAAAGGCCTCCACCATAACGAATATATTCCACACTCTCACCATGCTTCGAATCAACCCGAATTGTGTGCATTTCACTCGAACTTGATTGCCAGGGAGGTTTAGATTGCACCTGTCTACACTGCACAGTGGAGGGTTCCGCATTGCTGTCCTCAGGAGGATGCACAATTGGTGCAGAGTACGGTTCCTCTTCATTGCTAGGTTGATACAAATCAGCAACTATGTTTTCACCGCTTTCAAAATGAACTTCTTCAACCCAATCACTCCAATTAAAACCATTCCCACCATTTTCAGTTTCATTGTGCGAAATTACCACATTTCTTCGTTCCACAACAAAGGTAGCAGGAGCATTGCTACTCTCAACGCTTACAATGCCATTGCACCCTTCAATACCATGACCTTCGATATTTTTCAAGCTTGCTACTAAAGGGGTTACCTTAGAGGCCATAACATCTGTGTTGTACTTGAGAAAATACTGAACATCATCATTGTCTTCAACCCTTTTGTGCTTACTGACAGATGCGGATACAGGAACTGAATACTTCAATGTGACACTATATTTCGTGGGCTCTGCATCCATGATCTTATAAATGCGTTCAACAAGTTCGGAAAACGTTACGTTCCGTGACACTATTATGCCTTTAGCCTCCCCACCTTCATAACTCTTAATGTTATCCTTCTTAACCCAACTTCCATTGTAGCATACCAAAATTCCAACTGTATCCATTTCTGCAAATAACATAAATAATTACTACACAGATTCATAACACTAAAAAATAAAAAATAGATGAATAAAAACATGCACAACAGTCATTCCACTACACATATCATCTTCTAAATCCTCAAATCTTCAAACTCAAATTGTAGTTGCTTCAACAAGTAACTTTTATTCCTTTTTGTTTTTTCTCTGATTTTGTACATATCTGTGGGTTCCAAGTTATTAACAAACTAACATACACATACAATGGCAGAAATATGAACCCTCTAACCCTCCAAGGCTTTTGCACAAATGTAAACACCTTCAACAAAAGGATCAGGTTGTGATAGAAAACGTATAATGTAGTACAAGCTCAATTACCAAATTCGAAACCAAAACACACAAACTATACTTCTTATTACCAAAACAAACCTAGAATGCCAATAAATTCCCCACATTAGCATCTAAATTGAGCCTAACACTAGTCGTATTTACAAATTTTTAGGCCAGATAAAGTTAACATATGATTTTTCTGTGTGCTGTTATTTTCACCATTATCAAACGCATTGCACTACATTATACACGCATTCAGTCAATTTTAAACAAAATTCAAGTTCACCAGACAGATCCCACTGCAGATAATATCACAAACTATGAATTTCAACATATCATAACTCCTTCAAACTGAAAATTTAAACTTTTATCTCTCTGTGGTGAAAAGGGGCTGAACGATTTCATAATACACATACACTACCAAACCAATATCACAACTCACATCCGTTCACAACGACACCGGAAGTCGCCACTTTCCCTTCTCTGTGGACTCGCAGCAGTCACCTCGATCTGGAGGTCAACAATGGAGGCCGTGCCTTCCGGCTTCGCTGCGCCCAAGCTAGGGTCCCAAATTTGAGGACATCTGGGTTATGACGATGGATGGGTTGCGAACTGGATTGCTCAGTGGGAACATGTCTCGCAACCTGGAGTTTCCCCAATTTTTGCCAACCTTCCAACACAGAGGAGAGAGAGTTTTAGGAGTTCAGACAAGTTCCCTTTCAGAAAAGGGGTGGCAAAGGGTTGCTACATGTGCTTTTATATGGAGGGCAGTTTGGTCATTTCACGTTCACAAGTGATTATATCAGAACACAATTTGTAACCTGATCATTTCAGAACACCACTTGTGAAAACTGATTATATCAGCATATTTTCCAAATATTTATTGATCCAGAAATAGTGTACAAACAAATTGCAGAGAAATAAAGAGGGAGAGAGAGTGTGTGTGAGTGTGAATATGAAGAAAGTTCAAAATTTAATTTAAAAAACCTAACACAGAAATACAAAACCGTCGTTGTAATTCAATACAGACGTCGGTTTCATAAAAATACTGACGTTATAACTTTTTTAATAGGCCGTATATAAAAACCATTGTGGGGTTTCATGTCTAACGACGATTACTAAAAAGATCAACGTCTGAATGAAAAATAAAACCTATGTTTAACAAGTTTAGAACAGAGTCAGTGAGACTTACGATGAATTTTGCAACCTTTGGATCGAGGATGTTTCCCTGTTTATCTTCTCTTTCCTTCTTCCACAACAGAGATCAATTGATTTCTTCACCAGGCATGGTTTCTTCCAATTGATCCTCCAAACCAATGCACCCTTTTCGAGACAACCAATTGTTGTACTCGCATTTCTCCCTTCTCTTTGACTGCTCAAAATGCACAGCCTCAAAATCTGGGGATAACCTTGAAGCTACAAAAACATCCCATTGCGATTTCTCTATGAAGTTATAAAGCTGAGTGGGCTCTTTTAACCTCCCCTACTCATTTGCGAATGGAAGGATAAACTGCGTAGTTAAGGTAGACTTAAAATCCTTCCATTTTTTGGCAGCAAACATAGCACCATCTTCTTGTCCCCTTCCCCAACAACATAAGCCATTTGAACAGCTTCCCAAATCTGCTCCTTCACGTCCTTGGGCAATTGAATCCATTTCTTGTCCACAAGAGGGACTCTGGTGCGTGCCAAAACACCAATGTAACTCTGCATCTCAATAGCAGCCTTGCCATGTGGTCTGCCACTTTTATTGTACTCAACCACAAGCTTAATCTTCTGGATTTTTCTCTTCACAACACGGCTCATTGTGTTGATATCGCGAGTCAATTTCATCACTTCATCAAATGTCGCAAAGCTTGGGTCTTTCTCGGAGGATGAAGTAAATCTCATCTTCTTTGCGAGATTGCTTCAAACAGATTTGGACTCACCCATGTGTGCTTTTAAAACTACAATGTCCTTGCACTACAACATTTAGTCGCACAAATTTCAGTGTGACAAAATATTCGTCGCGCACAATCCTTCACGCAAAGAGCGTGAAGAAAGACTTTGCGCGACCAAGTTTTTGCATTGGTCGCGCAAAACTGAGCGATGGGGTTAACCATCGTTGCACCAAAGGTTTAGGGACGACACAGTTGTTCGTCGCACAAACATTTGCGTAATGAAAACATATTCGTCGCAGGTATATTTGAGCGACGAAGAGTATTGCGTGATGAAACATTTATTCGTCGAGCAAAATGTTTTCGCGAGACGAATATCTTCGTCGCACAAGAATAAATATATGTAATTAAAATGTTGTTTTTAGTTTTTTAATTTTGTGAAATGTGAATTTGCATTTTTTTTATTTTGTAAAAAAATAATTTTGGTTTTTTATTTTTTGGTAAAAAAATGAAATTGCAATCACAAAATGAATTGAAGAGAACAAAAAATTATATAAAATAAAATAAATGTGTTACAAGAGAAATGTTTAAAATATAATTATAAAAATAAAAAAACTAATCAAATTATGTTCCAAAATCTGCTTGGTCGTCAGGCATATGCAGCTCGGAGATCTAGGGGTCCATAGGGGCAGTGGTCTAGCGGGCATGCTCGAGGTGGACGGGCTCGGAGGTCGACGCATCAAATTGCTGGACTAGAATGTCGGACCGCGGGAGGGACTGCAGAATTACCGACATCTTACCCTGAAGCGCGGCCACCTGTGCTGTCAAAGCAGTCACCTGACTGTTTGACTGCGCTGATGAACGGGGTCTAGGTTCCCTCTACTGGGCATTCCCCATCTCTCGACAATATGTCCCCTGCGTCCTCCTGAGAGTTCGGTCCAACGTCTCCGTCAAGATCTGAAATCCAGCATCCTGTGGAGGATCCACAGACTCGATCGGAGTCTCGGGAGGAAGTTGGGAGGCGGACTCCTGAAAAACCAACTAGCTCCTATCCACCATCGTCGTCTGTTTAACATAACATAAAATATAAATTAAAACATGCATATAATTGAATGCGTAACATAAGAATTAAAATTAAATAATACTTACATGAAGGGACTCAGCCAACTCATTCCCAGGTTGAACATAAACGTCACCAAAGACGTCGATCTCTGGGAATTTGGACCCCCAACCTCCCCTCCCAAATTGAACAAGAGAAGAAAAATATTAGTATGAAAAAAATAAATTAAAAATAATGACATATTAAAAATTAAATATAAATTATTTTATTATTACCCGTCGCCGTGCATCCATCCTATATGAGAAGGGCCTGGAACTGGAATGGTGGAGAATAGTCTTCTTCTTCCTATTGCCCTTATTGACTTGGGCTTTATTATGTTATACAAAAAATAAAACGTATTTGTTGAAATAGAAAAAATTAAATAAACATTAGTAAGAAAGATGAAATAATTAAACAAATATTATTAAAAAATACCACATAATCGGGAGCCTGAAAATGAGTGCAGAGCCATGCCCAACTATCTTCCCGCCCCTCATGCTCCTTCGGGCAACCCTCCTGAAGAGCGACTTGCGGATCATCAAACGCCTCAAAATGGTAGTGCAAGTCGCTCTTCCACTGCTTGTACCTCTCAGCGAAAAGTCTGTTGACGTACGCCAACGACTCGTCGTCGAGGTCCTCTAAGTTGTAGTTCGTCTGCAATAAATTAATTACATATATTAAGTAATTGAAAGAAAAATAATTAACAGGTAGGATATGTACCGACAACTGGCCGTGAACCTCCATCCTAATCTCGTCAGGAATGACCTTCCAAGACTTCCATTGCATCGGGCAATGGGTCCGAACGACGTGGCCAATGTCGTAGGCCAAGGAGCTATGCAACTCTGCCATCAGTGCAGTCCGATAGCACTCGTCGTATCCGATGCTGATACGATTGTTGGTCACCCGGGTGACCTTCGTCGTCTTCAGCTGCCGACACGGCCCTCGAGTGTTCTTCTTGGCTGCAAAGAAATATGACGTTAATGTTAAATAAATAACAAATTTAACTATAAAATTCACAATACAAAAAATAAAAAAAATGAACTAGAGTTGAAGGAAATCTATGCCTGGCTGTGACCCCGAGGCACCAGTACCGTCGGTCGATGTGGTGTCGGTGGTGCTGGTGGGCCAATGCCGCCGCCACGAATGAAACTGATGATGCAGGCGCCTGGGACCCCCCGGGACCAACTGACACGTGGTTCATCAGTGCTGGAGCAGTGGTAGCAAATGCCGGCTGAGCCAAGGGCTCCAAACTTGCTGCAGTCGTCACCGACCTATAACTTTAATCAGGTCTGACATATGCACAATTTCATTAATACACTCACAAATTAATCAAATTTACGAATATCTAAGTGCAAGCACATACAATTTCATTAAAAAATTTAACTAATTAATTCAAAGCATAGCTTGACCTAAGGTTTGCGATTTCAGAGTATCCGGGACTCCGATTCACGATCCATCAAATCCTACACAATCCTAGAAATACAAGGTACAACATACGTGAGTTTGAGTTCAATCCAATCAGAACATATCAAACCTGGAAATTGCACAATAGACGAAATCCTTTCGAGACTCAAATGGTAACCAAATTCAAATTCGAGCACACCTATGCGCTCGTGACAAATAGGGGATTGCACTGGGACCCAATGCCCCACTGCCACAGTCTCCCACGCGCCACCACACTGGTCGAGAGCTCGTGGGTGTCCAAAGCGATAACAATCGCCGGAAAATTCTAAAAACTAAGGGCCAAGGTTTCCTACCCTAGGTTCAAAACATCAATTGGAGCCACTTTTGTTCTCGGCCGGAATTTAAATTCAAAAACCGGCCAAAAGCTAGGGTTTAAATTCCAGAAACTTATTGCGACAATTAACCAAATCCTACCCAACCATCAGCTAGAGCACGAAAAATAGTCCAGAAACCATACCTCAGATGTCGGATTTGGTGGCCGAAGGAGAGAGAACGACGCCCGTGAAGAATCTGTCAAACCCAGCAATTTCCAGGGCAGGCTCGACGATGACGGCGAGGGAAGGTCTGGGCTTCGAAGGTTGTGGCGGCCTAGTCCCTTTTTCGGCAGAGCAATGGGCTGAGGTGACGGCGGAGAGAGAGACAGTTTAGGGCAGAGAGAAGAAGTGAGGAAGAAAAGAGGCTGTCGCGATTTTCCTGAAAATATAACGGATCTTACGCGACGAAGGACACAATACGTCGCGCAAGGTATGTTTAATAAACCTTGCGCGACGGAAAAAAAAATAATCACGTCGTGCAAGGTAGTTTTCCACCCAAAATTTCCTTACATTGCGCGATGAATAAAAAAAACCGTCGCGCAAGGTGCTTATTCCGCTGAAAATTTTGTCACCTTGCGCGACGAGTGGACGAAACCGTCGCGAAGGTTGTTATTTCGCCAGAAATTTTTGGGTTTAGGGTTTAGTGAAGGGTCTGATCATTTTGCGCAACGAAAAGACTCTATCGTCACGCAAGATTGTGTCAAACACTAAACCCTAAACCCTAAATTAATAAACCTTGCGCGACGTAGAAGATATTGTGCGTCGCACAAACCTCTGGCAAAGTAATATTTTAAATTTAAATTTAAATTTTTTTTATACATTCTTATGGTGTTATTATTTTTTAAAAATAAAAATGCCCGGAAAAATTTGCTAGTTGTGCCCAGTTAGATTTCTCATAAATGCCCAGTTCACCTTTAGCCTTCTCTTTACCAAAACTTAGAGCATTAAAAACTTGGATAGAACCAAAAGAAATGCAAAACCAAAATTGGGCAAGAGTCTTAATATATGCCTTAAAAATTAAAAATTAAAAAATTTAGCCTTTTTTAAAAAATAAGGCCGTGCACTTGTATGACTTAATATATGCCTTATCCTTTTCCTATAAAAAAAACCCTAAATTTTTTATTTTAAAAAATAATAATATATATATACTCTATTAAAAAATAATAAACACCATAAGAATGTTTTAAATTTTTTTTATACAAGGAAAAATACTCTATTAAAATAATAAACACCTTTGTACAAGAGAAAATCACAATGATCAAACTTTAATTAACAAATCAACTACCAATAATAAAAGTGATCTCAAGTTCAAGTTATAAAACAAAGGGTTAATACTTTTTTAGTTATTTTCAGACTCCAATCTCACTCACATGATCTTATCTCATCTCAAAGGCTTCTCTTCCGTGAACACGTAGCCTCACTCAACCCACTTGAACCCAAGAGTAACCACCATTGATTTGAACTACTACAACCTCCACTGCTTCAATCAAACCCATTCTCTCACATCGCAGAAACCTCATCGACTCGATTACACTTGGATACTCACATAACTTGATCTAGTAACTGAACCTAATCCAAGTTAATTGAGTACACCTTTATGTAGACAATTATATTAAACTTATATTTTAAATTTAAATTGTATATCCGTTTTTTAAATATATTCGAATGTCACTTATTATTATTCTAATATACCAATTTTATTTTATTTTAAAAATGCCTCTTGGAATGTGGATGAAATGTGGGTTAAATCACAAATAAGGTCAACACTTTATTTATGAAATTGTGATTTATAAATATGTTTTGCGCGACGAATAACTATAATTTCGTAGTGTAAAGAAGTGTTGCGCGACGATACGAATACTTCATTGCGCAAGGTTGTATTTTCACTGGGAAATTATCGCAACTTGCGCGACATAAATGTTAACTTCGTTGCGCGAAGCAGTGTTGTGCGACGAAGTATGTCTTTCGTTGCACACCTGGCGCAACGTACAAACTGCAGTGACGTCGTGCAAACCATTCGCTTTCTCGCACGACGAAAATATTCGTCGCGCAATTTTTAAACTATAAATTAAATATCACGATTTCTAGTATATTAGGACAACTTGCGCGACGTGGATATTCTCATTACGTCACGCAAACCTCTGGCAATGTTTTTTTTTTAAATTAATTTTTTTATTTTCTTTATTTTAAATAATTATTATAAAAATTACACATGTTACCTTAATGAACTTAAGTTTCATATGAATTACGAAAACAATTCAAAGATTTCGGTACAATTGAAAAGTTAAATGTTTATATTTTAAATTTGAATTATTATTTTATTCTCCGATGTGAGACTTAATTTACACATTATAGTTTGCATAATAGTTTAATGCTTGATGAAATCATTAAATAAGACGAGGTTGTGAGACCTAAGGGCCCGATTCTTGATTTATTTTTTTTCAATTTTTTTTATTCATTCAATTTGAAGATTTTAAACACAAAAAAGAGAAAACCATAATTCTTATATTCATAAAGACCACTGAAAATCAAATAGACAGATTTAAATCTGTTTTCAAATTTAGGTATATATCTAAATTTAAATTTATATATTATATGTTGTAATTTAATTTGTGATTGCAAATTTTGTGTGCAACTTGATTTTAATTTGTCATTGCCATATTTACACTACCATAATTAAATTACAACAAATTTCATTTACTATGTTTTACATGGGTAGTCGCTAATAAATTGCATTATTCATCATCTGAACTATAATAACCTTTGTTATCCTCGCTATCATCACTTTCGGTCTCCCAATCCTCCTCCTCATCACTTTCATTGTTCGGGCCCACTGTAACTTCGTATCGCGGAAGATCACCGAGGTCAATTGTAATTGACTAAATCGGTATTTCGATTGAAGACACTCCTTGAAGCTGAAACGGTTCTTGTATAACATTTGTATCTCGAAGTGTTTCTGCATCATTTTCCATGGAAGATTCCAACCGTTGGTTAGTGATGTTGTCGACATCGTTGTCAGTTGGGTCTAGTTATGGTATAGCATACACGTTCCTTTGATCCATCTGCTGAGCAACTTTCCAACCGCTTCCGGCTTTAGAGTCATCTAGATACACAATCTGTCTTGCCATGTTTGCCAAAATGTAAGGGTCGTCATCATACCAAGTTCTGTTAATGTTCACTGAGAGTAAGCCATGGTATATTTTAACACTTCCCTGCCTATTTGGGTTTGTATCAAACCATCGACACTTAAACATGATCACTTGGTATCGGTCTTTGTAAAACAATTGCATGACAGTTGTGAGTTTGTCATAGAAATTAATGTCTGTACTTTCGCCTCCACTGGGACATGGACACCGCTATTTTGCGTACACAACTTGTCATCTCGTGCAGTCCCCAAAAACTTGACGCCATTAACATGGCAACCCAAAAATAATTCAGTGCGAATCGGGCCGAACGCCAAGTTATATAACTCTTCACTGTAAGAAGGTGAATTCGATGATTTCAACTTATTGACCTAATATTATACAAAAACATTCACATGTTAGTTTGATAACATTAAATAATACAATACATACATACACATATATATATCAAATACAAAACACTTATAACTTACATATTCCAAAAACCATTGTGGAAACAAATCACGATGTTTCTTGGCATACAAATATGATGGATGTTCTTACTTCATCATCTCTTCATGCTCATCTAAGTATGTCATTATCTCATCACAATTGCTAAGTACGAACCAATGCGCTACCTCCATGTCATTTCTGGAAAACGACTCTCCTCGTACAGGATCTCCAAAGGGTCGTGCGCTTTGGGAAAAAACAGAAAGTTTCTCATTTCTCATACATCCGTCATTATTGCGCTGAGGACGATTGAAAGCTGTGTCCACATCTTTTAAATACATTCCACAGAAAGTAAGCGACTCATATTGAACCCAAGCCTCTATAATTGATCCTTTGGGCTTCGAGCTTCGTCATGTTGCGTAAAGTTTTTTTCAGCTCCCCGAGAAGCCTGCCAAAATAAAACGAAACGATACAAATTAGCGAGCATGAGATAAGGATGCATAAACAAAATGATAAGGATTATATACCTTTTTATTGGATACATCCAGTGATAGTTAATAGGACCAGCAAGCAATGCCTCTTATGTCAAGTGAACCATCACGTGGATCACATGTGTGAAGAAAGCTGGACTTGGACAATGTCATGGCCCAATTTATTAATGTCTGTTTTTCGCAATGTTTTGCCGTCAGTTGGGAAAAAAATCTGGACAACAACATGATTGGTTTCACTACATCTTCTGGCAAAAGGTGTCGAATACCCACATGAAGTAGGCGTTGCATAAACACATGGCAGTCATGGCTCTTTAGTCCAGTAAATTTACCCCCATCAACATTCACGCAACACGCGATATTAGAAGCATACCCATTGGGAAACTTTACAGACGATACAAACTTTAGAAAATCTTTTTTGTCATTCAGTTTCATGGAAAAAAATGACATATCCCTTCTAGCTTTATCACCATCCCTGTTCATCCATAAACCTCTTCGTATGCCCATTCTTTCCAAATCAAGACGAGCTTTGATCGTGTCCTTTGTCTTACCCTCAATATCTAGAATCGTGCCCATCAACGTGTCAAAGACATTTTTCTCAACATGCATAACGTCGAGATTGTGCCTCAATTTTAGTTTCAACCAATATGGGAGCTCAAAAAATATAGGCTTGTGTGTCAAGTTCAAATGTGTAGAAGGTCTGGTCCGAGTAACTGTTTTCCCGAACGGAGAAAAATTCAAACGGTTAAGCTGTTCCAAGATCTCATCACCGGACCATTCTCTAGGTCTGAGGCGATGCTTTGTGTTCCCGTCAAACTCATTATCCTTTTCCCGCCACTCGTAGTCCCATGGCAACCATCTCCGATGACCAAGATAACAAATTTTTGTGCTCTACCCAGAAACCAGAAGTTACATCTTTCTTGCATACCGGGCATGCCATATAACACTTTGTGCTCTACCCAGAAACCATTGCATATGCGGAAAAATCATTCACAATCTACATAATGCTGCCCGCAAAGTGAACATCTTCCCAGTGGATTTATCGTACGTGCACACACCGTTTGTCCATAAATCCCTGAGCTCATCAACCAACGGCCTTAAGTAAACATCGATTGACCTGCCAGGATCCTCAGTTATCAAAACAGTCATCATCATGTATTCTTTTTCATGCATTTCCAAGGTGGAAAATTATATGGGAATACTAAAATTTAGAACCCCGTTCGAATTGAATCCGTCAGTGGCAAGTCTCAATCTAACATTTCGGGGATCAGCAGCAACTCGGGGAATGTTCGATCGAATTCTTTCCATACCTCCCCATCTACAGGATACCGCATCACATCGTCGTCTACCCATTTTTCCTTATGCCATCTCATGTTTGTGGCAGTATGAGTCGACATATACAATCGATGTAGCCTAGGTTTCAGGGACAGATAACACATGACTTTTTGTGGGATCTTAGTCGTTCTATTCTGAGATGTCATCCTGAACCTCAACTCTTTGCATATAGGGCATATATCCAATGTTTCATACTCTTTGTAGAATAACATGCAATTATTTTTGCAAGCATGAATTTTTTCATAACCCAATCCAAGACCATTCAACACCTTTTGTGCGTTTCTATGGTCTTTCGGCAAATAATTGTCCGTCGGAAGCATTCTCATGAAAACCCTCAAAAAGTAATCGAAACACAGGTTCGACATACGATACTTTATTTTTTCGTGCATTAGCTCCACAATGACCTTGAGAACGGAAAAGCTCTCGCACCCTGGATATAACTCTTGGTTTGCATTTTTTAACAGTTGTTCATATTGTTCGAACTCTGCACTATCCATTGGGGTAGGCACGTCATCTTCCCCTTCCTAATTGATGTTAGTCGATGCAAATGGAAAAACATCATTTATAATATCCATGACTTGTTCATTAGGATCCACAATAGGTTCAACATTGTCCACCCTTGTGGCATTTGAAGACGAAGCATTGTCTAATTGTTCTCCGTGAAGGTTTCAAATGCTATATGTCTCAATCATTCCATTCCTTACTAAATGAAATCCAACATTTTCAATTGTCTCCCACAATGTGTTGTTACACCTCTTATAAGGACAACGGATTCTAGTTGCACCCGAGTTGTGTCTACGTGCAAACTCAATAAAATCTTCGATTCCATCCACGTATTCATCCCTACATCTATTCGGGTTCTGTATCCACCTTTTGCTCATAATTCCTGAAACCACAATCACAACACAACAATCACAACAACTTCATACGAAGTTATAATGTCACCTTATGCCTCCGGTAAGGGCCCTATCCCGTTTGGGAATGCATAGTCCTGTCACGTAACCTACGGCTACATGAGATTAGATTTCGACATGGATGAATTTGGGCAGCATCTCGATACAGTTCTTGAGGTGGGCATAGGTATAAATACCTACGTACTACCCCAAGAACGTACCAAGATGACACCTAATCCTGTAGCCGTAGATTACGTAAAAACACTATGCATTACCAAACTTTCCAAATAATGGGACAATTCAAGAATTAATTGGACTGCAGTCATACTTTACGCATCCATGGACGAAATCCAACTAATCTCGAACGGGAAACTAAGTGTTACTAAAAAATAATAATAAAAGTACGAAGTTAATTTCAATTAACTTCGTACATCACAACACATCGTGCTACGTCACGCACAATTTAACAACATAATACAAACATAATTTCACAACAAAAAATATAAATATAACAAACTAAGCTCAACATAATGTAATTAATTAAATATAAAATAAATAAAATACCTTCTCAATCATTCTCCACAATCACTAATTACAAATATCTATAATGAGAACAAAATTAATAGCGTTAGTATGAATTTACATTAATACTTTTAAACAAATAACAAATAATACTTACCCAATGAGCGTATTGAATTCCCAGCAGAGGCAGCAGCACAGACAGAGATAGGTTCCAAATTTTTTTTGCATTCTACCTCAGCAATGGCAGAATCCAGAGATGCAGACGAAGGATTTTGCTTTACAAAAATATATTTTCGTCGCGCAAAACCTTTTTTTCGTCGCATAAAATAACTTTTTTCGTCGCGCAAGACCTTTTTTTCGTCACATAAAATAACTTTTTTCGTCGCGCAAACACGTGTCAACATCGGGCTTTTGCGCGACGAAATTTCCGATTCATCGTGCAAAATCTAAACGACGTCGCGCATACGCAAATTTCCGTCGCACAAGAACATTGCAACATCAAACGTTACGCGACGAATTGTATTTCCACCGGGCAAGTATTTGGCACCAAAAAAAAGATATCGCACGTTTTTCTATCCACCTTTACGTGATGAAATTCAAAACCATTGCGCCAAGATATCTTTCGCGACGATCAATATCATTGCGCAAATGTTTGGCGCCAAAAAAAATAAACCTGGGTTTTTCTTCCCACTTTGCGTGACGACTCATTTGTTTGTCGTGCTAAGTTTCTTTGCGCGACCAAAAGTTTCGTCGCGCATGTTTTCGTCTGTTTGCGCGACGAATTTGTGTTTTCGTCGCTGGAGTGTATTCGTCGCAAAAATAGTAGAATGTAGTAGTGTTGCCTTGACCTTTTGACGCTTGAGCCTTCTTACTTTGAGATTTCGAAATCATGTTTAGAGAGAAATACAAACTGCAAGAAAAACAACGACGGTTAGGTAAAATCCAGACATAAAATGAAAGTTCAGACGACGTCAAAAAAACAAAACCGTCGTGCTAATCTATAGAAACGTGGATGTGCTAATACATCGTGGTCATTAACTTAAAACGACGGTAATTAAATAAAACCATCATCGTATTATAAGTTCATAAATAAATAAAAAATCGCCCAGTTTTCTCTCTCTCACGTTCGTTTCAAATCAAACGACGGTTTTTCTCTTCCAAACGTCGTGTTTATTAACACACCACGTCGGTTATTATGAACAGATGTGTTATTGAAATAGCACGAATTTAATTACCCTCGTGGTGTGTCAACAAAAACGTCAAATATGAGAAAAACCCGTCGTCCTCACATGACCTGTGAGTGGGAACAATGAAAGATTTGGCCTATTCAAACCTGAGTCTTGTTTCAAACATCAGTGGGACTCGTTCTTTAAAAAAAAAAAAACCTTCAAATGATAGGGAAACTGAAGAAAAAAAAACGGAGTGAGAAAATACCTTTGGCTTGCAAAAAAGTTTTTTTCGGAATCAAATTTTGGAGACTAAGACGAGGAAGAACGTAAAAGAGAGGGAAACTGAGAATCTGAAACGCAGCTTTTCGGAAATGGGAGGGAAACTGAGAGAAAACTGAAAATTTTAGAGAAAACGTAAAAGTTTAGGTAAGGTGACCAAAAAGTTTATATAGCATCCCAAAGATAAATACGACGGTAGTAATAAAAACCACCCTAGTATGCACTTACCATGACAATAAAATAACATCAATTGACGTGGTTAGTAATAAAGCCATTTGACTTTTTGTATTCTGAAAACGACGTGGTTAATTGGGGGCTACACGTCAAAAGTTTACTTTTGAAGAAGTGATATTACAAGTTACCACGTTGTTTTTATATTTGGAACCGATGTTGTTTGTCTAAACCTTGTTGCCTTTAGTTTAATGACTGACGTTGTTTGTCTTAACCTCGTTTGTTTTATACATCTTTCATGTTTTAAGAACCGACGTAGATTTATGTTGTTACACGTCGGTTAGTGTAACATAACCAACGTTGATGTGAATATTATTTTATAAATTGAGTTTTTTTCACACGTTCTTTCAGTTTCAGTTTTCAATTAGGGTTCCAACTTCTTCTTGTCCTTGGCTCTGTCTCACCTCTTAGGAGGCAATTGTTTGGATGTTCATGTGTGTATTCGTTTGTGTATCTGAAAGACACAAACACACACACATCATCAACTTCCAAAAAATTGTCTCTCTGAATGCAAATCTGTGGCTATCATTGTCAAATTTTGGAGGCAATTGTTTGGATGTGGATGTGTGTGTGCGTTTGTGTATCTGAAAGACACGAACACACACACATCATCAACTTCTAAAAAGTTGTCTCTCTGAATGCAAATCTGTGGTTGTCGTCGTCAAATTTTAGATGTAATTGTTTGGATGTTAATGAGTGTGTGTGTTTGTATATCTAAAAGACACAAGCACACACACATCATCAACTTCCAAAAAATTGTCTTTCTCTCACATTGGTGGTCTGATTATGATGAGGAACAGAGTTCCCTCTGATAAGATTTTGTATCTCTTGGGATCTCAGAACAATCTGATTCTATCGGCGGTTTTCTATATAAACTGTCGTGGTTATTATCAATTCTTGTCATTAAGTTGATCTACTGTCGTAGGATAGCAAAATCCAAGAAATAAATAGTAAAAAAATATTAATATTAAGATGACGGTTTAGATATAATGTTAGACGTATAAAGTGAATGATTAAGAAGGTAATTTTAACTTTATGAAGTGGTAAATTTTATTATACGGCGTTAATTGAACAAACCAACATGGTTAGAGTTATAGATACCGTCGTAGTACGCTACAAAAAATAAGTCAATAAATTTATCTTTACCGTCATTGTACATTTATTTAATACAGCGGCATTTTGTAATATACCGACGTGGATTTTTTTGAAATTATACGGCCCCGAATACGAAAACTTGGTCATGTTTATTACTGAGCAAAAACGGCTGCTGTTGTTGTACATAGTCGTCTTTACTTTCTACGTCGGTGGATTCATACCTTCTGCCGTTGTTTGTGGGCTCAGAGTTTACCTCTGAGGAAAACCTTTTCAATAAGACGACACTTTTTAATTTGGTGCAGCCAGCTACAACTAATGTGAGACAACCAGTTCAAAACTATAGCTTTAAAACTATAGTGAACAGTATGAATAATAAAATTCACAAGAAAGAACCTACTCTCAATGATCTTCAGTGCGAAGTTCATGATGTGAAAGAAGAACTTAGAGAGTTAAAAAATAGGATCAGAATTCTAGAACTCAATCGCCCATTTTCGGAAAAAGATATAGAGGAAAAATCGGAGCAATTAGAATTTGAAAATCTAATGGAAGAATTTCAAGAGAAAATAGAACCTGTGAAAGAATCCCTACAAGAAGAACAGGTTAGTACCATGAAATTTGTCAATAGTATAGATAGAGTGATAGCTCAGAAATGGTATGCGATGATAATTGTTGTGGTTGATAGAACCTATAAATTTACAATTGAAGGGCTAATAGCTACAGGGGCCAATCTTAACTGTATAAATGAGTGAGTGGTACCCACTAGGTATTTCAAGAAGACTACCCAGGTTCTACATACAACCGTTAATAGCCAAAAAATGGGAATTCAATTTAAATTATCTAACGCTGCTATGCTCAATCAGGGTATTTGTTTTGAAACTCCTTTTGTTCTGGTGAAAGGTTTAAACCAGTCTCTTATATTAGAAACACCATTCATTAAAATGCTTTACCCTTTTTCTGTCTCTGAAGAAGGAATTAGAACTGAGGTAGAAGGTCAACCAATAATCTTTAAGTTTTCTCAACCACCAAAGCATAAGTATATTAATGAAATCCAAGAAAAAATAATAAGGAAGGAAAACTATCTATACCATTTGAAAGAATAAATGCAGCATAAGAGAATAGAAGAGCAGCTGCAAAATAGCAAGATAAAAGAAAAAATTGATGAAATCCAAAAGATGTTCGAAAGCCAAGTTTGTGCTGAAATACCCAATCCCTTCTGGAACAGAAAGAGGCACATAATTGAATTACCCTATGAGCCTGATTTTGATGAAAAGAAAATCTCAACCAAAGCCAGGCCAATTCAAATGAACGCTAGGCTAATGAAAATTTGTAAATCTAAAATACAAGATTTATTAAATAAGAAGTTAATTAGGAAAGCTCATCTCCATGGAGCTGTTCCGGATTTTATGTTGAAAATGCAGCTGAATTAGAAAGAGGAGTACTCAGATTGGTGATAAATTACAAACCTCTAAAGAAAGCCTTAAAATGGGTTAGATATCCAATACCTAATAAGAAAGATCTTTTGGACCGACTAAATAAGGCAGTTATCTTTCCTAAATTTGACATGAAATTGGGACATTGGCAAATCCAGATCACTGAAAATGACAGGTACAAAACAGCTTTTAATGTCCCTTTTGGACATTACGAATGGAACGTTTTCTACCTTTTGGATTGAAAAATGCCCCTTCTGAATTTCAAAAGATTATGAATTATATATTTAATCCTTACACTGCTTTCACCATTGTTTATATTGATGATGTTTTAGTCTATTCTGATTCTTTGGAACAGCACTTTAAACATCTGAATATTTTCTTGAAAGTTGTGAAACATGCGGGATTAGTGGTATTGGCAAAGAAAATGAAACTATTTTCCTCAAAAGTTCACTTTTTGGGACATAATATTAATAAGGGACTAATCGTTCCGATTGATAGAGCAATATCCTTTGCTGATAAGTTCCCTGATGAAATTAGGGATAAGCAACAGTTACAAAGATTCTTAGGAAGTCTTAATTACATAAAGGATTTTTATAAAGATTTAGCTCAGGACTCAAAATTATTATATCAAAGGTTGAAAAAGAACCTGGTTTCTTGGTCTGATGAACACACTAAGGCTGTTAGGAGATTGAAAGTTAATGCTAAAGAACTTCCTTGTTTAGCCTTAGCCAACCTTGAAGCCTTTAAAATCATAGAAACCGATGCTTCAGAAATAGGGCATGGGGGAATCTTAAAACAGAGGGTTGATAACTCGGAACAATTAGTTAGGTTCACCTCTAGAGTTTGGAAACTAACTCAAAAGAATTATTCCACTGTTAAGAAAGAAATGTTAGCCATCGTCCATGCTATCTCTAAATTTGAAAGTGATCTAGATTGCAAGGCGGCCAAAGACATTTTGTTCAAGGATGTTAAAAACCTAGCATCTAAACAATTTTTTGCAAGATGGCAAGGAATTATTTCTGCTTTCGATTTTGATATTGAATTTATTAAAGGTGAAACTAACACACTCCCGGACTTTTTAACTCGAGAATTTTTGCAAGGTGCGAACCATAAGTTCAGGACAGATGACTCCAAGTAAGGGCTCTTCTGCTCTTACTAAGTCATCCTCTAATTATCCAAAGCCACTGATGTCTTCTTCTCCATATAATAAGGGTAAGGAGAAGCAGATTGCTGAAAATCCATTCCGTGAATATATGAATATGTCTGTAGCAATCATTGAAATGAATGATCTAGATAAACACCCAAATTTTCTAGCTGAAAAATATTTAGGGGATAATCTTCCTCCCTTGAATAAGCCTCATATTTTCTATGAAACTCTTTTAATTGAAACTAACTCTGTTAATATCGTTCATCGTCATAGAGGTGAAAATGCCAACACCATAGCATTCTTCAAAATCCAAATCCTAAATGTCATTTTCTTGGAAGAATGGGGCCCTAGCCCTGAAAGGGCCAAAAGATTTATCCATCCTGAAATTAGGCCATATTCCTATAATTTGTGTACCTTCCTCCTGAAATTAAGGAATCTTTTCAAATGAAATTTTGCAAATGGAATAAAAACCATCCTGATCAAAGGACCTTATTCATGTAGTTCATGATAATGTATGAACTACCATGGATATTAAAATGGGAATATGTTATTTCAGAGGATGTTGATGAGGAATGGACTTATATTCCAAATTTAGTCCGAAGTATCTTAATCAGATGGTGGGATAAATTCACTAGGGATCACCTGGCTCCCACCAAGATTGCCCTAGCTCTTATCCCATCCCCCGACTCTGCTGCTGCTCAACCTTTGGTCACTTCTTCTAATCTGAGTGTTTTCCAAAGGTTGCAACTGTTGATAGACCAGCCAGGATCATCATCTTCTAAAGAAGACTTGAAAAAGAAAATCCTTAAGATTCTCGATCTTGATGACGAATCGATGGCTTCAGCATCTGCCACCAAGCCTGAAGATGAGGTGGACCCTTTTGCTAATGAAGACATGCTAGACAATTTCCATCTGGAGCTTTATGATGGGCCTCAGTAATATCCTGTTTGATAAGAGACAATTTGTAAAATTGTAATTTTTTCTTTCTTGTCGTTTTACTTTACTTTTCCTCTGGTTAAATCAAGATTCTTCTGCTTTAACTCTGCTTTCACTTTTGTAAAAGTTTGTTTTTTCTTTTTGGCTGTTTGTGGGAAAGTTCAACGAGAATCCTCAAAGTGAAGATGCCGCTCTACTGTAGGCTACTTTGTGACTTCTTGTCTATTTGACACGACAACAGCCCCGAGGCTTTAAAATGAGGACCTTTCCTCAGTTGCAAATCATCGAAAAAATTATCGCCTCCATAAATAAACTTTGTACTTTTGAGTGCTTGAGTGTTTGAGTGTTTGAGTGTTTTTATATTCCAAGTGCTACTTCTGTGAAGCTTCTATTAAGCACTACTGCCCTTCTGCTTTTATGTAAGTTTGATAAATATTAATGTTATCGTTTATATCGTTTTTTATTTCGTTATATTCTTATCCCTGGTTTTGGCTTTGTATGTTTAAATTTCTGATAATTATTCTGTTTATTTTTTACGTTTCTACACTACCTTCCGCGCATAAACTTAAGCAAAAAATTGATTAAAAATTTTCTCTTAAGAGGCCGGGCATAGATACATATGTCACTAATCCAAACAATCTATTTTGTATATATATATATACATACATACTGGTGATTGATTCAGATTCAAAGGAGTTATGGGGAATAAAGGGTGACTCAGAGAATTCTAAAACTTTAACACTTGACTCAACTTCTTCTTTATCTTTTCTTTTGGTTGGCGTTAATTCTTCTAACATTTTCTTAATTTTTGTCATTGTATCTTTTGTTTTAAAAGTTGGACTAGACTTTAAATCTTGGAAAGTAACTAAAGGTTTCTGATCATGGGGCTTAGAAGCAGTTTCTTTTGGTAATAAATGGTCAACTTTTGTTTCTATTTTATCTAATTGTTTTCCTATGACAATTAAGCTCTGGTTGGTGTAATTATTTTGTTCAACTATCATTTTGTTTTCTAAATCAAGGATCTTAAAAGGACTGGCAATGACTTGTGATTTCTGGTGTTCGTTAACTATAGATTCTACAAGGGGGTGACTAGCAAGAACCTTAGTATGATATATTTTTTCCCAATTTTTCTGAGTTAAGGTTTTTAAATCATTAGGCAAATGTCGGCTTTCTACAAAGTCAAGATAATAAATTTCAACTTTAGCAGTGCACATGTATTCTTTCCATTCATTAAATATTTGTTGTCTTTTGACTATATCGGGGATTACTGAGTGGTAATTGTTTCTTCTAGCTTGGTTCTCAGGAGCATGTAGATAACTTTCTAGTCTTTTTCAGTTAATTTCAAATTTTTTATTAAGCGCTCTTAGCTGGTTATTGATTTTGAAACCGGCTTCGACAAAATCATATTGAGTAGGCGAATCAGGGGACTCAGATTTGTTGTCTTCTGGAGGTTTTCCATACACAGGATGAGTAACTTGGGAGGTTTTTCTCAACGATTCTAATTTTAAATCAATTAAAGCTTTCTCTCACTACTACAAAAAAGAAAAAAGACGACGGTAAATCACCGTCGTGTATTCTGTTTTTCAATGGTCGTGGAATCCACCGTCATCTTTTTCCTCATAAACCACGACGCTAAATCACCGTCGTTGTTAAAATATACAACGTCATCAACAAATACAAAACGACGTCTTTGTACTGCAAAAAGATCTAAAAAAGCAGTCGATGATGAGAATAGACGACCAACTCTCTAAAAAAACGGTCGTTAAAAAGGAAAAATATGACACATATTAACAGAACAAGGCCGCAAGATAGACATACAACGACGAAAATTAAAACAAGACGCCGTTAAATATCATTTTCACGACAATAAAAAATATGACGTCTTTAAATACATTAGAAGACGACGTTATTGATACCTACTACGTCGCCTATATAAAAACAGCCGTCGTAAAATAAATTTTCCACTTCGATTTTTCTATAAAAGATGACGTGGAAATAGTTGTCAGTGTCATTATTTACGACGTATGTATTTATAAAGTAGACGTTGAACAACGAAACAACGTCGGTTACAAATATATGAGAGTCGTATTACAAAATTTATACGTCCTATTTTCAGAAATAAACAACGACGATAAATATTAGACATTGTTAAATACAACAACGTCGAAAACAAATAAAAATAGACGTGTTTAGTCTGCTAAAGTTCTAAAAAATAGTCGAGGATGAGAATAGACGACCAACTCAAACAAATCACCGTCGTTAAAAGGGAAAAATATGACACATATTAAAAGAACAAGGCCGCAAGATAGACATACAACGACGACAACTAAAACACTATGCCGTTAAATATAATTTTTACGACAAGAAAAAATATGACGTCTTTAAATACATGAGAAGACGACGTTATTGAAATCTACTACGTCTCTTATTTACAAACAACCGTCGTGAAATAAATTTTCCACTTCGATTTTTCTAAAAAAGATGACGTGGAAATAGTTGTCAGTGTCATTATTTACGACGTATGTATTTATATAGTTGACGTTGAAATGGGAAACAACGTCGGTGGCCTTTATATAGTCGACGTTGTATTTATATGTATTCATTACTCACGACGCACTTATTAATATAGACGACGCTGAACTTCTAAACAACGTCGGTTCCAAATAAATGAGAGCCGTATTACAGAACATATAGACGGCATTAATTATGATGAGAGCCGTATTACAAATAACGTCGTTTAATTGATATTAGACGGCGGTTATAATGAATTACCGTCGGAATTCATTTCGTTCCTCTTCGTTTATAAAAGAACTTGCGACGTGGAAAATGTATGATGACGTCGTATTTTTTAACGTTCAGATTATATATCTCGTTTTTTAGACGTCAGTATTATGGGATTGGAGTCGTGTTATTTTGAATTACATGGCGGTTCTTAATCCTTCCCCGACGTGATATCCTGAATAATTGCTTCACAATAGCGTCGTGGTTCTTCATTGTTACGTTGCTTTAAGACGTCGGTAAATATGCTGAATAACTGGTTCACAATAACGTCGTGTTTTATTTGAACGTAGAAAGTGAAGAAATCACATTACAATATATTACAAAATTAATGTCATACACTGCCAATTACATAAGCATCATTCAATCCATATATCTTCACACCCATCTCGAATATTTTGACCACCTAACTCACCCTCCAGTTCATCAAATATGTCAACATTTGGCATCCCTCTAGTAAATGGCTCACACTCAATTATCACATCACCTAAGACTTCATCACCAATAACATCATTATATTCTCTATTAGGCATTGATAACACTACCGACCAACCACGATGCATCGGGTCGTCAACAAAAAATATTTGTTTGACTTGAGAAGCCAAAACAAATTGGTCATTCCTATGTCCAATTTTACTCAAATCTACAAGGGTAAATCCAAGTTCGTCGACTACAAGACCAGAACTATCTATCCAATCACACCTAAAGACTGGGATTGTAAACTTTTGGTAGTCAAGGTCCCAAATTTCTTGAATGACACCATAGAAACCCATATTTGAGAGAATTGGGTTTTTATCCTTGGCACTAGCAACTTGCATGGTATGTGCAAGTAAATAAACTCCACTATTTTGAGTTGTCCGCACATCATCTTGTGCCTTGATATTGAATTTAATACCTTTAATAAGATAGCTCCTATATAATGGCACTGCCATGTTTGGACCAGCTGCTAGCCACCTTAAATTTTCTGATACGCCATGATTGTCTTCCTCAAGTTCACTTTAAACCTGCAAATTAATCATATCTTAATTCAATCTAACATAGAAATAAGAAGAAAATTAAAAGAAAAATATGTTATTCAACAACATATACCTTGAAGCGTAGCCATTGAATGAAAGTGCTATTGTGCTTATCCTGCAGCCACTTTGTTCTCTTTCTAAATTTTGGATAAGCAGTCTTGATGTGGATCATATGTTGCCTACATGACACGAAAAATTCAAGCATTACGGTCCCAAATATAGAAGATAAACATAAGAAATAATTTAAAATGGAAACTTAAAGAATAAAACTCATACGTACTCGATATAAGGTAGGACTTCCTCCGTATTCTCCAAGACATATAGATGTGCTTGATTCAACAGGTCCTGATCAACTACGCTCACTGTGCAACCTGATAATGGCTTTGAAAGTCCCATCTTTTGGCTTGAAGGCACTCCAACTGTACTAACATCAGATAAATGCTGAGTACAAAACTCTACCGCTTCTTCAGCTATATACCGCTCAGCAATGCAACCTTCGGGACGAGTACGATTCTGAACATACCCCTTCAGAACTTTCATATATCTTTCGAACGGATACATCCACCTAAAATATACTGGCCCACATAGACGAACTTCTCTGACAAGATGTACTACTAGATGAACCATGATATCAAAGAATGAAGGGGGAAAGTACTTCTCAAGCAAACACAGAGTAACTACTACATCTTCTTCCAACTTATCTAGCTTGGAAACATCAACAGTCTTTGCACATATAGCATTGAAGAAGAAGCACAAACGAGTTATTGCATACCTTGCAGGCTTCTCCAAAACAGAACGAATTGCCACAGGGAGCAATTGTTGCATTAAGGTATGACAATCATGTGATTTAAGGCCAAGAAGTCTTGAATCTTGTAAAGATACAAGATTTTTAATATTTGAAGAATAACCTTCAGGGACCTTCATACCATAGAAAGAATTGCAAACCTCTCTCTTCTCTGCTCTTGACAAATTCCAAGGCCCAGGAGGCAAACGAGTACGTCTTTCTCCATACTCGGGTTGCAAATCAGTTTTGACCCCCATGTTCAATAAATCTAATCGAGCAGCAATCCCATCTTTATTTTTTCCAGGGATCTCCAGCAATGTACCAATGATACTATCGCAAACATTCTTCTCAATGTGCATAACATCTAGGGCATGCCTCACAGGAAGGTATTTCCAATACTCGAGATCAAAGAATATTGATTTCTTCTTCCAACAAACTCTGTCACCATTTTCAACCATATGCAGCACTTCTTCTCCGGTTAATGGCTCGGGAGGTATGCCATATTCAGGTTTCCCATTAAAAGCTGCACGTTGCTTCCTATATGGATGATTGATTGGTAACCATTTTCTATGCCCAATGTAACAAATTTTGTGGCCATTTTTCAACCTGTGACTAGGTGTATCATCGCCGCATATTGGACAAGCTTTATATCCTTTAACAACACAACCAGATAAGTTTCCATAAGCGGGAAAATCATTAATTGTCCACATTAATGCAGCTCTGAGTGTAAAGTATTCTCCATTATGTGCATCATACACTCCTCTAATCCCATCCCACAAAGATTTTAAATCATCAATCAAAGGCTCCAAGTAGACGTCTATATCATTTCCGGGTTGTTTAGGACCGGAAATCAATAAGGTTAACATCATGAACTTTCGTTTCATGCACAGCCATGGAGGGAGATTATATGTAACTAAGATAACCGGCCAACAACTATATCAGCTACTTAGAGAACTGTGGGGATTGAATCCATCAGATGAAAGAGCCAATCTCAAGTTTCTCGGCTCATTACTAAACTCAGGCCATTTATCATCAAGAAGTTTCCAAGACGGCGAATCCGCCGGATGAGACATCTGACCGTCAATTGATTTTCTAGCAGCATGCCAAGTCAAACTCTTAGCTGTCTCATGTGATTGAAACATCCTTTTAAACCTTGGAATTGGAGGAAAATACCACACCACCTTCGCTGGCACACCCTCTTTCAAGATTGAATCTTTGCCTTCCTTCCACCTTGAGATACCACAAGTAGGACAATTAGTTGAATCCTCATACTCCTTCTTATACAAGTTGCAATCATTGGGGCATGCGTGCATTTTCTCATAACTCAGCCCCAATGCACACAAAGTCTTTTTAGCCTCATACATAGAGGTTGATATTGTATTTCCTTCTGGAAGCAAATCGCCTTGAAGTATCAATAATTCTGTAAAACAGACATCACTCATCCCATGTTTTGCCTTCAAATTATACAACTTCACTAATGCCGATAACTTCGTGTACTTTCTACAACCAGGGTACACTGGTTGATCTCCATCCCCAATCACATTGGCAAACTCATACGGATCGGAACCAAAATCACCAAAATCATTATCATCCATATCAATTTCTTCAGACACAAAACTGTACCTACTATGGCCATCATCTTCTTCAACATTTCTACTAGCATTAGTAGTTGCTTCCCAAGGTTCTCCGTGAAATGTCCAATTCTTGTAGCTTTGGTCAATTCCATTAAAGTATAAGTGATCCCTTATAATTCCAACCCCAAACAACTTCAAATTAACACATTTAACACATGGACAACGGATATGTGTTGTAGTTAGAAGATTTTCTACAGCAAAGTTCAAAAATGCTTCCACCCCAAACTCATATGCCTTCGATCTTCTATCCGAGTGCATCCATGACTTATCCATCTCCGACACTATAACCTATTATTTATAATAAAGTGAAAATACAGGCAATGACCATCACTATAGCAGATTATACAAAGATCTAATAGCAAGTAATACACAACAGAGACGGCGGGTTTTAAACAAAAACAGATGTATTTGGCATATATAGACGACGGATTTTCAACAGACGTCGTCTAATATAAGTAATACAAACGACGGTTTATGAAAAAACCGTCGTTGTATACAACGACGGTTTTTTCATAAACCATCGTGTAATCGTCGTCGTATGCCTAAAAAGGCATCGTGTCTCAGTTTGTTTTCAAGAACCCAAAATCCATTAAGAACACAACATATATATGAAACCAAGCAAGAAACCAACATATACATGAAACCAAGCATGAAAACAATAAATCCATTCCCAATTCAACATAACATAGGGTGATTAAAAGATCCGACAAAATTAAATCCATTCCCAATTCAACATAACAGATAATGTAATCCATGAAATCATTAAACAGAAAATCCATGAACCCATACCTATAAGCACATTATTAACAGATCGCAAAGCATATACCTAAAACCCTTTAACAAAACAACCTAATATCATTCAATGAATTTACAAGGGGAAGATAGGGTTTGTACTTACAGGTTGGACGAGCTCACAGATTCGACGGAGCCTGGAGAGTGCAACTTTTAATTAGAGCAGAAGTGAGAGAGCGAAATGTTATGTTGCGCGAAATCTGAAAATTTTAGGGTTCAGGGTTAGAAGTATAAGAATAAGAGCCAAATCTAAAAAATTTAGGGCGCGCGAAAATTTTTAGAGAGCGCGCTCTTTAAAACGTCAAAAGAAAAACCATGGCGAAAGTTCTACAAGAACCGACGTAAATGTAATATTCCACGACGGAAACATTGAACGTAACGCCGTTTATTTTGACGCTTCATTTTTCGGATTAATTTTAAATTTATTTTGAATATTTTGATATAAAGACGACTGAAAAACCACGTCGGGGTTAAGAAATTGAAAACGTTGTAAATTATAATAGACGACTTACATATTAAAATGACATCGTTTAAAGTATAAACCATGTCGGATATTTTACTGCACGACGTAACATATGTATTCCACGACTCAACCACCGTCGTTAAAAATTAATACCCTAAACCCTTAAAACTAAATTATATAATTTTAAAAATTAAGTTTATAAAAGGGTTTATGGTTTTACAGCCTAATATATACCCTAGACTACCCAAAAATTATACTTTAAAAATAAACCCCAATAAATAACAACCCTAATCTCTAAACCCTAGACTCTAAACCATAAACCATAAAACTAGAAGTGATTTTATGACTCATCAAAACAATTTTGTTTTGGATGGTCATTTTAAATTTTTGTTATTCAAAATGAATTTTTTCAAGGTTTAGGGGAAAGAAAATATATCAATGACTTCATAGGAGTTGACTTTGCATTTTTCTGATTTATTTTAAATTTATTTTAAATATTTTGATATAAAAATAATAAAATATTCTTATCACAACAACAAACCACGTCGGTGTTAATAAATTGTAGACGTTGTAAATTGTAATAGACGACTAAGTTGTTAAAATGACGTCGTTTAAATGAGAAACCATGGCGGATATTTAACTATCCGACGTAAAATATATATTCCACGACTTAACCGCTGTCGTTACAAAGTACTACCCTGAACCCTTAAGAAATTGAAGACGTTGTAAACCATAAACGACTCAATTGTTCAAAGAACGTCGTCTAAATATCCTTTTACGTCGGATTTTTTTAAAACGAAACAACAAAAAACGACGATTTTTGACTTTATTAGGTCGTTGGAAAAGTATTACACGTCGGTTAAGCAATTTGTATGTTTGTTTTTTTTTTTAATTTAAGAAAACCTCAACAAATTTTTACATTATATATTATAGACAAAATTTGTACATTATACATAAATATCAAGTGTTCAATAATTCCCCTATTCCAGGTGAAGGCAAACAAACTCTGCCCATTCATTCCGGACTTCATCAATTGCTTCTTGGGGGTATGGCGCTTCCTGTTTTCCCTTGGCATACTGCATAAACAATGACTATTAGGGTTTATAAATAAAGAGAAATTCAATCACAGACGATGATATTTTTCATAACCGACGTAGTATATCTATTCAACGACGGTAATTTTACATGACCGTCGTTGATAATACAAAAAACGACGTAAAATGTATGAAGGTAATTTCTTCTTACCTTCTTCTCAAACGCCAAGGAAGGATCCATGATGATGTCCCTCATGAAGCGCATCACATAATACCCGCATTCGACACTGCTGGGTTGCTTTGGTGTGCCTGACAGAGTTTTCCAAATTACTGCCTTACGGCCTGATCTGGCTATGTGAGAATTATAAATTTTTATAGCACTGTTCACGATGTTTTTGGCCTCTTCATCGACCACACGATTTCCGGACAGAGGATCCAAAAAATAGACGGTTTCCCTCTTTGCTCTCACAATCAGCAAGATCCAATGACGGCTGCACAAAATTAATATAAAAACGACGGTTATTTACAAAAACGACGTATTATAATATTTCACACGACGAAATAAAGTAGCAATCGACGACATTATATATTTATCACGACGATAAATAACTACCGACGTGGTTAGTAGTTTCAAACGACTCAATAAAATAAAACACCGACGTGGTTAGTTTATACGCTGTCATTTATTGAAAATCATAAAAACAAAATCCTGTTAAGGAGACTAACCCTGGATTGTAAGGCATCATGAAAATCTGTTCACCGTCAGTCCTCTGAAGTCGAGCTGCTACCAGTCGTGATCTGTCAGCTATTGTGCCAGAGTTGGCATTAACTGTAGCAGGGTCGATAAAGCCAACCATGCTGCACATATTTGCTTGTTTCAAAAGATCGTGTAAGTACCTAAATATATAAAATAATATAAACAAGTCAGCACAAAAAAACACACGACGATTATGTATAACAAAACGACGTATTATAAAATTTCACACGACATACTGAAATAGACAACGACGTTATAATATATTTATCACGACGGTACATACTAACGACGTGGTTAGTTAGTTAAGACGACGCAATAACGACGGTACATACTAACGACGTGGTTATTTTAGAATGACAAACCTCATATATACAGCAATGACCGTAGCTCCTATTTCTTCCATGCCTGCAAATTGTGTAATATCTTCAGGCAGGAGGAAGGTATCGCGTTCTAGACCAAACACCTCCTTATCAATTGTAAAGTTCAGGGTCTTATCCTGAGGCACGAGTGTCGTTTCCACATAACGACAAAGGGATTTTAAAGAAGATGGCGCCTCCATATTTGAATAATCAACAACTTCAAAAACTTGTTTAAAGAAATAAAAAAAATGACGTGGTAATTCAATAAAAACGACGGTTTAAGGAATAAAACGTCGTCTGAAAAGAATTTAAACGACGGTGAAAAAACCGTCGTGGTCAATAATTTATTACGTCTTAGAAAAAAATTCCGCCGTCTAAGTTGTAAACAAACGACGGTTTAAAGAAAAATATCGACGTCTGAAATTTTGAAAAACAAATAAAAAAGGCAAAGTTATGTGAACATACCTGGTCGTCATGCTTTTCTTCATCTTCTTTCTCCTTTTCATCTTGTTTTTCTTCTTTCTTCTCTTCATCTATTACGTCGGGAATGACTAACCCCGTCGTCTAAAAATTACAAAGTTTTAGAAATAACGACGTTTAATGGCGTGTAAAACAAGTAAACTAAATACGACGTGGTATTGAAATACAAACGACGGTTTATTTTTAAAATCGTCGTGGTATGTATTTCAAACGACGGTTTTATTAATAATAACGACGTCTAATAGTTTTAAAAAAAACAGAGAATTCAAAGTTCAGATATGTTACCTTTTCTTCTTGATGTTTCCCATTTTTGGCAATATCATCCTCAAAATGTAGGGATCTCACATCACCTCCAGAGCAGCTTGCTTTGTCAGACATTGGATTTTTGGGACTTTAGCTAATTCTTGGTTTAAGCATGCTTGGATCAAAATTGGGAATTAATTGAGAAAGCTGACTCAGGAAATGCTCCCTCTCAGCCTCTACCAATTGTTTGGTTCTAGCCTCCATCCTTAAAGCCTCTTCCCTTGCCTTAGCTTCCATCTTTTTATTCTCTTCTTGAAGGAGAACTCTTAAACTGTCCTTTAAACGGTCGTCAAAGCTCATCCTCTGTGGTTTGGGTAAATTGAAATATTGCCTTGGGGAAATCCCAGCACCTACCCCTCTCACTCTGCCTGGATGCTCGGGGCCCAAAGCCATGGTTAGCACATCATTGCTGCCAGATACAGTGACTTTGCCTTCCGAGACTTGTTTTTGCAATTCATCCTAAAATAAAGATATATAAAAAAGTAAGAACAAAAAACACACGACAGTTATTTATATACAAACGACGTATTATATAATTTCAGACGACGCAATAACATATAAATCGACGTTATTATAATTTATCATGACGGTAGTTATACCGACGTGGTTAGTTTTTTAAAACGACGAAATGAATAAACCACCGACGTCTTATGCTTTATTTACAGATAACAGAGGGATGATTCAATATTCACACCTTTAACGACCTTGTTTAAAACATTTCGACGTAGTAATTTAATACAAACGACGCGAAAATGAACCACCGACATCTTATGCTATAATTACAGAAAACAGAGTAGTGATTCCTGATTTAGACCTTTAACGACGTTTTAAAAAAAATTTCGACGTGGTAATATCATTCGCGCGACGCAAAATATAACATAAGTCGTAATAAGAATTATTCACAGTTTAATAAAAATTTAAAACAGAGTGAGTAGGCTTACAATTAATTTTGCTTTCTCTGCCACCTTTGGATCCGGGATGTTACCATATTTGTCCTGTCTAGCTCTCTTCCATAAGGTAGATCGATCAATTTCTACCCCAGGCATGGTTTCCTCCAATTGATCCTCCAAACCAGCATATCCTTTTCGAGACAATCGATGATTGTACTCAAGTTTCTCCCTAATCTGTGCATGTTGAGAATGCACAGACTCAAAATCTTTGGATAACCTTGAAGCTACAAAGGCATCCCATTGTGCTTTCTCTATGAATTTATATGTTTCAGGGGGTTGGCTTAATCTCTCCCTGTCATTGGTGTATGGAAGGATATAATGCCTCGTTAGTGTAGACTTGAAATCCTTCCATTTCTTGGCGGCAGAAGCTAACACAGAGTTCTTGCCCCCTTGACCTACAACAAAAGCAATGTCAACTGCTTCCCAAATCTGCTCCTTTATATCCTTGGGGATTTGAGCCCATTTCATGTCCACAAGTGGAACTCTGGAGCGTGCCAACACACCAATGTAGGACTGCATCTCACTATGTGCTTGGCCAATTCCTTTCCCCATTTTATTGTACTCAACAATTGGCCTGAGTTTCTGAAGTTTTCTCTTCACAACACGAGGCATTGTGCTCATACCTCGACCAGACTTTGAATCATCAGAGATTGTTGTCGTGCTGGTTGGTTCTGTCTCAGCAGATGATGAAGCAAACTTCATCTTCTTCGAAGACTTCATCTTCTTCGAAGACTTCTCTTGAGGAGTTACCATTCCAAGCTCCTTACCTCCATTTTTCTTGGAGCCAGAGTCCTTACTTTGGTCATGGTGAGAAACTATTTTTACAGACAAAACTGCAAGTGAAAATATTTCAGGAAAAGATTAAGAACACAAACGACGGTTATTAATAAAATACGACGTATGATATGATTTTAAACGACGCAATGAAATAATCTCAGACGTAATAAATGTTTAAAACCAAGGTAATTAAACAACGACGAAATAATATAAAATAAGACATAATAATAACTTATTACGTCGATATTTACCGGACGACGTGATAATTAACTATAAACGACGAAATATTTATATAACGTCGTGGTATTGATGTTCACACGACGTCAATAGTAATATACCGTCGTCTATATAAGGATCCAAAACCCTTCTTTCTTTCTCTGTGAATGTTTGATTGCAGATTTGATTTTTCTGAACCATGGTTTTTGTTTTCTAATTTGATAAAATACAAGGCCAAGAAAGAAAGTTTTGGAATCTTATATAGACGACGGTATTTTAATATGACGTCGTGGTATTAACATTCACACGACGTAAAACAATAAGATAATGTCGTCTATATTAGATACCAACCCTACTTTCTTTTTCTTTATATTTTATCAAATTAGGGAAAAACAAAAACCATTGTTCAGAGAAATCAAACCTGCAATTAAACAAGCAAATAAAAAAAAGACTATAATTTTAAAAACAACTTTGTCAATTTTCAGACGACGCTAGAACGACTGACGAACCGTCGTGGTCTACATATTTAACCACGTAAATAAGAAGCTACCGTCGTCTTATTTAGTTGAGGTAGTTGTCTTCAAAGTTGGAAACTTTCCCTCTTTGTCTGTATATTTTATCGAACTTGGAAAGAAGTAAAATGATTTTGGCCAGAAAAAAGGTAAAAAGATTTTTCAAACAAAAAACGTATGAGCATGCAAAACAGCAACCAAAATAGTGAAAATGAAAGCTTACCTTTTGCGTGCAATGAAAGCAAGAGGAAGACGATGTTTAAGTTCAGAGACGACGAAGAAGACGAGAGGAAGACGATGAGATACTCTGACAGTGCTCTGACAAGGAAAAAAGTCTAAAAGTTTTCTCTGGGAGATTGAAATTTTTAATCGGGTTTGGAAACAGTGCATGTGTAAGTCAGGTAGACGAAAAGTTGCTTACATATAAAACCATTTCAAAAAAATAATACGGCGGTTACATATAACTACGACGTATAAATTACAAAATACGACAGTACATTTAACTTCGGACGTGGTAAATAAATACGACAGTAGTGTTGTAGGTACCGTCGTAGTAAACTCAAAAATTAAAGTACATAAGTAATAACTCGCGTCATGGTAGATTATTTAACACGTCATTTTTATTAATGTACCGACGTGGATTTCTGTAATATACGTCGGTTATACCGACGTTGATTTTACAATTTAAACGGCGATTTTTTTATAAGGACCGCCGTTGGTTTTAAAAATTTATTCTATAAATTTGTCGCTTTCATTCATTTTCGGTTTACATTTAGGGTTCCAAGTTCTTCCTCTCTCAGAGACACTGTCTCTCACGTCTCAAAGACAATAATTTGGATGTCTTTCTCAAAGAGAAATTGAGCTTACTCGCATCAAATATATGTCCACAAGAAGAAGCTTGTCAACTAGCCTTCTCACTTCCTTGATCAAGCCTGATAGGACACTTAGTGCTTCTAAATACTCCTTGCTTTCCATCAAAAGAGATGCAAGACTGGCCTCCACTCGCTGTCGAAGGAAAGTTCACTTCTCAGGGAAATCTGAAGATCAGATGTGCCTGATCCTCTGCTTGATTTTCTTGGCTAAGAAGATCCGTCAGATTTGTGATAGCCTCTTCCTTTATCCGTAGAGCTTCAGAAGAAGAAGATGGGTTTCAAGAATGCGATAAAGAATAGAAATGGCTTCAGATGGCCTCTAAAGCATGAGCAATCGAATCAGTAGTTGCTTTGAACTATACAAGTCCTGCAGAAAGATAAAGGACCAAACTGTTAAAGAAACTGAAACAACGGCGGTTTTCTGTTCTACCGTCGTCTTTTTTCGTCGTCTATATTAAGGTAAGATGGCGGTAGATTTATAATTACCGACGTAGATTATTTTGTTAAACGTCGTTAAGTGTACTACAACCGACGTGGATTTTATTTTTAAATTATAAATAGAGTTTTTTTTCCCGAATTCTTTCAGTTTTAGTTTTCAATTACAAAGCGTGATAAATAGATTTTTCTTTCCCGAGGAAATTTAAAATGAGGAAAATTAATGTTCTAGAATTTGTAAACTAACACGACGCAATATTACTAACCCGAGGAAATTATAAATAGATTTTGCTTTTCCGAAGAAATTTTAAATTAATTCAGTTTGAAACAACGACGGTTTTTTGTTATGCCGTCGTTTTTAACTAACACGACGCAATATTTGTTTTGCGACGTGGAATCTTTTTATTTAACGTCGTTAGGTTTAATATAACCGACGTGGATTTGAATTTTTAAATTATGAATAGAATTTTTTTTCCCATGACCTTTCAGTTTATTTTTCAATTACAGTGCGTTATAAATAGAGTTTTTTTTTCCGGAGGAAATTTAAAATGAAGGAAATTAATGTTCTGGAATATGTAAAGTTTCTTTTTTGGATGACAGATTTAAATAAAATAAGAATATAAAAACAACGACTGTTTTTGTGTTACTGTCGTCGTTTTTCGTCGTCTTAAGTAAGACTAAGACGACGTAATATATTTGTTGAGCGACGTTGATTTGTTTTTTAAACGTCGTTAGGTATAATATAACCGTCGTTGAAAATTGTCTCTCTGATTGCAAATTTGCAACGACGTTAGGTATAATATTTGTAGATACACAAACGCACACACATCATCAACTTCCAAAAAATTGTCTCTCTGATTGCAAATATATGTCATCTGTTAAGATTATGATGTGGAACAGAGTTCCATCTGGTAAGATTTCGTAACCCTTGGGATCTCAGACAAATCTGATTATGTCGGCGGTTTTCTATATAAACCGTCGTGGTTATTTCAATTCTTGTCATTAAGTAGATCTACCGACGTAGGATAAGAAAATCAAAGAAAAAAATTGTTAACAAAAATTCTTATTAAGACGACGGTTTAAATTAAAGGTACGACGTATAAAATTAATAAATACGACATTAAATTTTATAGTACGATTTAAAGATAACGTCGTAGAACTATACGAGAATGACGTCGATATATTTATATTTTCCGTCGTTGTACATTAATTTAATACGGCGATATTTTGTATTTTAAAGCCGTGGATTTGTTTGTAATTATACGGCATCTTATACGAAAACCTCGTCGTGTTATTTTATGAGTAAAAACGGCGATTTTTATTGAAATCGTCGTCTTTACTTTCTACGTCGGTCGATTCATAACTTCTGCCTTTCTTTGTTGGCTTTGATTTTACACTGCGGAAATCTGTTTCAAATAGACGTCGGTTGTTTAATTAGGTACGTCGTTGTTTTTGAACAGCCATTTGAATCTCCATTTTTTTAGTTGTCTAAGGTTGTATTACACGACGGTGTTTTTAGAACCGTCGTCTTTTTAAAAACCACGACGGTTTTCACTTAGACCGTCGTTGTTTTCTGGTCGTCTTTTTCACTTTTTGTAGTAGTGTCTAACTCTAGGTCTCGTTCTAGGGTAGAGGAAGAGGCTGCAAAGGAATGCCTTGCAGGAATATGTCTCTGGGATTGACCAAGTGTTGATAACTGTTGTAACTGGACTGTTGATTTTTGAGGAGTTTGATGACCAAAATTAATTTTTACAGTACCATCTAAATATTGTTGTATGTAATCTAAATCATTTAGACTACGTTGGATGGGGACTGGAGGAATCTCAGTGGTTAGGGTCCAATCAACAGGAAGGGTGACATTTGACCATTTGATAGAGTGAGGAACTCTAACAGTAGCATCAGGCGTATGACTTTGGATTAACAATGTTTGACTCTTTGGGCTCTTTTTTAAGGCTTGGAAATTCATATTGGTACTTGTAACTTTATAATAAATTCTATAGACTAATGCTAAGGGTTGGCTTCCTGGCAAGACCTCATAACCCTCAGTTTTAATATTTAAAGTAAGAGTTTTTGAGATGTGTGTATCACTCAGGCTAACAGTGAAATCTGGGTAACAATCAAAATGAATTGGGTCATTAACAAGACTAGACTCAATAACTCCTAAC
Organism: Prunus persica; assembly: GCF_000346465.2. Taxonomy (NCBI): domain Eukaryota; kingdom Viridiplantae; phylum Streptophyta; class Magnoliopsida; order Rosales; family Rosaceae; genus Prunus; species Prunus persica. The sequence goes on along the minus strand of NC_034011.1, from coordinate 11,242,539 downwards.
GTACTATCGTTGAAATTAGTAAATCTAGCATCACGCAAACAGAGAAAGATTGAAGCTTTTAATCCTAATCTAGTTAATGGTAAAACAAACTCAAGAGTAATAGTCACCTGTTCGTAATTGAGTCCAAATATAATTCTATTACCAACCCAATCACCATTGCTAAATCTTACTTTCCACCAAACAGTCATTTCATTCCCCCAGCACCATTTAAGAATCTGAAATACTACAGAGACATCCTCCATGAGACCCATTCTATCACCATTAAGCCAATCAAAGACAGAGATAATCCCCACATCATCCTTTATCATTCCCTTTACATTCACCAAATAATCAGTGAAAATGAGTGGAGTAGTCATCCCTATGATCTCAAAGTTCCCCAATCAGAACTTCAATATAGTTATTATGATTATATCGAAGCATGGTATTCTATCTTAGTTCACTAAACAGTTGATTTCAGTCATTCATGGTTTCTAAATTTTGATAGCAAATTCAAGAGTCCCTTTCCTTATTGGTTCAATCACTGGTGGGAAAAACATGGCCCGGTCATTGATCTATTTCCTCCACCAATGCAAGATTTAGTTAATTATTTTACTAACAAAAATAAGTTCAAAGAATCTGAGTTGTTATTTCCCAACTTTCTCCATTTTGTTGCCAAGTACAAAGTCCCTTGGATCCTCAAATGGTCTTATCAGGTTAATTGGGAACCCAGAGTTCTATTTCGCCATATTTCAATCAAATGGTGGGATAAATTTAAACTTGAGCGTATTGCAGATTATATTTATGCTGATTTTCCTCCAATCAGGAATCCTCAGCCTGAGAAAAAGACATTTCCTGCCACCTCACATGCTTCTCTCCCAATCGAGGGAAAATCCAAGTCTGAGTTACAAGAAATTGCTAGCCAGCTAATGCTTCAAGCCTCACAGATGAATGATGATGGAGATAATGATGCCTCTCCCAAGTCACAGTCATCTACAAGTCAGCCAAAGCCATCCAGTCAAAAGGCTCCAACCCCTAAAATGCGGTGGAGTGATTATCCTAATGATCCAATCCATGAGCAATATCCAATCCATGGTCAAGACCCCTATGATTTCGGTCCTTTCAACCTAGGAGATGATTAAAAGTTGCCCAACATCATGAGCCCTGAGACAAAGCATCTGGACCCGTGCATTCAACAGTCTGAAAGCCTGAGTTCCTTTTGAGATTCCCCAGACAAAGTAAAAGTTGCAGCACTCAGTAAAAGCAAAAGCTTTCGCATGCTCCTACAGTTACTCTTCGCAAGCATCCAAAGTTGCCAACTCATCAATAGTTATCTGAGTCTGTTTTATTTGCTTATTTAAGAAGGCATCGGTCTCAGTTTTTATCAGAATGTAATTTAGTACACTATAATTTTCTCAATTTCAAAGTTCTATCAGTATCAATGCTCTGAAGAACTAAGTGGTGAAACTAGGATCTTTGTAAGTGTTTTACATTCTAAAAGTTAACAATATAATTGAGATATTTTGAATATTGACTATTTTGATTAATGTTTATTTTCATTGCATCTATTTTCATCTATTCATTAATTTGCTTCATGCATAAACTGTGTCTGTTCCATAATCTCTGTGTTTATACTTTTCTTAGTTCTTTTTCCTTCTCTCACTGGTTCTAGACCCCTTAGTAGGGCTAACTCTGTTTGTTAATCTTTGTACCTATGGATTATTTTCAAGCTCAAGATTTCTAAACGCATTTTGATATTCTACTTTAAACTATGGGAAGCGAATTTGATCTCGGGTGTAGAGTAAATAGCACATCAGCTCTAGTCAACTTAGCTAAACCCATGTATGCCATCTATCTTTATATATATTGAATATATGTCATATAAAACAAACAGTAAATAATTAACCAGTAAAGCCTTTTTTTTTTTTAGGATTTTTCATATTGAAAGGGGCGATAGCATATTAAACTCACACACACAACACGGATGCTAGGACTCGAACTCAGAACCTTGTCTGAGGGAATAAATACTTCAAACCACTACACTAGTAGGTCCTTTGCAATAAAGCCTTTTCTTAATTTTAGGATGGCTTCTATAATGAGGAGCTATATAGAGGGGTTACAGTGAGGGGGTCTAATCCAGTAGTCCAATAATAACTCTGCACTAAATCAGACGGCTATTAAGAAACTCCTCATTATAACTTACTTTTACTCCTCATTATAGTCTCCCTGTTATTTGAGTTCATTGAAATTGGGCTTGAATCTGGTTTTCAACGACTGAAGCCCATTAAAAGCCCACATTAATAGTTAGCTGGGACCTCAAACCAGCAAAGCAAACGGCAAAATCCCAGCAACGAGAACCAACCGACATAATATAAAACTTGAGGCATCTGGCCGGAGAGAGACTCCACCAACACACCAAATCAAAAACACATCCCCCACAATATCCGAAACTGAACCACACGCGCCCTCTTATCGCCTGTGGAATCTCTCCAAATATTCGCAAAACCCAACTCCCCGCCACATAATCCCCCATAAGCTCCACCCTCACGTGAACCTGACGCTCGCTCTCCCTATTATACTGGCCTTCCCATTGGTCCGTAAGACGTCACTCCCTTACATGGCGCGTGAGTCAATCACCCCCCACCCATGCTATGAAACTTCCCGGGCACGACTCTTTTGGTGCACCCACACGCTTCGTTTACTTCACCGCTCCCTCACGAACCCTTCCCTCGCCGTACACCTGTAAGATAAGGATACAGAGAGAGAGAAGAGAGAGAAACTTGGTGAGAGAGAGACTGTGAAGCGTTTTAGAGAGAGAAACTAGAGAGAGAAGGAGCGAGATCTGGTCGAAGAGAAAGGCAAACGAAGCTCGAAAAGCTCAAAAAGCTCGAAGCTTCCCCCTACTGTTGGTTGTTGGTGTTGTTGATGTTGTAAGCCCTAACTTTCTCTCTTTGTTTTGTAGTCTTTTGGTGGGAAACCCTAATTTGATTTTTGTGTCTGTATGTGGGTGTGTGAGATTTGGGGGAAATACTAGGGTTTTGTCAATTTTTTTTTTGTTCCCTTTTGTGGAGAGAGGGAAAGCGGAAAAAAAAACCCTAGGAATCTTGGATCTTTGCGAGAGGGGAAAAAGTGGGGGTTAGGGTTTTGGGAGGTACATGTATGGCTTCGGAGCCTATAGTAGGAGAAGGTGATGGAGCCAGAGAGAAGCAGAGGTACACGGAGAGCAAGGTATATACTCGAAAGGCTTTCAAAGGCCCCAAGAAGAAGAGCATCGACAACAACACCACCAAACCCACAGAGGCCAACCCAACAGCCACAACCGCCACCGCCACAACCACCACCGCCGTAACCGCCCCCTCCGTCACCACAACCACCACCGCCGACGACAATAACATCAACAAGAACGACAACCACCACCACGAGAAAGACAACAACATCAACCAGAACGACAACAACAAGAGCGACAAGCAGGATAATAACAAGAAGAATGATGAGAATGAGAATTCGTCCCAGCCTCCTCCGCCTCAGACCATTGCGTCTGAGGAGGGGAATTCCGCTCAGCAGCAGCAGCTCCTTCCGCCGCCTGATGCTGCTGCCTCTGGCGATTCCTCCAGCCTGAACCGGCAAGAGGTGGCCGTGGCAGTGGTGGAACCTGAAAGTCGGGATCCACCTGTGGAAAATGGGCTGGCGAAGGAGGGGCCGGAGAACCGAATGAAGATTAATTTGGCTTCAAGGTCGAAGCAGGAGATGCGTGAGCTTCGGAGGAAGCTTGAGAGTGAGCTTGATATGGTGCGGAGTTTGGTGAAGAGGATTGAGGCCAAACAGGGGCAGATTGGTGGGTTTAATCTCTCCCTTGTAACGAATGAGGGGGTCAATAATAGTAGTGCAGTGCTGAGACGGGTTCACTCTGAGGTTGCTTCGGTTGGTGTTCCCCGTGAAGTTACTAGGCCTTTGCATCAGCTGAGTATCTCAGTGTTGGAGAATAGTCAGGGAATGAGTGATATTGTGGAGAAAGAGAAGAGAACCCCCAAGGCGAACCAGTTCTATCATAATTCTGAGTTTTTGTTGGCTAAGGATAAGTTTCCGCCTGCTGAGAGTAATAAGAAGTCGAAATTGAATGGGAAGAAGCATGGTGGAGGAGATTTAGGGCAAGGGTATGGCATGGGAAGCAAGTTTTTCAAGAGTTGCAGTTCTTTGCTTGAAAAATTGATGAAACACAAGCATGGTTGGGTGTTTAATGAACCTGTTGATGCTGCCAAGCTTGGTTTGCACGATTATCACATCATTATCAAGCACCCAATGGACTTGGGTACCATTAAGTCGAGGCTGAACAAGAATTGGTACAAATCTCCGAAAGAATTTGCAGAGGATGTGAGACTTACATTTCACAATGCCATGACTTATAACCCACAAGGGCAGGATGTTCATGTTATGGCAGAGCAGCTATCCAGGATATTTGAGGACAGGTGGGCTATCATAGAGTCAGATTATAATCGTGAGATGAGGTTTGGATATGATTATGGGGCTAGTCTTCCTACACCTACATCAAGAAAGGCACCTCCACTGCCACCACCTCCTCTTGACATGCGAAGGATTTTGGACAGGTCTGAGTCTATCTCTCATCATGTTGATCCCAAGCCAAAGCCCATGACTATTACTCCTAGAACCCCCGCTCCAAAGAAGCCTAAGGCTAAAGATCCTCATAAAAGGGACATGACTTATGAGGAAAAACAAAAGCTTAGCACAAGCCTCCAGAGTCTACCTTCAGAGAAGCTGGATTCCATTGTACAGATTATTAAGAGGAGGAATTCTGACCTATTCCAGCATGATGATGAAATTGAAGTGGACATTGATAGCGTTGATGTTGAGACCCTGTGGGAGCTTGATAGGTTTGTAACCAACTACAAGAAGAGTTTGAGCAAACACAAGCGGAAAGCTGAAATGGCTATGCAAGCCAGAGCAGAAACTGAGCAGAATGTCCAGCAGCAGGTAATGCTTTGACTCATACCTTATGACATCTGGCTTTTTGGTGGCTTTTGTTGGTAAATGATTTTTTCTTCTTTGTTTCTTTACAGATCCAGGACCCCATTGTGGCAGAGGTGCCCAAAGAAACCAAAACAGGTTAGGTATTTCAGAATGTGAGATTTGATGGCATTGAAATCAGTGATTTCCTGAAGAAACTGATAAGTTGAAACTCGTTCTTTATGTCAGCAGATGAAAAGATTATTTCTTCTTCAACACCCATTCAAGGGGATAACCAGGGTGATAATAGGAGTAGGTCAAGTAGTTCAAGCAGCTCTAGCAGTGATTCTGGATCTTCCTCTAGTGGTACTGTGACACAGATCTCTGTTTGTGGATAATGAATTTTTTCATGGATTGTTGGGCATACAGTAATTCAATGATGCAATATCTTGTTTAGTCGGGCATTTTCTTTTTCTTACATATGTGTTTCTGCAGACTCAGATAGTGATAGTTCGTCAGCATCTGGATCAGATGCGGGGTCGCCGAGGACTTAACGATTTAATTTTGAGGTAAGATCCGTCAACATGATTTTGTCCCCTGCCAACTTGATCTTGTTCCAAGCATTTTGTAGTTTTTGTGCTTCTATAGTGTTAAGTTGGGGTTATATCGTACTTGAATTAAATAAACTGCAAGTGAAATGCGGTAGCACCCTAATAATTTTAAATTGTCTGCCTTGGAGACACATGTTGAGGTTCTTACATTACTTATGAGCCATGAGGTTCTTACATTACTTACGAGCCATGAGGTTCTTACATTACTTACGAGCCAAACTATTTTATAGAGGTTGTGGCATGATTCATCTAGTAGATGTGATGTCATGAGAATTATCGGTCAACCACTATAATTGTTTATTTGACAAACCTTGGCAAGTTTGTTACTCCTTATTATTGATTATAGTGAAGGGCTTTGAATGGTGGAAAATTTGTTGTAAAAATACTGTAGATACTGCAGAAAATGAAACTTATGCAGTGGGTTGTGTATTATTTTCTTGTTATTATATGAGGCTGTTGGTTGGGGTTATAGTTGTGATGTTATGCTGGTTTCTTTATAGGTATATTTGGAGGTTATTTGGTCGCATAATGCTTTACATAGAATGAATATGGATAATGGTTTGGTTGTTTAGACTTCAAGAGTGTGGATAGTTATAGGAAAACTGGTGAATCCGACACTTGGACTCAGCACCCACATCTGGTAACCATAACCCATGTAACACAGGCTACAATTTCTCCATCTTGGCGGCGCATGCCAAGCCTGCTGTATCAAGGTAGCCTTAGCTTCTTAAGATAGCAAGCCCTTTATTTTTACCACTGACTATTAATTTTTGTACAACCTATCAAATCTGGTGTTAATGTTCATTTCATATAATTACCAATCTTGGCAAAGTTGTCATCCATCCATTCCCCTGCTTTTTTGTTATCCTCTCTCCCCCTTCCTCTTCTTCTCTAAGAATCTCAAGGGATTTATCATAACAGTCCTTGTCCCTGGAAAAGTATGGATATTACTCAGCAATAATGTTTTAGGTACTTTAATTTATTTTTTGGCGCTGATTCTTCTAGTTGTCTTTTTTCCCTTTTCGAACGGGAAAAAAAAAATATCTGGCCAGTGAGAACGTTTCCATTGGAATTTGGTGCAATATGATTCAAAGTTGACTGGAATTATTGAACAATTTTCCCTTGCATTATGAAAATCCCTTGGTTGTTGTCTATCCTATTCCATTATTGGGGCTGGATATGTTGATTGTAGAGTGGGCTGACCAATGCGTCAGCCACCAAAGTATGCTGGTTAGTCCTGTTTCCCTGTTAGGGAAGGATTATTTTAAGTGAGTAAGATGGAAAAGACTAGTGGATGTTTCTTTCAAATGATTTCTGTTGGATTATGGAATTGCAGTGATTTGTTTCTCAATGGAGACTTGCTTTCTTGTTTTCTGTTTTCCTGTCTTTGTATAGTGCATGTGTACTCGGCTCAGGCCAGTTTAATCTGTCATTTTTTTGTTCATTTTTGTTGATTCTTTCTTTGCAAGAATTTCAAAGCAAATCACGTAAGAAATAACCTGTCTTTCTCGTGTGAGGGTGTTTGGATTTGGTCAGTTAAGTGAGCAAGTCAGAGTTAATGAACATTATGTTGGCCTTTGATAATTTGGTCACATCTAATCTTTAGTATACTGGCATGTTGCTTAGATTTCTTACTTTATGGGCCATGTGTATACCTTACTTGGCCTTATGTCTTAGACAATAAAATAAAGGCCATCTTCAAACCATACTTTTTTTGACGCAAGTTTTGGCTTTATTTGTGGCTTTGGGCATATTTCTAGTTTTAGTGCACATATATACTTGAAGCAAATTTTTTATATCTTGAATTAGTTGAAAGGAGTGCTATCCTGCTTTTTGCTCGGGCGTTGATGGAGGGCTGGGAACACAATTACATTCTTGAGGTGCAGGGAATAGAACTTGAAGATGTGGTATCTTTCAGGTGGAATACAAGTCAGTTTTGTTCCAATAAGATCAAGGATCTGATTAGTTAATCAATAGTAGATTTTCTGCATGCAATACCACTAAGATGTTTCTGGTAGGTTTTTTTATGCTGGAAAATTATTGGACTATTTGATTCAGAATCGACAAAGCCAAAATAGGGCATTTGGCCATCCATAAAGGCACACCATGTAGAGTAGTATAAAAGTACTGGTTTTGACTTGTGTTCGCCTGCTTTGGTCCATTAGATAGTAGAGTTTCATTCTCAATCAGTTTGGTTCTGCTTTTTCTCTTATGTAAGGATCAGCTTGGTGTAAATCAAATCCTAAATCCGACCAGTGTACCATGCTGTGTAGCCAGTGAAAATAGTGCATAACAAGATTTCCTGAAAGAGTTAGAAGGATATCTCTAGAAATAGCTGAGAGCGATAGCTTGGAGCAAGGAAAAATGCTCTGTCAATGTTAAAATCCTAGTGTGGTTTGAAGTTGTGGTGATGTAGTTTTTTATGAATGTATGAGATCGGTGTGTGTAACTGAATTTGTTTACCTTATAACCTGGTTACTCTCTTTTCTTTCTTTTCTTTTCATTATTAGTGGGTTCCCTCCTTTCATACCAAATGTTGGAGCATAAATGATTGCTATGAGTAAATTTCAATTTCGAACAGAATAATTTCCATGTTAAAGGGTCGCTAAATAAATGTGTTTCCCCCCTTGCCCCTCTTGTGGTATGCTATGCCATAATGAGTCTTTGGATTTGGAATGATTTAATGACAGTAATTATGTAATTGACTGGTTCCTTTTTTTTACCAGAGATGATCTGCAAATGCTAATTACGATTTTCTTAAATGGCAGATGTCTGAAAATTAGGGTAGATGGTGATTTTGCTGCATGGTGATTGGAAGCTTTTCAGACGATGGATTTGAATCTACAATTGGTGTATAGTGGAAATTTTCTCCATGGGCTCCAACCATCCTGCAAGTATAGAATGGGGTTGTCACTTTTGGGTTAATTGATTCCTCAATGCCTGCAAGCGGCCCCCATTGGTCTGGTCAGAATCATAATTTGTATAATATTGGTAGAATGTGGTGATAATTAGTTTCTCATAGCACGTGTACATTTTGCTAAGTACTGCTACCCGTCTAAATTCCGGTGACTTGGTTTCGGTTTCGTGCTGACAGATTCAGGATGCTTTGGTTTTACACAATAGATAGATAGTCTGTAATCCAAGTTGATCGAGTCAAATTGCTCCATATGAATTTTCTTGTGTTTTCATGAAATGGATATGTTGGTAGATTTGTATGCACTAGTAGTAGTCTCAATCTCAACAAGATCAGCTTAATCGTTGCTGGAGACGAAACTCGATTTTATGCTCTGTTTTGGTTGGAAAAAAAAATCAAAAGATTTGAAAGAATTGTTCTTGGTTATGCAGCTATATGGAAGAGCTCACAAAAGTATGTATTGATTGTGAGGCTGGCTTAAACCTCCGTACAATCGTTTACTATGTTAGGGTTAGCAGGTTTTATTTTAATTACACTTTCTTTAGACTGTTTCAACAGCTAAAATAAAATAAAATATCAGTTGAAATAAAGGTCTTTTTGGGTCAACGAAATAGAGGTCTTGAAAACGGAAATATTGTCCAATGGTACCATTTGGAGTACGTAGAGATCACGGAGAAGGTGGGGGAAAGGGGTTGGGGTAAGTTAGTTTTTTGTTATATTATTTTTCTGAAAGTTTTTATGCTTATTTACTATAATACCTCTTGAAATTTCGGTTAAATCTTACTTTACTTCTCTCCTTCCTGCCTCTTAAAAGTTAAAGTAACTCACTTAACCCCCTTGATCGTGATTTCGTGTTCCACTTTACCTCTACTGTTATCTCCATTAATAATTCTGTCAATTTTGATGATGTGATAGTGCTATTTTAGTCTTTTTATCACAAATGATGATGTATCATGTGAATGGCCCACTTTTTTTTTTGTTTAAATTGAATTAAATATAAAATAATGTAATTACTTGTTTAATTAAAAATTATATAGAAAAATTAATAAATAAAAATCTTTCTTTTCTATGCTTTAAAAAATAAATAAAATATTTTAAAAAAACCGTTCCCAGATCAAGATTGTAGTAAATTAACAAAACAAATGAAAAACAAAAGAATAAAAAATTATTTTTTAAAAAAACAGTAAAGCTAAAATAAAAATAAAAATAAAAAAAATAAAGAAAGCAGTGCAGCCCCACCCCTGGTCCAGCAACCACCATCTTCCTTATTGCACCATCCACACCAGCACACCCCCACACTCCACCAAACCATCACCAAGTCAACCACACTCCCCCCGCCCCAAATCATCTAAGCCCCGAGCCACAACACACCAACCCAGCCACCAAACCATCACCCAAGCCATCCACACTCCCCCGACCCCCAATCATTTGAAACCGACACCATACACCGAGCTGCCCCCTGAACTTCCTTGACCCCAAATCCCCCACCCCCAACGAAGAGAGAACATCTGCCATTAAAAAAGTTTTTAATGTTTCAGTTAGTCACTAATTCCTCTATAGGGGAATCACGGCAATTGCAATGGATGCCAAATTCATGGTCATAATCTTTGGGGATTGGGTGGGTATGGCTAGTGGGGGGTGTGGGTGGATGTGGTTGGTGGTGGGTTTGGGTGTTTATGGATGATGGTGCGATGGTTTGTTGCAGAGAAAGGAGAAAGGAGAAAGGAGAAAGGATGATGCCATTTTTGGGGAGGGATCTTTGGCGAGAATTGGATCTGGGTAGGTTTTTAATTTTTTAATTTTTTTATTTTTAAAGAATAGAGAAGCAATATTTTTATTTATTAATTTTGCTATTTTTTAATATAATTTTTTTAATTAAACAAGTAATTACATTTGGTAAAAAGACTAAAATAGCCCTGCCACGTCATCAAAACTAATAGAGTTATTAATGGAGATAACGGTGGGGTAAAGTGGCACACGAAATCACGGTTAAGGGGGTTAAGTGGATTATTTTAACTTGGGTGAGGTAAAGTGAGATTTGACCGAAATTTCAGGAGGCAATATAGTAAATAACCAAGTTTTTATTACTAAAAATCCAAGTATATGGCATGTGCGTGTCACGTGCCATTTTTTGGATGGAAAACTAGATGGCGTTAAGGTCCCTTGTCTAGAAACAGGCATTGAGTGCCAAATAGGACGGTTAGGTTTGGCTGGTTTTTTCTTTTTTGAAATTCGGCAAATAAACCAAATCAGATTAGTTCAACAATTACAACTATTCAATTCCGATCTCTTGGATCACAAGAGTCCAAGAGATTGTGGTCACCCCATCGTTGGATATTAATCCAATGATTTTAAAAAGTTTCTTAAAAGGAGTGTAAAAGTGAGTGAACCGTTGAATTTACATCCAACAGTAAATGACCACAAATCTCTTAAACCCCAATAATCCAAAAGATCAGGACTGTACAACTATTATCCATAAATTATCAATTCACCGAACCAAACCTAATTGACGATATTCAAAAAACCAAAAACGAATTAAAGTACATAATTGTAGGCTACCATGCACCCACATCGCTTTGAATTTCAACCCACTAAAAAAAATCGTAGCCTCTCTCTCTCTCTCTCTCTCTCTCTCTCTCTCTCTCTCTCTCTCTCTCTCTCTCATTTTCATTTTGCGTAGGCTTTTCGTCTTGGTGGCCTTCTTCCTCGTTGATCTCGCCTCTATCCTAGCTCCACCTTGTAGGACTTGCAGCCAACTCAGTCAATGATCACTGCTCCTTCGCCTCATGCCTCATTGAAACCAACCGAACCAAGATGTAAATCTTGGTGGACATACGTGCTTGATGACGTCTCATCTCAGGTCGACGTTGGTCCAACGATCTTTATAGTCAACATGGTCGGTTGGGTGATGAGTTTAAAGGCGAAACTAAGAAAAGGGCTCGTTGTAGCATGGTGCTAAGTTTCTAATTTAAGCTTCAATGTATAAACAAATATATTATAATTAAATATTAGCCCACTAGCACCACACAACACTTTATTTTTTCTCAACCCACACAAAGGAATAAGGCCAAACAAAAGTACCTTTACAGCAAGATTAAAAAAGAGAGGAAAGGAATATGAAACTTCTATTTTTTTTTCCCAACCCATGCATGCTGCTCTTGTTCGGTGGGTTCATCAATTAGGGCAACAATCATTAAAATGTTAGCATATCATTAAACCTCCCAAAAAACAAGAGGGCTTCAAAACAATAAAAAAAATCACGACAACAATAGTAAACCCCAAAAAGAAGAGGGCTTCGAAACAAAGTATTGGTAGGTTTGTCTCTTTCTTCTTATTTAATTCTAAATTTGAATTGTTACTGTTAAATTTTTAAGGTTTGAGAGTTAAATTTTAGGAATTCTTAGAGCAACAAGAAAAGAGACAACAATATTTATATATGCAAGATTTCAATTGATAAATGTTCTATTTCATAGAGTAATTAAGTTGTTATTGTTTATATGCATTGATTATAGATGTATTTTTGGTTCTCACTGTAAGAATATATATATATATATATATGATTGTTGGTGTATAATATTTTTTTTGTTAGGATATAATGTTACATGATGATAATAGACCGGCGAAGAGAGGAAAGACTATTCATTCATTCTTTGGAAAAAGTGGTAATGATAATGAGAATACACCTTCTGCATCTAATCTTGATACTAAGAATACATCTTTTGCATCTAATATTGATACTTCAATTCAATTTGACACTAGTTCTTTAAAACGAGATCCAAGGAAACATATTCCAATTTGTGAACACCCCATTAATCAGTGTGATGAGATTCGAAGGGTTTATGCCAAATTAGGGCCTTATCAACCTAAATTTTTTGAGTATCCAAGGACTTTATTCGGTCAACAAAGACGTCGATTTCAATATTCTTGGTTCTCACAATTTTCATAGTTAGTATTCTCCTATAACATATAAGATATATTGTTTACCATGCTTTGTGTTTGAAAAGAATCCAGGAAAATGGGTCTTCACTAATTACTGAAGGGTTCAATAATTGGAAAAGAGTGAATGATGGAAAGAAATGTGCATTTTTGCAACATGTTAGAGGTCCATCTTCACCACATAATACTTGTGTAAGATGTGATGAAGATTTAATGAAATCATCTCAAAACATTGAGAAAGTTATTTACAAACAACCAAAAGAGCAAATTTGGAAGAATCAGTTACAGCTAAAGGCATGTGCTTTTAGAGGTCATGATGAATCCATAGACTCAATTAATCGAGGAAATTTCATTGAATTGATAAAAAAAATATATAGCACATTGGAATGATAAAGTTGCTGAAGTTATTTTAGAGAATGCCCTAAGAAATGCTAAATATACCTCACTATTTATTCAAAATGAGATTTTGCATATTCTCGCTGACAAAGCGAGAACTAAAATTTGCAAGTAAGTTGGGGAATCGACTTATTGTATTCTTGTTGATGAAGCAATAGATACATCTAAGGGCAAGTGTAGCGCACAAGCCCTGCCAAGGCAACAGGCCCCCGGCCAGCCCAAATCCAACTCCAGCGTAGGAAAATGAGCCCAAGCAAGCCCTGGGTCCCACCAGCCCGGGCAAGCCAACGGGCAGATCTTGCCTGGGCTTTTGTCCGAAGGTGCTGACGTCAGCGTGACGTCACCATTGACAGGCCCCAATGGGAATATGCCACGTGGTGCTTCCTGGATGCTCCGATGCAATTTTTTCCAGAAATCCTACAGCCTTGATTTTTTTGGCTAAAACAATTGCAAAAAAATTCGAAAAAAATACTCAAAAATTCTGAATTTTTTTTATAAATACCTAACAATTTTATTCACTTTCCACACCAAATCTTCAGACAAACCCATCTCCTTCCAATATTTTCACTTTCCACACCAAAATTTCTACTACAAAATTTCATATGTGCAAAAATAAATATGACCACTTACATCAAAGCCGGAGGGTCGTGGCCAAATGTTCGAAGAGGTCAAAATCTTGGCAACGAGTTAAAAAAAATTAATTTCCGTTTTATTCAATTCAATGTCTTTTTATATATATATATATTTTTTTTTCTTGTATTTCCAATTTCATTTTTTTAATAGATTAGTCAAGGCAAAACAAAAATCCTCAAGTGAACAATGCCCGCAGTCCATTCCAGTGGTATGTTCTGTCTGAAATAATGGCACTATTACGTCCTCTGAAGAAAAATACTCCCCCGCGTCGTGATCCGGTGGAACCGCCTCCGCCAATGATTGAGTCGTTCTTATACTTCATTGTCGGACTATGAGGACCGAGAATATTTCAATTGTATGATGAGTGAGTAGGTATTTCAATTGTATGATGAGTGAGATGTGAATTCTACCATAAATATGGACACGTGGCAACTGAAAATTTTATCCGAAAAATGTTATCTGAAATTTTAAGTGAGAATTTTATAATAAATAGTGACATGTGACAACCGAAAATATTATCTAAAAAGCTTATCAAAATTAATGGTTTAAGTATAAAAAATAGAAAATAAAGTAAAATGAATAGTATTTGTCATTGCTCTTGCCCTTTGGGGTGGAACCAAAAAAGGCAAGGTTGACACCATTCACGTGAATAGTGTCTGCCCTTACCTTGCCCTTTCCTTTTGGGGTGGAGGTGCTCTAACAGAGAGCAAATGGTCACTGTTTTAAGATTTGTTGATAGAGATGGTTTTGTATGAGAACTTTTTTTTGAGATTGTGAGGGTTGAAGACACTAGTTCTTCAACACTTAAAAAAGAGATATCTCGAGTCCTAATTAATTGTGATCTCCAAATTGATAAAATGCGAGGTCAAAGATATTATGGTGCTAGCAATATGCTAGGTGCATGGAATGGATTACAAGCATTATTTCTTAGAGATTGCTCTTATGCATATTATGTACATTGTTTTGCTCACAAACTATAGTTAACATTAGTTGCAGCAACAAAAGATGTTACTCTTATTTGGCTATTCTTTTCAACCTTGAATTCTATTATCAATCTTATTACTGCTTCTCCTAAGTGCCATGGCGAGTTACAATCTACTCAAGCAACTGATATTGCACATATGCTGGATATTGGTGAACGTGACATAAGTAGAGGGGCTAATCGAATTGGTACCTTGCTTCGGCTTGGAGCTACTTGTTGGGGTTCTCATTAAGATTCTATTGCGGACTTGGTATATATGTATAATGCATCTTGTTTAGTGGTTGAGACCTTAACTAAGGATGGAGCCACTAACTCTATACGCAAGGAAGCTACTAGTACTTTCAAAGTGATGATATCTTTTAAGTTCATATTTGTCTTGCATTTGTTGGAAAAAATGATGGGAGTTACTAATGGCCTTTGCCGAGCACTACAAAATAAATTTCAAGATATCTTGACTACTATGAATTTAGTTCGTAGTACAAAAGATGTTCTTAAGAAATTAAGATTGAGTGGTTGGGATATTTTCTTTGAGGAAGTGGAATCATTTTGCAAAAAACATGACATTGATATGCCATATATGAATGCTCTTTACAAAATTGGTACACATCGTTCTTGTAAAAAACGTGATGATATTACAATTGAACATCACTACCAGGTTGATTTATTCAATGATACCATAGATTATCAATTGGAAGAGTTAAACACTAGATTCAGTAATGGAACAATAGAACTTCTTACTCTTAGCTCTGCTTTGGACCCTAGCAATGATTTTAAAGCATTTAAAATTGATGATATTTCTAAGCTTGCAGAGAAATTTTATCCAAGAGATTTCACTTCAAAAGACTTACATTTATTGAGGTATCAACTAGAACTTTTTTAGTCTAAAGTACATCTTGATATCTTTCAAAATATGTCTACTCTTTCTGAACTATATCAATGATGAACTCAAACAAATAGAGCACAGACATATTATTTGATTGATATGTTGATTTGTTTAGTGTTAACTCTTCCAGTTTTTAGGGCGACTACAGAACGAACATTTTCAACTATGAAACATATTAAAATTGTACTTCGCAACAAGATGGAGGATGAGTACTTGATAGATTCCCTTATTGTCTACATTAAGAAAGAACTTTCTATGGATATTGATTTAGATTCAATAATCACAGATTTTGAGAAACTCAAATAGCTTAGAGTTCTACTTCACTTGGATGTTTGGCAATATGTGTTTAATTTGATGTTTGACAATGTGTTTAATTTGATGTGTGACCATGTGTTTAATTTGATGTTTTACATATATTATGTACTTCTTTGCATTATATTTGTTCGGTATGTGAATGAACTTGATTGTTTTAAGAACAATAAGTAATATAACATATCTCCCATAAGAAAAACAAAAACAAAAACAGCCCACCCCTACAAAAATTTCTAGTTTCACCCAACACTAAACCAAACGACGTCGTGCCCAACCCTAGTGCAAACAAAATTCTTGTGACTTTGCATCAATTCTTTTTTTAATGAATACGAGCGATATTGAGGGGTGATTGTAATATAGAATCTTGGGTGCAATGGTAACTGCTCTTAACCACTTGAACCACAAATCTCATGACATGCGACTTTACATCATTAACTAAATAAGAGACGAAAAAAATTAAACAATTATGGGCTTTGGGCGATAGAAAACCAATCCCAGCAAATAAAAATGCCAAAACCAGGCCCAAACAAACAGACCAGAAAGTTCATCAACAAGCATCAAACGGACCTATAAGAATGGGAGGTCAGCACCAGCGGCATTCACATGAAATGAAATGCAGCGTCTGAAACTGAAACCCATGCTTTCTCCAACATTACAACGCTCCTTGTGCTCCCATGTCCCTTTCTTATTCTGCCTCAAAATCAACTCCTTTTCTTCTTCTTCTTCTTCTTCTTCTTCCTTGCAATGTTCACCTTGGACAGGTCTGCAAACCTGGAGAGAGTCCCCACTCAATGAGAATCGTTGCTGGGGACCCAAAGGCCCAAAACCTCAGCCGCTGCAGTCACAGCCGTCTTCTCTTAACAGCGATGACTGTCCAATGGTGTCATCAGTTTCCTCTCTTGCAGAGCTTGGTGCTCTGGTTCTCTCCACCAGTGACCCTCTCGCCAAATCCAAGCTTTCCCATCTTGCTTTTTCCAGGTGGCGCCTAGAGAACCTTCCAATTGGCTCGTGTGAACCCCCTCCTCGACCCGCTCGCCCTCTCAAACCTCAACTGGTTTGTTTCTCTGTTCCTTAAAAATACATTTTTTTGGGTATTGCATATTTTTTCATGGAAATTTCCTGTTTCCAGTGTTTTAATTTATATTAATTTTTTCTGAACAAACTATAAAGATGTATACAATGCTTATGCACATCTGTGGGCACTCATTTTTGCCATGTACTATGTGAATTCAGGTTTCCCCGAAAGAAATTCCAGCTCCCAAGAACTCGGGTTTGCCTCTTAATGCTTATATGCTTCATAATCTTGCTCATGTTGAGCTCAATGCGATTGACTTGGCTTGGGATACTGTTGTTCGTTTTTCACCTTTTAGTGAGACTCTAGGGGAGGGATTTTTTGCTGACTTTTCTCATGTCGCTGACGATGAGAGTCGCCATTTTGCTTGGTGTTCTCAGAGACTTGCTGAACTTGGTTTCAAGTGAGGAGAGTAGTTAATTTGGGTACATAATTGGTTGTTGTTTCTTAGGTTGACTTGTAATTTTGCTTTTGTGACAAGTTATGGAGACATGCCTGCTCATAATCTGCTTTGGAGGGAGTGTGAGAAATCATCTGAAAATGTTGCTGCCCGTTTGGCAGTGATCCCTCTAGTCCAGGTAATATCCATAAACCCTATGTTATGTCTAATATTTAAAAAAACAACATTTTTCTCAGCCAATAGATCAGACATAAACAAGCTGAGATGCATGTCATTGCATCTTAGGTATCCATATATAATGTAACTGTTGAGAAAAATGTCCTTATTAAAACTTCTTGAAGAAAAAATATGTTGTTTTTTCCATGCGATAACAATCTGTGACATCCCTCAATACCAATGTTATGTGTTGACTATTGTCTGGTGATTGGCAACATCTCCAATTGCAGTGTTGCATAGTTTAAAATCTTCACATGTGTGCAATGTATATGCAATCAGTTTCTCTTGCTTTGTTGTGTAACATGTTGTTATCTTGTCAGACTATCAATCAGGATAGTTTAATTGGTTAAGTTGTGTCTGAATCTGCAGTCTTGATTTGCTAGACATTCTGGAAAGAGATCATCCTATATATATATATATATAATATGTATGTAGTATTTGAAAACTTTTATTTGAATGTATTTATCGATAATATTCACATGTTTTGTGTATAATTTCTCTCAAAATTATTATGTTCTTCTCCAAATAAAGAGAGCTTTATGACCTTTGTATATATTTGTATGGAATGTTGAGGAAGTGTAAGCCTATACGGTTGATACTACATGGGATCAAGTTGTAAAAGTTCGTGGTTTTTAGAACAATGGCTGCTCCAAAAATTGAAAATAAATAAATTGGAATAATGAATTTTTTGAATCTGTAGAACTTTTGTCAAATTATGGTGAGGTCTAGAGGATTGTTGAGCTAAATTATAGGAAGAAAGCGCGAGAAGCCTAGATTAGTGCTGTAACAGTTGACTGATTTATTATATAAACTCTTCTGCTGCTTGTTCTACCTTTAGCTACTATGACCAAATTTTGGATTTCTAGTGATGCACATCGGACACACAAACAAATGATTTTGTGATAATGTTTGGTGTCGCATAACTGTGTTGCATCTACTTGCCTTTACTGCAGGCAGGATTGGCATTGTCTTGAACTCTTAGTTTTCCTTCAATTAATTTACCTGACACGTACTTCTTGAGGCTATTTTTTAACATTGATAACTCGTTAAGAATGATGGGCATTTGCTTCTTTAAAAGCTAAGATTTTGTGCTGTTTATAATACCAAGAAAAATTGGAGATGGTTGATTGATTGCAAGATAATTTCCTCATCAGTCACTCCATGAACATCTGGATATATAGTTAATTTGAGGATGGATGACTTAAGAAACATTAGTTTTTTCCCCCAACATTTTAGCATGTTGTTATTAACCAATTTAAGGGCAGACTCCTTGGTAAGAAAGGGAAGAAAAGAATGCACACATGTGTACATGTGTTCTGCACACACATTAAAAAAAGGACAAAGAGAAAGCAAGAAAGAAAAGAAAAGAAAAGAATTTAATCTTTGTTTCGTCCAGATTTATTCTCTTTAGCTTATATTTGTTGTAATCCTTGGTTTTAGGAAGCTCGAGGACTAGATGCTGGACCACGACTTGTGCAAAAATTGGTTGGCTTTGGAGATCTCAGGACATCAGACATTGTAGCTAGAATTGCTGATGAAGAAGTTGCACATGTGGCTGTTGGAGTCCATTGGTTTGTTGATGTCTGTCAGAAAATGGATTGTACCCCATCTTCCGCATTTAAAGGTTTGGCTCTCCCTTCATATTTCCTGTGTATATATTCTCATCTATTGTCCTACTACATTCTTAGAGCAAGGTTGATCATTATACGGATTTTTTACAATAACCATGCAGACTTGTTAAAAGAGTATAATGTGGAGTTGAGAGGGCCCTTCAATTATTCTGCTCGTGATGAGGCTGGAATTCCTCGTGATTGGTGGGCAAATTGTATTTCTTGGCAGTTCTTTGGATTGGTATTAATTAGGAAGAGTTTTTGTACAAAATGTCACTATTAATATCAAGTTCAACTTTGTTATATCTTTTTGAAAAATGACTTAAATTCTCGTTCTAGTCTGCATGTGTAAAAATATATGTTCATGGAATCATAACAATTTGCTTCATCTCCTCTACAGGTATGACTTACCTACAAATGACCAGGATAAGAATAAGAAAAAGGATAAAACTGGGAAGCTTACGGAGGTATGTGATCCTAGCATTACATGCTCCGTGGAACTAATTTCAGAACTTTATTATTTATCTTTTATCCTTTGGCAAATGGATACTCTTAACATCTCAACTATCATTCAGGTTTATGATAGGCTTGCTTCCATAATTTCCATAGAGAGTGAGAACTCAAGTTTGAACAGGCCTTAGTTGTTTTGCTTCAGCAAATGTTTTCGTCTCCGAGCAATTGGTATGAAGCATATCCTCGTATATGGTTGCACACTTTCTTTCTTTCATGTGTGTTAGCAAGAAGCATTACAACCCAGTTGCCTATCTTGCTGATTTTTCTTCAGGGCATCACCTAATTTGGCATGTTTAGAGAAGAGAGAAAGCGACATCATACCAGATCTAGAAAAGTGCACATACTTTTGAGTTATTATCTTTACCCTCATCTTCAATTTCTTTCTTTTTCTGCTCAACAGAAAAATTCAAGTACAAAAGCTGTTGTCAAATTCTTGTCTACTTCTGGGTCACAGTTGTAGTTTTTTTTTTCTTTCTTGTTTTTGTTAAGATGCTTCACCATTATAGTTTTTTCTTGTAAATTTTGTACATTCATTTGTTATATGTACGATTATAGAAGTTCTCTCTCCTTTTCTTTTCTGGCATCCAAGCCGGTCAAAGAAATTGGCCAAAATAATGAGAATCGGAATTAAAACGTGGTGGGATGCATAGTGTAGCACATGGCTCACATAGCCATAGGAGATGCAAATATTGCAATCACCTCTCGCATCGCTACCTACACGCGTAGGCGACTTCTCTTCTGAAACTTGCTTTGCACATCTGTTCTTCATTTAATACGACACGCTAAGGAATCATGGGCTCACCGCCACACTAGCTTTGTTGACAAAACATCTCATAAGTCTTTTTCTTTGGCACCACACAAAAATGTCTATTTGAGAATATGAAAAAAGAATATAAAAAAAAGGTCATATAGACATCTATTTAACTACAACCTACTTTTCCAGGTGGCAGCCCATATGGACATCTTTCAGTTCACCTGGCACATCGTCATTGCTGTGAAATTATTTGCTACGTCAAAATACTACGAGCCACAGTAACACGCGGATTCTCTCGCTTTTGATGATTGTAGTCAGGGATAAGGCGCAGTCTCCCCCCCCAATTTGTCGAGGTTCGCATTATTAACTTCATATATCGAAGAAGACGGGATTAAGTTAGTGGAAAAAGAAATTAACTTTTAAATTGATGGTCTTAGATTTAAATTTCATGACACTTTGATAGGGATGATAACATAACGGTTTGGGGTCGAATATGACAATATTATCCTCGTCTCAACTCCTTATATGTGCCCCCGTGCCTCATCCCCAATAATATTTTTCGGGGAATCCTCCTCCTCGTCCTGTCGAGAGGCTTTCTCTCAAACCCGGCTTGAATTCCATATATTTTTTATAAAAAAAATATTTATCCTACATTATAACATTTATTTCAACTTAAACTATCAATCACATTTAATTAACCTATAAAATTCAATAAAACTGCTCACAATCATCTCAATTTAATTTTAGAAAACTAAATAAATATTAAATTATATATTTATTGATTATATTATAATAATACATAGTAATCTTATATGTAAATTATTCTGGTATGGGGATAACAATATCATTCCGGCCTATACCTGATCGGGAATTTTTAAAATTCGGGGATCTTCGTGCCCGGGCCCAATTTTTCCTCAAAATCTTCTCTTGTTAGGGTTGAGGACCCGACAAGGGTATTTTCCATCCTTAGTAATGTGTGTGTGAAAAACTGTTCATCCCCTTATAATTTAGACTATCACTTATATTAAAAAGAAAAAAACTCCATATTTCTTGTTACAAAATATGAGTGGATAATTTTTTTTAAAAACATAATAATAGTCACTCTTTTTATTATTTAAAAATACATGGTTTAGAAAGTAAAACTTTATTCCGAAAGTATATAGGGTAAATGTAAAAGATTCCTGTTAGGAAAAGAAAAGGTAAAAGATTCGATGCTTTAGATATGTTTTTAAATATTTAAATATTTTTTAATTGAAAACCAATACAGATTTTTCGTAATCATGCATATCCCACTGGTTGCGTTGGTAAAAGAAAATAGAAAAGCACAAGAAACTTCCAACAATACAACACACAACGTGTGCCGTCTCCCATTACTTAACAAGTCTCTCTCCATTCTCCTCTCTCAACTCTCAAGCAGTTGCTGCTGAAGAACCAAAATCCCAGAAAAAAAGAAGAAGAAAGAAAGTGAGAGAAAATGTGCTCTTCAGAAGGTGATTGCAGGCCTCTGGGCTTTCTGCTCGGCCTTCCTTTTGCTCTCCTCTCCCTCGTCCTCTCCATCGTCGGCATCGTTATCTGGATCGTCGGGTACAATTCCTTCTGCCTTTCTCAATTCAATTGATTTTCAGGCATATGGGTCATCTGGGCAATCTCTAATTTTCTTGGTTCTTAACTTGTTATGCGGTTTCATTCAATTTGATTATATGGGTTTTTGAAATTATGTGATTTTTATGCAATCTGATAGTTCGTAGTGCCTGGAGCTTGTTGATTTTGAAGTTTGGATCTGATTGGTTTTTTTGTTTTTAATTTTGGGTGGGGGTAATTTTCTTTTTGGGTGTAGATTGTTGCTGACTTGCATATGCCCGTGCTGTTTGTGCGTGACGGTGGTCGTGGAGTTGGCTCTGGAGTTGGTCAAAGCCCCAATTCATGTGATGGAGTGGTTCACTTCTCAAATCCCCTGCTAATCTCATCTCATTCAGATTGTTTAAATTTTTTTATTTTTATTTTTTTTATTTTTAGTTTAGTTTTATCACTGAGTTTGGTGTTTTATATTCATCATCACACTGTGTTTACTGTGTACTGTTTATGTATTCCATGGAGGTGAATATGTAGAATTCTATGTGAATTTGAGTGGAAAAAAACCCATCAAAACCCCACAGCAACTCATCAAAACCCATAAAAAAAATCAGAGTAAAAAAAAAATGATCATCACCATTCTGAAACTTAACCATTATACTCAAAACAGCAATTCAATTCACATTATATTACAATAACATTCAATCCCTAATTCAAAAATCATCAAGTAACTGCCTTGATATCAGTGAAGGATGGCTTTGGTGAGGCTCTGGCTGTTATCTGCCTTTGGGTGGAGGTGCGTGAATGGAGTGGGGTAGCTAGCTGTGTGGGGGAGGTGGGTGGCTGTGGGATTGGTGGGCGTACATTTTTACGGCACATCCACACCTCCAAGGGGATCAAAACCAGCTCTTCCATGGGGATTTTCCAATTTTCAGATCCCCCTTTGCCCCGAGGAATTAGCTGCTGTTCATGTGCTGCAGCCGGCTTTGGGTGGCTGCTGTGAGTTCTTTGTTTTAAAACCAATGCTGTAGAGGTAGCGGTGCCTTTGCGTCTGCCTGCTCTGCCCGTGTCTTAAACCATGGCTGCTGGTTTCATGTTTGCCCTTGTTCTATAATTTGGTCAAACTAATATAATGTGCATAAGAATTCCTTTTATGGTTAAAAAAAACTCATTAACACAACTTTTTCCTGCGAAACTCTTTTTTTCCTTGGAAGCCACAACTGGAAGCGAAAACAAAACTGAAAACAGAGCGAATGGACTACGAAAAACCCATCTTTTGTGTTCTTGATGCTCTAACCTACGTGAGCTTCTGGATTCTCAAAGGATTGCTTGGTAGAGGTTTTCACAGCCCACGCATCCAGAAGAATGGGAAGCTTTTGGACATTTTTCGCATGTTTTCTTTTTTCTTTCTTTAGGTTTAGGTTTTGAGAATCTGAGTTATTTGATAAAGGGTTTGATGCAGGGGAAACAAAAATTCAAAAGAGAATTAGGGAGATGGAGAAAGTAGAAGAGAGGTTGTAAGTGTTTGTTGTGGACTACCAGCATTCTTTTGGCATTGAAGGGTTGCTCTGCTATGTTCTGTTGTTTAGATAGTCCAAATATGATCAGTGGCGAATCTAGGAATATTTCTTCCCCTCCGGGGTCTCAAAAAAATTTAGACAAAAAATACCCGTAAAAATGAAACTCATTAGTATTGTCAACATGATTCATGAAAGAAAGTCTCATTACCATACAAATTTTTCTTAACAGTTTTTGGTTGAAGTATTACCTTTGAGTATGTTTAATTTCTGAGTTGTAACACATACATACCCAAGCTAGTAAGATCATCCTTCACTTGAAATTGAAAGAACTTTTGTCATGATAATTTGTTAAGCTAAAGATAAAAGGGGAATTTACTGATTGGCTTCTCATAAATATATTTTCAATCCCTTCTGCTAGCAAGTATAAAATCCGACTGTCCATTGTATGTTTGGCCCACATACGCTTCTTGTATGTGTGACATTTATTTATTTTTTGTTCAAAGGAGGCAAACTTGCAGATAACAAACAAGAGCTGCTTATGAAACAAAACTTGCTCAAGCCAAATCACAGGATGAAGGTAGTCACTCATGATACAAAAGAGATCAGAAAAACATAAAAAATGGGGCTGGGAATTGAGGTTTGAAATTGAATTTGTTTGTGGGGTTGTCAGGCTGGGAATAGGATCGACATAGTTTTGATCGCTTATTCGGATCGGATGCCTTCATGTTGAGCTTTATATACAATTTCTCTAAATGGAAGTATGGGTAAGTTCTATCAACAATTTGTGTCTAAATGAAAATACTGGAAACTGATGATGATTCCCTTCAATGATACAAAATCTTTTAATTTTTTAGGGTGAATAAAGGGCAACGGAGTTGGTCCCCGGTTGGCCGGCGATAGGTGGGGGTTATTGGCCGGCAGCAGGCATAGTGGCGGCTGGCCGGAAGGTGGATTGCCGGAGGTGGACATGTGGCATAAGAGCATGTACAGCGCCAGGGGTTGGCCCAGGCAAAAGGCAAAAATCAGCCCAAGTCCAGCTCCAGCGCGAGCAATGCAGCCCGGGCAAGCTGCGGGTCCCACGAGCCCGGGCAGGCCCAAGGGCGAAAATTGACTGGGCTCGAGCCCGAGTTCAGCTGACGTCAGCACCAACGGTTACCTGCCACGTGTCGGCACCGGGTGGCTCCGATTGGATTTTTTTTCAGAAATCCTACGGTTTTAAAAAAAATCCGAAAAAATTCGAAAAAATTCTGAAATTTTTTTAAAAAAAATACGAAAAATGTATGTATTTTTTCCCTATAAATACCTAACCATTTTATCTACTTTCAACACCAAATCTTCATACAATTTCTTCTCCATACAATATTTTCTACTCTCCACTCACATAATTCATTTTCCACACCAAATCTCCATACAAACTCATCCCCTTCCAATATTTTTTACTCTATGCTCATATTTTCCACTTTCCACACCAATTCCATACAAACTCTTCTCCTTCCAATATTTTTTACTATCCACTCACATTTTTGTACTACTTTCCATTTGTAGAAAATAAACAAATGGCATCTTCTGTTGAAATCGGAGGCTCGTGGTCAACCCAGGAAGATATTGCGTTGTGCCAGTCTTGGGTGAACGTTAGTCATGAACCTATCACGGGCAATGAGATGAAGTTCCATCATATGTGGAGCAAAATTCATGGAGAATTTTGTCAAAGATCGGGTTCCATTCGGACCGAAATGGCTTTGTCTAGTAGATGGAAAATTCTAAACAAAGAGTTAGGGAAATGGAGAAATGCCTTGACAAAAACAAAGGGGAACATTCGGAGCGGTGCGAATCTTTCCGATGAGGTAAAATATTTTTAATTGCCATTTTAATCAATTTGGGATAACTTTTTTTTATTGCATATTCTATTTCTTTTTTGTTGCACAATGTTTTTTTTATTTTTGTATTTTCTAATTGGCTTTATTTATTTACATAATCAATTTTATTCTTGCATTTCAAAATAGTTTATAATTTCATGCATAATCTTTATTTTTGTTTTTGCATTTTCAATTTGTCTATATTTATTTACATAATCAATTTTATTCTTGCATTTCAAAATAGTTTATAATTTATTGCATTGTATATTTTTTTAATGCACTTCCAATTATTTATTTTGAATAGATCATACAAGCACAAATGTGGTTCGGTGCCACGGGGTAAGGGAAAAAAAGTTTTGTGCATTTCCAATGTTGGGAAATTGTCAAGGATTGTTCCAGATTCAAAATTATTCCTACCGCACCCCCGGTTGTGTTGCATGAGACGCCGCTCCACGAATCGCCATCAACCGATTCGCCATTAGACTCCCCAATGGAAACGGAGTCACCACTCCCACGTCCGCCGAGACCTATTGGGAGAAAGGCGGCAAAGGCCAAGAGAGGGGCCACTTCGAACATTGATTGTGTTCAAATATTCGAGCAAATAGCTAAGAACAACTCTCTAAGATTGGAGAGAGACTTGAGGAGAGATGAAGCGGACAAGGCACGATTGGAAGCCTTTGCAATTGAAAAGCAACATGCAAAAGAAAAAGACGACGATGAAAGAGAGATGAAAATGATGGCCATGGATACGAGCCATATGTCTTCTGAAACAAAGGCCTATTGGAAGCATAAACGAAGGGATGTGATGAGAAGAAAACTTTTCCATGACTACGGACCTAGCAATACGGATTGGCTAAATGATGAAAACCATTAGATTGTATTGTTGTATTTTTTTATAATTGTTGTATTTTTTTTAAATTGTTGTATTATCCTTTAATTTGTTGTATTGTTTCTTTTTTATTCAATCAAAAAAGCATTCTCTAATGTTGTATTATTAAAAATATTTGAGCATTCCTCACAAAGATTAATTAAAAACAAACCTTCATTTATTGCAAACAACACACAAAACAAACCATACATAAAAGCATAATAATAAAAAAGACCTTGCAATAATTCCACAAAACACAACACACAAAAACAAAGCATAATTAAAAACAAAGCATAATTCCAAACAAAGCACGAATCTAGCCTTCATCCATTGTGATTGCCTTTCATCTGCCACAAGTGCTCGATCAAGTCAACTTGACGTCTTTCGTGAACATATGAAGATTGCATTTCTTGATAACGATCAATCATGGGGTTGTTGAATCGACCATCCTGAACTAACGGTTCGGGCTCCATTGGTAGTCCATTTGGTCCCATCGGCCTTTCATATATTCTTGTCAATACCATGTTCATAGGATCGGGTTCAAACACCTCTGGAGCATCGTAGTCATACTCATCCTCCACAATCATGTTGTGGAGGATGATGCAAGTCATCATAATACTCCTCAGCACCTCCTCGTCTAGTATCCGAGCAGCACCCCTGATAATTGCCCAACGAGCTTGCAAGATACCAAAACACCTTTCCACGTCTTTCCTGTAACCTTCTTGAAAGGAAGCAAAGCTTCTTTCCTTCTCGGATTGGGGATTCGGAATTGTTTTCACAAATGTCGTCCACCTAGGATAAATTCCGTCGGCAAGGTAGTACGCACCAGAGTATACGGTATTGTTGATTTGGTATGTGACCTGAGGGGAATGACCTCGCAATACCTCGTCGAACACCGGGGATTGACCAAGGACATTGAGGTCATTCTGAGATCCGGCAACCACAAAAAAGGCATGCCAAACCCAAGTGTCGAATGAAGCTACGGCCTCCAAAATGATACTTTTTTGGCCCTTCCAATTCCCATACTCTCCTTGCCACGTAGTAGGACAATTCTTCCACTGCCAATACATGCAATCGATGCTTCCGATCATTCCTGGGAAACCTCGAGCCTCGCCTTTTTGTAGAAGCCTTTGCAGGTCCCTCGGAGTGGGTTTGCGAAGGTACTCCCTCGTGTACAAATTTTTCACTGCATCACAGAATCTCACCAGGCACTCTAGGATAGTAGATTTTCCCATCCTTGCAATCTCATCCACGTGCTCTGCAGATGCCCCATAAGCAAGCATCTGCAAAGCAGCTGTAAGTTTTTGCTCCGGGATAAGACCTAAAACTCCAACAGCATCATGCTTTTGAATGAAGTATGTGTCGTAATTACAAATATCATGCATGATTTTTTGGAACAAATGTGGCTGCATTCTATATCTCTCTCGAAACTTATGAGCAGGATATAACGAATTTGGGATAAAGTAATCCTCCAAGAGATTCTTACCCCGAGACTCTCTGTGTCTGTCCACATTCGGGGCACGACGACGATGGTGTTGGCTTGATTGATTCATCATACACACCGCCGCTACTTCAAGCATTTCTTCCTCTTCTTCATCGGCGTCCCGATCTTCTTCCTCACGTCTACGCCGGATTTCTTCCCATTCTTTCTGTTGCCTCTCCAACACCCTCCTGAAGTTTGACATTGAGAGTATAATGTGTTTTGTAAAATCTGAGAAATGAAGGAATAAATCAGAGATGGTGTGAGAGGAGTGGTGTTGATGGTGTAGTTATATAGAGGGATTCAGAAGATAGAGATGACACGTGGCACAATTTTAGAGGGTGAAAATCTTATCTGAAATCTGAGATCACTATTTGTAAAAAAAAATCTGAAAATCTTATCAGACATGGGACACGTGGCACAATTTTAGAGGGTGAAAATCTTATCTGAAATATGAGATTATAATTTTTTAAAAATATCTGAAAATCTTATCTGACATGGGACACGTGGCACAATTTTAGAGGGTGAAAATTTTATCGGAAATCTGAGATTATAATTTTTATTAATGAATATCCGAAAATTTTATCTAGAATAAGACACGTGGCAACCGAGATTCACATCCGAAAATCTTATCCGAAAATTTAATTACAAAAGATTATCAAAATTAATGATTTAAAGTATAAAAAAATAGGAAATAAAGTACAATGAATAGTAATTGCCCTAGATTTGCCCTAGACTTTGCCCTTGTGGGTGGAACCACAAATGGCAAGGCTGACACTATTCATGTGAATAGTGTCAGCCCTTGCTTGCCCTTGCCTTAGACTTTGCCCTAAGGGGTGGAGTTGCTCTAATGTGCTTTCCTTAGAAGAAGTGGCATTGTGTGTAATTTTGATGTAATTTTGAAGTGGCATTGTAATTTTCATCAAGCGATTTTGGAACGGTTTGTGTGCTGTTGTTGGAGAGTTTAGAAGCTCCGCAATGATGTGCTCTACGGAAAGGAAGTTCATGGGCTTACTGAGGTCGTTGAATGGACCATGGAGTTTTTGGAGCAGTTCAAAATTCATAATGCTCACACTAAGCCAGCAAGGGTGCCACATTTTATTAGGTATTAAACCTCATTCTTCTCTTTTGTTATTGAGTTGTGATGGAGCTCTTGGAAAAGAAGGTTGTAATTGAGGGGTTGGTGGTGTCTTAAGGGACTCTGAGGGTAATTTTATTTTGGGGTTTGCAGATAAGGTTCCAGCAGGTTTGGATGTTTTGGCTACTGAATGTGTTGATATACACAAGGTTTGATGAAGGCTGTCGAGTTGGGACTATCTAGTTTTTTGGTAGCATCCGACTTGCAAGAAATGGTGGCTTTACTGAAGGGTGATGGTGAGCTATGGAGTAATTTGGGAAATATTGTGGACGACACTAGAAGGTTGATGGTGCAGTTGCGTATTGTTGATGTTTGTTTTCAACCGCGATTGGGGAATTGAGTAGCCCATTCTATGGCGCAATTTGGATTGCGAGAACAACGTCCATCTTTCTAGGATGGTTTAGCTCCTTACTAGCTAGTATCAATGTTGGTAATAGACATGGAGGGTGGGTAGTTTTATTACTTTCGGATGTTGTGGTACTCTTTTTTTCTTGATCGGATTTCCTCTATTGGGGGTTTTTTATGACAAGGTTTTAATGATGCCATTTCTTTTTTGCATCCTGTTTTGTTTGCAAATTGTACCTTTGTTGGTTGGAATGAAAGTTTCTTACTCTTTGATTTTTTTTTTTTAAAAAAAAAATGAAAGCTTCCTAAATTTTATACCCTAATTGCCAATTGATGATAATATATGCGAAATTATGGTTTGTTTTATTGGATGAGATTTGTGTTTTGATTAAAGTTTATTGATAGCATTTTTTTTTCATTAATTGATTAAGGCTTATGTTTTAATTAATTGATTTTAGGATTTTGTGTTTTGATCAATTGATTAGGAATGAAAGTGCTATTTTTAATTTTTCAATGTTATTTTCTTCTATAAAAATGTCTGAATTTTTACAATGTGACTCATGATGGCCTAAGAATTTGATCGGCTTCATATGACAGCATTTGAGATTTGACATGGTAGAGCGCGACGCAGGTAGTAAATTGATTGAGGGGAGAGATCTTGAAGGGGATTTGGTGGTTTGGGAAGTATTTATTCAAATATTTTCTTGTGGAATGTTAGTAATCTTCTCTCTAACTTCTCTTTTGGATCTTCTCCATTCTTCTCATGATAAGTGTCACTTTCCTTACACTTAAAACAATGTCATTAATGCATCACACAACTAGTTTTTGTTTTCCAAATTTACCTTTATTGAATGTATTAACTCTTTTTTAAAAACAAGCTAATTTTTTTTACAACTTTCTCACTACCTTGTTAAAAAATTAAATAAAAAAATAAAAATTGAAAGTTAAATTTTTTTTTTTCCCAATGATGATATCACTTTCATGATAAGAATGTCTAAAAAAGAGGTTCCTAACATTCCTATATTTCCTTTGGTATAAAGGGAGGACCGCCCAACAAAATGAATATTCTCTGGTATAAAGGTGGGACGGTCCAACAAAATGTATATCTTTGGGTTTTTGGGTATATCTTCGGGATAACCAGAACATCCAATCCGACAATAACTCTCTCCGTACTGTGGCTTCCAAGGAAACTTGATTGACACGACAAATCGTTCAAATTCAGACGAAAAATAAAATATCGTTCAAATTTACCATCAGTCGTTTCATTTCACCAGGGATAAGATATGCACAATTTGAGGAGAGAGAGAGAGAGAGAGTCCTGCAATTTGACCGCCCTGCTACCAAAACACTAGTAAATATAGTAGCAGTAGTGTTTTTTCCTCTAGAGAAAGAAAGTGAGCGAAAACAAGTAAGAAAGTGATGGTGAAGCGGAGGAGGAGGAGCGAAGCGCATCTGAGCAAGGATTAGAAGGTCGAAGTTTGTAGCAACGAAGAGGGTTAACTTACAGAGGTGCATGGTTCCCAGCCTTCTTCATTTTCTTCTTTGTTGAGGGATCTGAGGGTCTGCAGTACGAGACTCTGGCCTCGGACGATGACCCAAACAAGCCACATATTGAGCTCGTTCACGCGCGCTCCATCCGCCCAGTGCCTCCTCCTACTGACAATCCTGACCAGCCCTTTGAGCCTGCCGACGTCATAGACGCCTCTTACATTGATGTTTGGTGGGTCGGGGTTGTAATGAGGTGTGAGGATGACAAGTCTGATCTGCTTGAGTTAAAGCGCTCTGAGCTGCGCCCTCATTGGGATTTTCTCAAAGGCAAATGGGCTCGACCCCGGAAGAAGGTACTAGTGGGTTCTACATTTTAATAATTGTTATGCTTGTGGGTTTGTTTTTTTAATACAGGATTTGTACTTGGTTTATGCTTGCAAGTTACATGGGCTTTCTTT
Source organism: Prunus persica (assembly GCF_000346465.2). NCBI lineage: Eukaryota > Viridiplantae > Streptophyta > Magnoliopsida > Rosales > Rosaceae > Prunus > Prunus persica. The sequence goes on along the minus strand of NC_034011.1, from coordinate 11,211,644 downwards.
TGTTTATTTATGAATTTTCTTTGGATCTTGACCATTGGTTTTCATGATTTAAGAACATGGAGGTTGTTTATTGTACATTGGCCTGGTCCTTGTTCTGCTTTTAGATTCTTCTTTTTTTCCTTAAAAAGATTTCTATTTTCCTGAAAAGATAAATCTTTTTATGTTGTTGCACTCAAAGGATCTTTCTTTCATGTCTTCTCTTTGTGTTTTGTATCTCAAATTAGGATCTTGTGATTTTATAGAGTTTTAAATTTGGATTTATTGAGGTCTTTACTTATATGTTTGCAAGTTCATGCCTTTCCAGTTCATTTGCAATTTTGAGGGACGATAGAAATTGCTTCTAATTCTAATAGAAAGAAAACTGATATTTCTCACTAATTGTTCAAAGAGGATGGTGGGATCAGTTTTCAGCCCTGGGACAGCAGTGGAATTGAATCTCAGCAAAGAACATATATTCGGTGCTTGGCTCCCAGCAATTTATCTTGGCGAACTAGGGGACAACTCTACAATGGTCATATCAAACAAAGGCTAGCGGTATAAGACCTTCTCCGGCCTGGGAAAAGTAGCGAACTCTAGAAGCTAGGGCTTTGTTCGCCTTTGGACACGAACACTATTCCGTTCTCAGCGGAAACCCGCCATAGAGATTGAACGTCGACTTATCTTATTGCCGTTCAACAGTAGCAGAATCTACACTTGGTAAAACCAAAAGTTAGTGTGTTTCTTTAATGGCAAAATCATTGTTTCTTAATTATGTTTCAACATCTCTATTTACTGAGCCTTCCAAATTCATTTTCCTAAACATCCATCCAAATGTTGTAGTTGACTTGTATATTTTTCATCACAAAAAAAATATAGAACACCAATAAAAAACATATTAGGGAAGAAGAGGCTAGGAGCCATCAAATTAAATTGCACATGAGTTCCTCTTATTCTTTTTACATAAACGAAAGGTTTTTCCTGGTTGTGATGTACCATACAATTCTCATTCACAACTTGAGTCTTAGTCAATTCAACTTGAGCAACAACTACAGTTCCAAAACGACATCGATATATCCTTGAAATATCCCTAAATTGAAGGCCCAATAATATCTATATTGCAGATATTTTCATCCTTGGTGTGAGGGAGCTACAATTAAATCCCTTAATATGTTTCTATTGTTAAAATTAGTCTATAAGAAATGTACAACATATTGGTAGGTGAATAGGAAATAAAAGGGATTTACATATCCTTCTCACTATTTTCCCTGTTGGTAGTTATTGTTTAATCCTATTTATTGTTATCCAGTATAGTGCAAAATTCATACCTTTCTTAAAATTACAGGTTATGAAGATGCAATGGTCGAAGCAGAAATTGAAGATTCTGCAATGGATATTGAGACGATAATAGAGGGCTCAAGTAAGCTATTGTGAAAGTTTTCAAAGCATTGTTTTGGTTATGGTTCGTTTGATTAACATCAAGGTTTCTTTTTGGTAACCCTGCTGGGATTTCCAACAAACAAAATGAGGTCGGTGGAAGACAGGTTGAAACTGGTGTAACGGGTGAGACTGAGCAACAAGACAGTCCACTTTGCTGTTCTGAAATGTTCTCCAGTTGGGAAAAAAATTGAAACCATGGATGTATAAAAAGATGTTAGACTTACTAGGGATATGCTTGTCCTTTTTCTTGTTTTTTCCTCTTTCGAAGCACTTGCTTATCCTATTCACTTTTATATCTTGTGTTGTCTAAAATTTCATCTTTCTTAAATTTGCAGGTTCTGAAGAAATGACGAGAGAGACAGAAACTGTGGATTCTGCAATGGATTACTTGACAAAAGAAGTTCAGGTGGCTGTGACTGGAATATCTGCAACGGCATCCGCCCATGATCAACCTTTATCACTGTGCATAGATGAAATGCATTCTGTAAAAGCCATAGAGTGCTCAAGTAAGCTATTGTGAAAATTTTCAATGGATTCCTTTGGCTGTAGTTAGTTTGACTAAGATCATGATTGTGTTCTCTAGGTAACCCTGCTGGGACTGCCAAGCAACAAAATGAGGATGGAGGAACACAAGTTGGGCAACCACATTTGCCTTTTGTGAGAAATTTTCCATTATGGGAAAATATTGAATCCATGGATGTATTCAAAAGATTTCCGCAAAAGCCACATTTTCATCCACTATTGAAGTGTAAAGAGGTCTGTCGTGAAGGATCAGCCCTTGGAAAGATGGTAAACTTTGCCTTTATGGTGGAGAAGACTTCCAAGTTGCAAGTTTTGGCAATCCTAGAGACTTATTTGATAGCATTTTGGAGGCACTAGCTGACTTGGAAATGTTGGGCTTTGATGTCACGGCAGTATGGGATTGTCTGAAGGAATTGCTTGAAATTAAAGTTAAGTTGGGGCAGCTTCAGAACCGATCACAAGAAGTTGACATTCAGATCACAGCGTATGCTCATGACAGAACCAGAAACAATGAAACAATCAGTCGGATTGATAAGGATATTAAGGACTTGCAGGAAAAACGGGCGATGCTGATGTCAATTGATGCGGCCAAAGGTTCTGAAATTTGCAAGTTGCAATCAAAAGCAAATGCTATAACTGAAGGCATTCAGAGCATCCATTGTGATTTTGAGAAATTAGATGTTGCAGCATGGTGATTCTTATGATTATGATGGATGACTCTTTAGATTACCACTGTTTTTGCTAACCTTTGCAGCATTGTGATGGATGACCCTTCAGATTACCCTTTTGAATGTAGTAATTGAAGTGATACCAAACTGTTATGTAGTGCTATTTTGTTATAACAGCCATTAGCCCTAGATGTTGGTAACAATTATCTGTACTGCTATAAAACTTACCTGAAGCTACTTCTGATCAGCAATCCACCTCTGTATCCCAGGCCACTTAATATGCTGCCAGTTGTAAGTAAATTTGATTTGCTTTTCTTGTTCCTTTCTGTACTATATACCTTGATCTACTTTGCCTCTTTGAACTTGGGTTTTGATATAAACGGCAAACATCTTTATTAACTTAAGAACTTAATATTATTGGTTTTATCTGAAAAATGTTCATCAAACGTTACTTTCTAACTCATAAATTTAAAAGAAGTTGGGTTAATTTTAATTTAGGATCCTGAGTTTTTCACTAAATAGCATGGTAATACGGTGTTTTCAATTTGAATTGTCATTAGACTGATTATCAAGAAGAATTAATTGATGACGAATCTAACTAGGAACCCACCTGTGGTTTTTTTCATTCTTGTTTTCGAATTATTAGATTGACCCCTTCAAGTTCAACCCTTTCCCTTTCAATTCTCGTGCAAGTGTTCTTTTTTATGCTATCAGCTATTCAGCGTCTTTGTAGCAGTTTTATTTCTTGTTCTTGGAACTGGGTCCCTCGAGGGGCAAACCGAGCAGCGGATGCTGCAGCTCAGCGAGCTAGGCGGAGGATGTGCGATGAAGTTTGGGCTTCCAGCCCTCCATCCTCTCTGGTTTTTGTGTTGCAAGCTGATGGTCTTCCTTGCCCCCTGCGGTGCTAGGGAGTTTTGTGCTGGAGGCGGACGGGCTCCCCTTTTGGAGGCGTCATAGTAACTGGTCTCTAGCCTTGTTTTCTTCTAGCAGTTGTGCGTTTTCTTGCTGTTGCTGTTGTTGTTTCCTTCTCTTTCTACCTTTGGTTTTGTCTGTTTCTCCCAGTCTGTCTTTCGTGTTTGAATGAAAGTTTCTATTGACCAAAAAAAAAAAAAAAAAAGTTAACTTGACCAATTCTTCCTTTCAAATCATATTTTGAATTGACAGAAAAAATGAAAATGGTTAAAGAATGGGGATTTCATGGGTGAAAATGAGGTCTAAAGGGAAGAATTGGCGGAATTAACTATGGACCCTTGAATTTCATGGCCCCTTTTTTTATAAAAAAAAAAAAAAAAAAGAATAAACAAACTTGACGGAAGGGTAAATTTGATATTTTTTGAACCATTTTCATTTTCACCCCAAATTCGAAAATTCGAGAACAAGAAAGAAAGAAAGAAAGAAAAAAAAAACCCTAGGGTGGGTTCCTAGTTAGATTTGTCATCAATTAATTCTTCTTGATAATCAATCTAATGACAATTCAAGTTGAAAACACCGTATTACAATTAACCCAACTTTTAAATTTAAGAGTTAGAAAGTAAATCTTGATGAACGTTTTAAGATAAAGCGGATAGTATTAAGTTTTTAAGTTAATAAAAATGTTCGATGTTTGTATATTAAAATCCAAGTTCAAATGGGCAAAGTTGATCAAGGTATATAGTACGGAAGGGAATAGGAAAAGCAAATCAAAATTACTTACAACTGGCAGCATTAAGTGGTTTGGGATATAGAGGTGGATTGCTGATCAGGGTAGCTTCAGGTAAGTTTTATAGCAGTATAGATAATTGTTACCAGCATTCTAGGGCTAATGGCTGTTATAACAAAAAAGTACTACATAACAGTTTGGTATCACTTCCATTACTACATTCAAAAGGGTAATCTGACATCATGCTGCAGCAGCTAATTTCTCAAAATCACGATAGATGCTCTGAATGTCTTCAGTTATGGCATTTTCTTTTGATTGCAGCTTGCTAATTTTAGAACCTTTGGCCACATCAATTGACATCATCATCGCCCCTTTTTCATGCAAGTCCTTAATCTCCTTTATCAATCACTGATTGTTTCATTGTTAACAAGTTCTGTCATGAGCACACGCCGGATGGGGAACATAAGCATTTAAAATAATTTCCCCAAGGAAAAATTATTTATTTTAAAGCTACCCATGCCACGTAAGCGAAATTAACGATTTTGTTACGAAAATTAACGGAATTGGCCAACTTTGGTCACAAAATGGAAGTTAATAAGGGATATTGAGTCATTTAAAACATTATGAGGCAAACTAAGACAATTTGGAAATCACAGGGAGTATTTCAACAAACTACTGAAATTAATTAGGGCTTTGATTTTAAGAAATTCATTTGTACCGTAGAGTTTAGCATGTAAATTTTGCCCAACCACCTTTCAAATCTTATATTTGCCACCCTTTGTTTATTAAGTGTTAATAACTTCATTACATAAATTTACATGTTTTTTTTTATCCCCCACTTACAAAATTATGGGTCTGCCACTATCGAGAGCTTGGCATAGTGCAAAAGTTTCAGCTTGTAGAACATAAGTTGCACCTATCGATAGTGGAGAACATAGACTAAAAGGGATGATGGGCAGTGGCGGAGGTGTACTTAGGCCTGCAAGGGCCTTGGCCCTCCCAAAATTCTGAAATACTATACATATTGGCTTTGCATGGGAGAACTTATGATAATATATATATATATATATATATATATATTAAAATAATACTTGTGGCCCCCCACAATAAAGAGAATGAGGTATTTACATTTCCCCCTCCAACTAAAAGGCTCTTTCCTTAGTAATATGGCTAAGTTACTCATGGATACCACCAACATAATTAATAAAAATTAAAAGAAAAAGCCAAAAAAGAAACAGCCAATCTAATCTTTCTTTCACAAGTATATTTAAGAAAATAGGAAATTAAAGATAATCGGTTATTTATTTATTACAAGCTTAATACTGGGAAAGGAATCAACCCTAAACCCTAATATATTGCGGCCCCCTCCCCTCCTTATAAAATCCTGGCTCCGTCACTGGTGATGGGGAACTTCAATCTAACCATGGTCTAAAAGAAACTACCACAAGGGGTTTTTATTCAAAATGCCTCAGTGGACTTATTTACTAACTTAAAAGGAAAAGACGAGAAGAGAGGAGGGGGAGGAGGGGCAGTGTTAACGCAGCTTTCCTTTCCTAGCCTACACGGAAGTCAACTTCACAATCTCCTCCTAGAAATTAGCATTTTATGCTATAAATCGGATTATATTCATGTCTATATTATTTCCTACCTTAAGTAGATATCCTGTACTAGTATAAATAGGGACTTTGTGTAATCTGTTAAATACAAGGAAATATATTCTCTACATGGTATCAGCCTAACCTAGGGTTTTCTCCTTCTCCCTTATTCGATCCTCTTCTCCTTTAGGTCCACCTCATGGCTTCATCTGAATCCACCATCTCCCTCCCAAGCCCTAACTCTTTTCATTTTATCAAGCTTACTGACTCCAACTATCTTCTTTGGCTCCGCCAACTCAAACCCTTTTTAGTCGGTCATGACCTCTGGAAATTTATCGATGGCACTCATAAACAACCTTCTGCCCACACCTCCACCTCTACCACCGTAACACCCATAACCACAACCACCACCACCACCACCACCACTCTTACCCAAACCAATCCGGCCCATGCTCAGTGGCACCAACAAGACCAACTCATTGTTAGCTACATCACCAGTACACTCTCTAAGTCCATTCTCTCTCTCATTGTTGGTTGCACATGTGCGATCTCTGGGAGTGTCTCCAACGCCACTTCTCTCAATCCCTTATGGCCAGTGAATCTGCTCTTCGTTTTCAACTCATGGATTTGCAAAAAGGCTCTCAACCCATTGATACTTACCTTCGTCATGCTAAGTCCCTTGCGGATTCATTGGCTGCCATCAATGAACCTGTCTCCCCAAAAGAACTTGTCACTGCTGTGCTTCAGGGTTTAGGATCCGATTACAAAATGCTCGTCAAGGCAATTCTCAATTTTCCTCCACTTCCTGACTTTGCTAATCTTCGTGCTCGTTTGTTAGCTTTTGACGCACAGGCTCCTCGAATCTCTCATGATCAAAACACAGTGCTAATGGCCACCCAATCCTCTCCACACACCACCGGTCATACTTCCTTCCCTTCTCATCGTGGTGGTGGCTCTTCCAGCAACATGTGCGGTGGCTGGCACGGTCGTGGCCGTTGTGGCTGGAGCAACTTCTCATCTTCCTGGAGCAACCCGTGGAATGGCTTCCAGCAGCCCAAATGGCCTAATCAACCGTGGCCTTCTTTTGCTCCAAGTTCTGGATCTCAAAGTAGCTGGCCTTCCATTCAGCCTCCTTGGGCCCAATCTGCCGCTTCTAGCAAACACTCTGCACGACCCAACTCAGCTCCGGGTGTCTTAGGAACCGCTTAGTGCACCACCTGCAATACCAATCAACATACTATTGCAACATGTCCCCATCGCTACAATGGCCCATAATCCTTTCCTTCCTTTGCTGGGGCTCAATTCATGCAGCCACCTGACTCTCCTTGGTACTCTGACACAGGTGCCACTCATCACATGACTGGCAGTCCTTCTAATCTCCAAAATCAACAGCCATATCAGGGTAATAATTATGTATTTCTTGGTAATGGAGATTCTCTCTCTATCTCTTATACTGGCTCTCTTCCTCTTCCTTTAGGTTCTCACAAATTTTATCTTCAAAATGTCTTTTGTCTTCCATCTCTTCGTACTAATCTTTTTTTTGTTGCCCGTTTTACTTGTGATAATTTAGTATTCTTTGTCTTTACTCCTGACTTTTATCAAACCTATGACTTACGTACTGGTACATTACTCTTTCAGGGCACTTCTAAAGATGGTCTTTACCCACTTTCCCTCTCATCTCACTTATCCACAGTCCCTCGTGCCCTTACCACCGTTCACTCTTCTGCTTGGCATCGTCGCCTTGGCCATCCATCCCATCCTGTGCTCTCTCATTTAGTGCCATCTTTTGGCTTTCAAGTTTCTCATGCAACCAACCCATCAACTTCTCCAGAGCACATGTTTATTGCTCCTAATGGTAAGCAGGCGTAGTCCCATAAGATTATTTGAAATATGTTAATAGAAACACAAATGAATTGTTGGAGTATTTTGTGAGACAATATTCTAGTTTTTCTAAACTCAACAATATTCTAGTTTTAATAAACTTTATTTATCTTTTTATTTGTGTTATTTTATGACTTAAATTTGGTATTTATTTGCATGAAGTTATTTATTAATTTGTAGCAAATAACACTGTTTTTAGAACAAATATTCCTTTAACAGAAGACTACTGGTTCTTCTAAATATCTTCCAAAGTCGATTTCTGAATTTGTTTTACAACCGACTCACTGCAAAATTTCCGTTTTAATTGAAATTTCCAAATACTCTGATTTTGGATTAAACTCCCCTAGGATGCTCTAGAGAAAACCCTAGAGAGCGCTAGAGAGAATTTTTTATGTATCGCTTTTTAAAACCACAAAAGAACAAAATTAAACTCATAACCCAAATACACAATTATTTGCGTAAAAAAAAAATAGTGATGTTTTGATGCATTTACCAAGTGTACACGTATAGTTTGGTCGGAAAGTTAATTAGTTCCGATGGCAAATTGTCTTGAACAGTACTCATAGCAACCATTAAAAACCATTGGCCATGAAAGGTAATAATTTTACATATAGATTTCAATAATTAATTATATCAAAATCTCATGCATGCATACATGTGACCAAGATGGTGCATTGAGGCCCATTCCCACTTTTGAACATATAAGGAATATATAGTGAAATGTAAAAATAGAGGCACCTTATTTGTGAACAAGTTATGGTTTGATAACATAATTAAGTAATATATATAAGGGAAGGTTAGCAATTGCAATAAAAAGTGGCTCCTTTTCGAAGGAAATTTTGATTTGAACAGAAACAAGTTCTTGAATTCACTACACTTGGGTAACTACTAAATTTATATACCATGGGATATTTTTTTGTTTTTGTTTTTTTATTTTCCCTGTATTGTACTTTTTAAAAAGTAACTGTTTCATTTTACTAATTCTTCTATTTCTATCGCAAATGGTTGCTGAAGTTCTTGAAACTATTATCTTTTGTCCTCTCTTTTTTTTGTTTTTGTTTTTGTTTTTGTTTTTGTTTTTATTTTTTTGTTTTGTTTTGTTTTTAAAAAGGGACAAAAATGTCATTTTAAGTTCGGGAAGAAATTTGGAAATTTCGATTATACTGTTGCGTAGAGCATATCGAGATGAGTCCGTAGACACATAGTAGGCTCAGATCCAAGTTGTAACGAGAGAAATACGATTAAAATTCAAGTAGGGGCAAAATCGTAACTGTGCCAAACTGATTTTTTAAAAACCAGAATCTCTCTCTCTCTCTCTCTCTCTCTCTCCCCACGATCAGACCCCCCCCCGTGCTGTTACTATTCATCCAACCCTTCTTTCGGTAGCAACCGCCGCTACCGGCCACCGTTTTAGGTGGCACCGGTCCCAAAAGAACCAATCCACCTCCCTCTTCAGATCCCGACCAACCTCACCCGCTGGAACCACCGGTGCTGGCCGGAAAATGCAAAAATCCTAGCTGCTTTTGATAGTTTTTGACAGATTTTCTCAAGCTTCGTTCGAACGATTTCAGGCACCAAATCTTGCGATCCAGGTATGCTTTTCCATATATTTTTCGAGCTCTAGCTGATAGTTGGGTAGGATTTAATCGTTTTGTATCACAGAGAATCCGAAATACGAATTGCAATTTGGCCGGATTTCGTGATGAGATTCCGACCACTTCTGCTCGTTTTTTGGGGTATGCCCAAGAACAAAAGTGACTCCAAATGAGGTTTTACCCCTACGGTAGGAGTTTGGGCTGACGGTTTGGAGTATTTCCGGTCGCCGGAATTTGATCAAGCCACCCACGCGCTGCCGGCACTTATGGCGGCGCGTGGGAAGCCTGGGGAGGTCACTCTCAGTCCTAATATGATCCTCGTGTTGTCACGAGCGCATAGGAATTCGCGGATCTCAATTCGGACAACGTTTGAGCCCCGATCGGATCTCGCATATTGTGCGATTTCTAGGTTTGATATGTTTGAACCGTTGGATCATAGTTATTCTCGTATATGTCGATCTAGATAATTCCAGGATTGTGTAGAAATTGACGGATCGTGAATCGCAGTCCCGGATACTCTGAAAAGGCCAACCCTAGGGCTAAGTTTATAGTAACCTCAATCGTGCGATCGTGATGAATCCCACCTTCCGATCAAGGCCAGACTTTCGGGACATGTGTCCTAGGTATACTGGAATCTTAAGGGACTTTTGGATTGGAATTTCGAGGTCGCGGACCCCACGGGGTCCCGAGTTGACTTTTTGGGACTTATCGGTTTTTGAGTCTGGAGGCACTTCTAGACTGTTCTAATCATTGGAAAGGTGTACATAGGCTTAAGAATGACTTCAATACAACGCACGCACGTCTAGGAGCCTAGGCCCAGGACTTTGGATTAAATAATGAGGATGAACTCCATGTGTTATGTGTGAGCCTTTAGAAAGCTCATGCGCGTGCGAATGTTCACTTAGTTTAGTTGTAGTTCTAATTTCATGATTTTATGTGATTTCGAGATGAGTATTGAATTATCTGTTTATTTATCGCATGTTTATATATGTTCATAAGGTAAATTGTGTGGTAGGAGTAGAAATATAATATTTGAATGGTATGCTAAGCAGAGATTGAGATAGTTAACAAACTAGCCAAGTGTTTAGTGTATATATATATATATATATATATTCAGTAGTTGAAAAGAATGAACCTTAGCTTTTGGCTTTTATCAGATTATGATATATATATATATGCCCAGAGTTAAAGCAGAAGTTAATTTCAAAAGTCTTTTTGTCTTCTTCTGAATACCAAGTCTTTAAGTAGAAGCCCCAAGTCATTTGCAATCGGAAGCTTTTCCTTCCAGTCTTCTTTGTAATTTTTCAGTTTTAAAAGAACTTCAGCTAGAGTGCAAGTGTTCAGTAGAAGTGTGAGTGTCCTGCGTGGCATTGCTTTCTGTAAATTTTATTTTCATGTTTTCCAAGTTTTCCTAAGTCAATAAAATTATCAAGTTAATCTTAAGTTAATCCTATTTTCGTTCCTAAACATTAATTTAAATGAGTAGTTACATTTTCATTCATGCAATCTGTGAGTTAAGAATCTTATGTATTTACGCTTTAATTAAATTTTACTTTGATTTATTTCAAATCTGTTTTTTAAGTCTTGGTCTCCTCTGAGCCTTTCTGTTCTTCTTTTGTATCCCCCCCCCCCCCCCCCCCCTTCTGGTATTAGAGCCGTAAGAGTTACGGTTGAGTCTGGGTTTGCTACTCATATCGCCCAAGTGGCTGATTTAGGTTTTCTGAGTTAGCAAGTTCTTCAGTCATTCTTAACAGTTTTCTTAGAATTATCTATTCCCCTAGGTTCACTCTCTCAAAAGAAACACAGTAAGACCTATAGCTGAACAGTAAGTCCCGCAGTAGAGGCCTGAGAGGTGCGGCACGAGTGTGAGAGAGAGGTTGCCTTAGGTTCTAGGTAATTATGAGTTAACTTTCAAGAGTGCCTATAGATCTTCTACCTTTTAAAACTTTGAGTCAAACACTTGTAAAAATGAGTCGTTTTCTTAGAATCAACTCAGTAAGTTCTTCCAGTTCTAGAACCAGTTTGGGTCGAGTGCCAGACATAGTTAATGAAGAACAATTAGACTATGAGTCTACAAGTAGTGAGTTACACTGTAATGATTGGAATATACCTAAAGTTCCTAGTAAAGAAATCTATAAGCATAAATGGTCAATTAATGCATTCAAGACAACCACGCATATTAAGACAGTAGAACAAGTCTATGCCTTAGGTAAAGAACATTAGACATGCCAATTACTTAATCTTGAATCAATTAAGAAGCATAGAAAAGAAGGTATAATTTCCTGCATATAGGATTAGTTCAAGTCGCAATTAAACCCTTAACCAAGTTAGGATTAAAAGCAGCAATTCTTTTAAGTTTAAGAGATGCTAGATTTAACGATTTTCAGGATGAAGTTTTAGGAATCATTGAGTCAAGCCTGTGCCATGGTCCAGTCCACTTTGATTGTTACCTATATTTCACAGTTAGCCTAAGTGATCCCCATATATTACAAGTTTTAACTTTAAATATTAAAACACATGGTTATACATTTTACCCGGTAGTCAGCCATTAGCTTTAATTTATAGAATTTATTACAAGGTCACAGGTACAAATATGAATTTCCAAGCTCTTAGTAAAAGCCCCAAAAACCAAACTCTTTTAATTCCGAGTCATACTGCTAACGCCAATGTCACAGTACCTCAAATGATTAGATGGTCTGATATTAAGTTACCCCAAGATTGGTATCTAACAACAGAATGCCCTCCAAAGCCGATTCAAGGAAGTCTAAACGATTTAGATTATATTCAACCTTACTTAGATGGCACTGTTAAAATTAGCTTCGACAGACCAGTAAAATCCATAGTCTAACTAGAACAATTACCAACCCCTAGTCAATCCTTTAAAATTCCTGCTAGACATTCGTCTGCTGAGTCATCTTCAATAACAGAACGTGATTTAGAAGCTGATAGAGCCCTAATTGATTTCAAAATTAATGAATTAAGAAAGCAAAAACAAGTAGTCCAACCTAGTTACGGAAAAGCCCCTGCTGAGCTAGTTTTGCCAGTCCAGCCTGAGTCACCTACAAGAACAGATTTTGAAGGTTCCACCTTTGAAGTTTGTGATGCCCAATTAAGAACTCTTAATAAACCATTTAAAATTCATTGGTCAAAATTAGATGCCCATTTCCAAGCCCCAGAAAATGAATCCAGAAAAGCCAATTATCATGCCTCTTTCCTCAAAATTCAAAGAAAAGAAAGTTTCAATGAATGGAAAGAATATTTAAAAAAGACTAGGTCAGAGTCACCTTATCTTGATTACGTAGAAAGCAAATATATGAGTCAAAAGTTAGTCACTTTAACTCAAGAAAAATGGGAAAGCCGACAATACTAAAGTTATCAGTACTCACCCCCCGGTTGAATCAATAGTAATCAGTCATAAGAATGCCAAAGTCATTGCTAGCCCCTACAAGATTGCTAAGTCAAAAGATGATTTAGATAAAAGAGTAATAGAACAAAATAATTACACCAACACGAGTCTAATAGTCATATGTAAACAATTAGATAAGATTGAAACAAAAATTGATAAGTTAACCCCTAATGAGATTACTTTAAAACCTAAGAAAGAAAAACCTTTAGTCAAATTCAATGAGTTAAAACCCGAGTCTTCCCTCAAAGTAAATACCACCATGAAGAAAATTGAAGAAATGTTTCAAGAGTTAACCCCAGTCAAAACAAAATCAAATAAAGACAAAGACAAAGGAAAAGAAGAAGAAACTTCAGTAAATGTTTTACAGTTTAAAGTTAATTCCGATAGTGAGTCAGCCATGTCCTTAAATTCTATTTCCAGTCAAGAGTCTAAAACCAGTAACATTTCTAAGATTGAACAAGCCTTTAGTAACCTACAAGTTAACCAGGATTCCCAAAGTTTTAAAGTTAGCCGTTTAACAGGAAAAGTCAATCCTACAAGTCTTACAAAAAATTGGTATCCTAAGCCTACGCCTCCAGATATCCAGTTTGAAGAAAGAACCCAGAGTCAATTCTCAGTATCTTCTGATAAGCTATACGAGTGGAATATCGATGGCTTGTCCGAACAGGAGATACTCAACAAATTACAACATATGTCAATGGTAGCCAATAGTTATGCCACCAATCACCAGTTAAAACAATAAGAAATAGTTCCCCTTTTACAAACAGGCTTTACAGGAACACTTCGTTTTTTTGTGGGATAAACATCTCACAGAAGACGCAAAATTAAGAATAATCCATGCCTATAAAACAAATGATGATGGTTACCCTATTTTTGATGAACGAATAGGAACAAGCATCGAAGATGGAGTTAATGTCCTTTTATATACAATAATTGAACATTTTATTGGTATACCTAGTAGCACAACAGCCAGGATCCATGACCAGTTAAGCAATTTAAGATGCCCTAAGCTAAGTGATTTTAGATAGTACAAAGATGTCTTTCTTTCTAGAGTTATGTTAAGAGATGACAATAATCAATCATTCTGGAAAGAAAAGTTCATTAACAGTCTTCCTAATTTGTTTGCTCACAAAATTAGAACAGTCCTAAGTAATGAGTCAGGTCAAATTAATTATGATGAATTAACATATGGCAATATAATTAGCACAATTAATCAAGTTGGAATGAAAATGTGTGTAGATTTAAAAATTAGCAAATCAGTTCAAGCCGATAGGAAAAATGCTAAATATGAATTAGGAAATTTCTGTGAACAATATGGTCTAGTCCCAGTTCCCCCGTCTAGACAAATTAAGAGAAGTAATGATCGACGCTTTAGTAAAAGTAAATATTATTCCGGTAAAAGACATTTCTTTAAACCAAATGATGAGTTTTATAGTAAAAAGAAGTTTACCCCTAAGAAAGGTAAAAAGTCAAAAGGCTACTCAAAAGATTACCGACAAAGTAAAAAGAATCAATTTAAGAAAAGTTCAGATAAAACAAAAGTTAAGTGCTTGAAATGTGAAAGATTCGGTCATTTTGCTAATGAGTGCCGAGTTAAAGATACTGTTTGGGCCTAAAAACAGCACGCCAAAGTTCAAAAGACAGGCCCATGGTAAAATTACCTGCCCAGCCCGAAAACTTGAGGATAACAAGATTAGGATCCAGACAGGTTGGGCTTCACGCCAGGATGTCGAAAACAAAGCCCCAGCCCAAGAAAGACCAACGTGGAAACTGTCATTTGGGCTTCAAGGATCAGCCCATAAATTTTGTTAGGTTCAAACCCAAGGGATTAAAAACACACCCACGTGACTACCTCAGCTTTGAAAAGTCAGCAATTCCAACTAAGTTTAAAATGTGAGAGGGACATCTCTGAAACACTGCCAACAGAAGATCAAAACCCATCTGTGTTCGAGATTTTTCTCCAAATCAATACACCATCTTCCAAAGAATTCACGGGTCACGCTTTCTAAGTTAGAACGGGAAACAAGGAGTTGTTCAGAAAATACAAAAGAAAACCAACCGCCATAACATTTAGCCCACACAGACGGTGGCGGTGGTTGAAATAGAAAGCTGCCACCCAGGAAACCAGGGAAGGGACTGCTTTAGGAGGTGACTACTGAGAGCCTATCTGCCATGATTGATAAAATCCCTTTTACTTTACATTATAGGAGATCTTTTTACCGCCCATTATTAAAATTTAAACAAAAACCACCTCCCTAAGAGGGTCTCTTATAAAAAACAGAAATAAGCAAGGAAGAAGGACACTCAATTCATCAATCAATCAAAAAACAACAACAAGAAAACAACCAAAAGTTCACTTGGATTCCAAGAGAAACTAGCTTTAGATCAGAATTCCAAAGTTCAGACTTAGAAAGTAAGTCTTCTAAAACGAGATCTCTCTCGTTACAAATTTGGTTCAGCAAAGGTCAAGGCAAACAGAGTTTGAGTTTTCACAAACATGGAGACCTCAGCGAACTTGTGAAGAGTCCTGCTCAAGCAGAACAACGCTCGTAGTGCAATCCCTAGCCTACCAAACCCTCGAGAATAGCCACTTCTGCCCCTTCAAACTGAAGAAGCTGCAATTCTGCCCACTCAAAGGCCTCACGAAGCGTGAAGCAAACATAAAGCTCTGCCAAAATCGAACTTTGGTATCGATTTATTGCTCAGCCTAGCATCTGAAATCACGAAGCAGTACGGACCGGCCCAGGCGCGTCCAGTCCAGCCCAAACCAGAGCCTTCCATCCAAGCAGAAACGGAGTTCCGACCATCTTTTAACCCTCCTAGCGTTGATATGCATATTTATTGTTTTGTAAAAGGCAGTTCTGCCTAAAGCAGCCCAACTTCTATCGAATATTTCTGGCCAGAACAGCCATTTGATACTGAGATAAATTATGAAAGTCCTCCCCACTCTGAGGCAAGGAAAGAACTTACTTGGGAGATATTCCTCACCCAAATTCACAATCATTTGTTTTAGAAGTCAGTAACTTGGGGCGCAAGTTATCCACTCTAAAAAGAAGTCTGCTAGGATTTACATTGCTAGCAGTCGCACGCTCACACACCAAAGAAAGCTGACTTGTCGACCAACAAATGGTCTCCAAGCCAGTGGGGAACTTCGCCCTTCCATCTCAAGAGTAAACACAAAACGGGTGAACAATTTGGCACGCCCAGTGGGACTTCTCAGTATACATACTCTGACAGAATCATTCACGGATTTATAAATACCGAAAGCTCTAGCCGGAACCCGCACCAGATACGGAGATAAACCAGATGGCTCTCAGGGAAGGCCTCGAATCAGAAGAAAGCGATGCTAGGCAATCAGCCCACGGCAGTACAGGAAGTAGACGTTCCAGGACTGGCTCCAGAACGTTGAATCAAATACAGGAGTCAGTACTCCGACAAGAAATCACAGTACAAAGTAAACAGGACACTCTCAATAACATGACAGCCATGATGCAATGGCAGGTTAACAGACAGTTCCGGAAGGACCGAGAATCCGCCATGGCCAGAATCCCAAACCCGGATGCTGTAGTCCAGCAGTTAGATCTCCCTTATGGCCCTCCGCCAGGACTAGCATGGCCGTACCATGAAAACCCCCTAGTTGCACAGATGGCTGGAGTACCAGACCACAGAGAAATTCAGGCTGGTCCGAGGGAAGGAGCCCTTCCTAATCAAGAACACGAAGCCCTAGCCCGACCAGATGACCTTGCACTAGCTCAGCAGAACCAGCCAGAACCTCAGCCCATTCCACCTCATGTGGCCCCGCATGATCAACCTTTGGCACTTCTGCCTGAACCACCAGCAGTATTGCCATATAGACCCAGAAGGATGGACCCTAATCCATTCCCTCCACCCGCAAGAGAGAGAAGAGGCAGAGGGGGAAATAACCTTTTTGCTAATCATGACAGGAATTTCCGGGGGCAAACGGGAGGAATCACCCAGACATCGAAGAGTAGGAAGGGCGCAGAGAGGAAGCTCCACCCAAACCATACAGAGCGGAGCCTAGGATCGATTACGTCCAGCCAGAACAGGGACAAAATCTTCCCCCCGTCAGTGCTTTGAATGACATGGGAGCATTGCAAAGAATGATCAGAGAAATCATGGAGCCCGAGGCTAGGAGAGGGGAAAGGCCTACTTACAGAAAGCCATACCCAGCCTATATTGATCAAATACTGCTGTCTCCAGGTTTCAAAGTACCAAACTTCACCTTGTTCAATGGGAAGGACCCCCATGCTTCCTCAGTTGAACATATAGGCAGGTTCTCCGTCCAATGCATAGCTATTGAAAACAACCCTCTGTTGAAATTAAGGCTTTTCGGCAATTCTCTCTCTGGACAAGCTTTCACCTGGTACACCAGCCTGCCAGCTAATTATGTTCAAACTTGGGAGCAGATGGAAAATGTCTTCCATGACTACTATTACAGGATTCAGCCAGAAGTCACCATCAGTGATCTAGCTGCCCTCAAGCAAAGTGAAGATGAACCAGCTCAAGATTTCATAACTAGGTTCAGAAAGCTCAAAATGAAGTGTCGAATCCCTATGGAAGAAAGACACTTCATCCAGATGGCCCAAGCTGCCCTTAAAATCTCTCTCAGGAAGAGGTTCGACGGAATGTTGTTCGGGGACCTGGCAGAACTGGTTGATAAGGCATCCAAATATGAGGAATTACTCAGGGAAGAACAGCAAAGGAGGAACTCCTCCAAAGGTACATACTACAAAAGCCCTTATTCTTCAGTCCACCTGATTGAGGTGGACTCACAGGAAGATGCAGAAGAATCAGAAGAGAGAGAGGTTTCAGTGGCAGAAATGGCAAAACTAAAACATTTCATTAGTTGCAAAGCCCTTACAAAGCCACCTAAAGAGCAAAAGCCCCCACCATTCACAGGAGGATTCGTTCCCAACAAGCCAACGCAAAACAAGGTCTACTCTTTTGATTTAACCAAGGTTGATGCTTTGTTCGATGAAATGCTGCTGCAAAAGGCAATAGAAACGCCCCACAGAATACCCAAACCGGAAGAACTCAAGGGCAGACAGTACTGCAGGTGGCACAACTCTTGGAACCATTCTACCAATAGTTGTGTTGTTTTCAGGGACATAATACAAGAAGGGATAACGGCAGGAAGGTTGAAACTGGCAGAAAAACCTTCATCAGTCACGACAGATCCTTTCCCTCAGCGACAAGTCAATATGGTCAACTTGAATTGGCCAGAACAGAGGGAAACTGAGCCAATGACAGATGCTGGTTGCAGCAGAGGCAGAAGAATTATAAGGGAAACCAGTCAAATACCAAGAGCGACCATCTCGGCTGGGGTGGTGCTCTGTAGCAGGTGCAAATGTGAAACAGAGCTAGAGGTGGTTCTAGACAGACAAAATCAGCCCACACCTAGTGTCTTCGACAGGATTGGAACCTCATCCCGAGACAAAATAAGGCAGAAGAGCGGTCTTAGGCCTACACAATACAGCGAAAGGAGGACGGAGCAACCCAGGAAGGAAATACCAGTCAAGACACCCGGAAATGAAAAGCCCTTGGCAACGATCATAGAGGGTAGATGGTACTCCGTAGGAAAAAGCGGTAGACCAACTCTGGAGCTAACCAGAACTCAGAAAAGAAGAATCCAAAGGCAATACTGCACATATCTTAAGAGCCAGGATAATACGCAAGTACATCCAGAGACCAATTCTGCCAGGAAAGGAAAAAATCCTGAAACACTTCCCCAGACAGAACAGAAAGCTTGCCAGTCAAGGGAACTGCTAAAAACAGAACCTCCAGCCAGATCTCCTTGCCATCTAGCCTCGTCATCCCGACACCATACAGGCACCAGAGAAATCCGAGTCTACCCCGCTACAAGGAGAAGACGACTACACTGAGGAATATGAAGAAGAGCAATTGGACTACGAACCATCTGCAGATGATCGGAATGAGCCCCTCGGAGCTGTAGAGCCGAATGACTGGACGGAAGAATACGGGGAAGAACTAATGGAATTTGGTGAAGAATTGGACGCAGAAACAGAAGCTTTTGGCGCAGAGTTGGAAGACCTGCTACAGGGTGATCTGGGAATTAACATGGTATTCATCCTATCAGGGAAATTCAGGGCCGCCGAGGGACAAGAAAGCACTTTGAAAGGAGATGTTTTCTCTCAGGAAAGCTTTGAATGTAGATTAACAGAAGTAAAGGAGCCACCAGAACGGCAAGCAGACAACCCTAGGACAGGCGGAACAGCCAATAGCCCAGCTACAGAGCCACTTTGTTTCTCCAAACCGACCAGAGAAATGGCAAATCACCTCAGGCCTTTGGTTATAACGGCAAATCTTGGAGGTATTCCTATTTCCAAGATCATGGTAGATGGAGGTGCAGCCATTAATCTATTACCCCACAGAATGCTGACCAAGATAGGCAGAATAGAGAAGGATTTGATTCCAACACGTTTGACCGTCACCAACTTCGCTGGGGGCATCACAAAAATTCATGGCATCTTAGACGTGGATGTCATAGTCGGAAGCAAAGAGTTGAAAATAGCATTCTTTGTGATAGACACTACTTCCACCACCTACAATGCACTACTTGGCAGGGATTGGATTCACTAGAGCCTTTGTATTCATTCCACCCTCCACTAGTAGTTAGCACTATGGAATGAAGAAGGCTGCATGGAGATTGTAGAGGCCGATCCACGGCCATTCCTACCCTCTGCCATGTGCTTTGAAGCAAGGTATTATCATGATGACCTCGGTCCTTTCACTTTCCTTGGAGTCAACCAGAATGGCCGCCCCCATGGTGTCACGGCCCAAAGGCTCATTGAAGAAGGTTTAGCCAGTTCTCTAGAGGACTGGAATAAACCTTTTTGTGCTAAACTACCAGAACTCTGATGTTTAGTCCCAATCAACTGGACAAGGATCGAGCTGCAACAATCCGATCCATCACAAAAAGATTGTTGATATACTAGGAAGAAAGGAAGCTTTTCATGCAGAATCCAGCCATCAATATGGCAGAATTCACCCACGAAAGCATAGAGGAACAAGAAGAGGAAATTTTACAGAATGAAGTATTAGATTTTGCACCAGCAGCACTGGATGACGCCCTGCCAGAAGTGGAGGATCCTCTACAGGAAATAAACTTAGGGACAGAAGAAGATCTGAGGCCTACTTTCATCAGCACACTTTTGAAGGAACCACTCAAGACTGAACTCATGGCACTTTTGCAGGAGTTCAGAGATTGTTTTGCCTGGCATTACCACGAGATGCCAGGATTAGACAGGCAGTTAGTGGAGCACAAGCTGCCAATCAAAGATGGCTACCTTCCAGTTAAACAGGCCAGAAGAAGAATGTCTATGGACACAGAACTAAAGGTCAAAGAAGAGATAGAAAAGCTGCTCAAGGCAGGATTCATCAGGCTAGCCATCTATGCCGATTGGTTAGCAAATATTGTACCTGTTCTCAAAAGAAAAACAAGGGCAGTTAGAATCTGTGTGGATTACAGAAATCTAAATAAAGCATCTCCCAAGGACGAATATCCTATGCCAATGACAGACATGCTAGTAGATGAAGCTGCTCATAACCAGATGCTATCTTTCATGGACGGCAATGCAGGTTATAACCAGATTATGATGGCAGAATAAGACATCCACAAGACAACCTTCATGTGCCCAGGACATATAGGTGTTTTTGAATATACTGTAATGCCTTTCGGTTTGAGAAATGCGGGGGCCACCTACCAAAGGGCAATGAATTCCATTTTTCATGATATGATAGGACATTCCTTGGAAGTATACATAGATGACGTAGTGATTAAATCCCCCGAGGAAGGAAACCACTAGCAAGTTTGAGAAAGGCATTCCTAAGAATGAGGCAGCACAAACTAAAAATGAACCCCAAAAAATGTGTTTTTGGAGTCCAAGCAGGAAATTTCTTAGGATTCTTGGTTCACCAGAGAGGCATAGAGGTTGACAGAAATAAAGCAAAATCCATCATAGAAGCCTACCACCTCGGAACAAGAAGGAACTTCAGAGTCTCCTAGGAAAAATCAAATTTCTAAGGAGATTCATATCCAATTCTGCAGGAAAAATCCAACCTTTTTCTTCCCTGTTAAGGCTGAAGCAGGAACAAACATTCAAGTGGGAAGAACAGCACCAGCAGGCTTTCTAGGAAATAAAGCATTACCTCTCAAATCCACCAGTTCTGTCCCCACCAAAAAGAGGCAGACCACTCAAGCTCTATGTATCTGCATCAGAAGTATCCATTGGAAGTCTGCTAGTTCCAGATAACAAAGAAGGAAAGGAACAAGCAGTCTACTATCTAAGCAGAACATTAATAGACGTGGAAAGAAGGTATTCCGCAATAGAAAGGCTTTGCCTGGCCTTGTATTTCACTGCTGTAAAACTTAGACACTACATGCTGCCACACACTATCTACATCATTGCCAAGACAGACTTAATCAAATACATGCTAACGAGACCAATGCTGAGGGGCAGAATTGGGAAATAGACTTTGGCTTTGACAGAATTCACCTTCAGGTATGTCCCCCAGAAAGCTGTCAAAGGGCAAGCTGTGGCAGACTTCCTAGCAGATCACCCAAGAGAGGAAATTGAAAACATGGACTCTTTGGACATAGCAAATGCGGATCTGCTAACTAGAGCTCATGTTTGCTTTAACAATCCAATCTATTCGATTCATCTCACACCTTGGAAACTATATTTTGATGGATCAAAGACAGATAAGGCTTCAGGAGCCGGGATTGTTCTGGAAGAACCATTGGGGGTCAGACATTGCTATTCCTTCCAGTTAGATTTTCAGTGCACCAACAACAGGGCCGAGTATGAAGCTTTGATTATAGGGCTTGAGATGTTGGTAGAATTAGGAATCCAATCCGTGGAGATCTTGGGAGATTCCATGCTTGTCCTAAAACAGATTGCTGGAGAGTACAAGTGTCTAAATCCTTCTATGGCTGTATATCTAGTAGCGGCTAGAAATCTATTGACAGAATTTAGAGAAGCTACTTGGGAACACATCCCAAGGGAGGAAAACTTTGCAGCCAATGAACTGGCTCAGGTGGCATCAGGCATACAAATGCCCGAAGACTGCGTCCAGAGGATCATCAAGATAGGAAGGAAAAGTCTGCCATCTGTTTTGACTAGAGGGATGGAGATAGAAGTCAATTCTGCCTTAATCACTGAAGATGATTGGAGGGAGCCTATCATGACTTACTTACAGTATCCCACTCTGCCCTCTAAGAAAAGAGTCAGAATCATGGCTACAAACTACCTCATGTGGAATGAAGATTTGGTCCGAAAAAGTAAGGATGAGGTGCTATTAAGGTGCCTCGGGAAGACAGAATATATGAAAGTCATGGGAGAAACCCATGAGGGGATCTGTGGAGCTCACCAAGGGGAAGAAAGATGTGTTGGTTAATCAGAAGGTATGGCTACTTCTGGCCAACCATGATGAAGGATTGCATCGACTATTCCAAGGGATGTGAAGCCTGTCAAAGGCACGCCCCAATCCAGCAGGCTCCTTCGGTTTCCATGAATCCAGTGGTAAAACCATGGCCTTTTAGGGGATGGGCAATGGATCTCATTGACAAAATCTATCCAGCCAGCAGCCAGCAGCACTGTTTTATTATTGTTGCCACAGACCATTTCACCAAGTGGGTAGAGGCCAAGCCAGTAAAAACCACAACATCTCAAGAGATCATCACCTTTATAGAAGAACAGATCATACAAAGGTTTGGCATTCCAGAATCAGTCACAACGGATAGGGGTTCTTCTTTCATATCTAGGGATATGCTAGATATGGCAGAAACATTCAAGTTCAAACTGCTTCAATCTACTCCTTACTATGCTCAAGCTAATGGATAGGCAGAATCAAGTAACAAGGTGATTATCAATATCATCAGAAAGATGCTGGAGAAGAATCCAAAGCAGTGGCATGAGAAGTTATCAGAGACTTTGTGGGCATACAGAACTTCAAAAAAAGAAGCAACTAGCATGACCCCCTATGCGCTAACCTACGGCCATGATGCAATTCTTCCCATGGAGATAGCAGTCCAGTCTCTTAGAATTGCTCACCAGCACGGTCTCACTGGAGAAGACTACTCTCAAGCCATGTTGCTGGAATTGGAAGAATTGGATGCAAGTAGGATTGACACCCTCAACAAACTCTTAGCAGGACAACAGGCTATGTCGAGGGCCTACAACAAAAGAGTCAGAAACAAGAGTTTTGAAGAGGGAGAAATAGTCTGGAAGGCAATTCTGCCCCTTGGAGCACACATAGCTGGATATGGGAAATGGTCACCTACATGGGAAGGCCCTTTTATAATTAACCAGATCCTCGGAATGGGGGCATATAGGTTGCAGGACCGAGATGGAGTTATTCATACTGCCCCAATCAATGGCAAATGGTTAAAGAAATTCTATCGAACCATGTGGGATTCGCAGGCTGTACAGACAGACCCTGGGATAGAAAAGGAACAAGACTGACCCTTTTTCGTTTTTTGAAAAATTTTGTTTGGATCTATTTTTGCTTTAAAGTTATTTTGTTTTTACTTTCAATACTGTGTCCGGTTGTTGCATCAAGAGTAAATGAAAAGTAGTAAAATGCTATTTAAGGGCAACAAATAAATAAGCTTATATAAAAAATAGCCACCCTCGCGGCAAATTACTCAAACAATAAAGAAACTAAAATTAGAAAAGACTAAAACCCTAGTTTTCTAAGGGTTTCCTGCAGGTTTCGCCTTCTTGACAGAGAGTTCTTTCTGGAGCAGCACCCCCTGGTGAATTGAAGCCTCTGCAATTTCCAAGGCTGGCCTGGAAGCTGCAACCATGCTTTGCACAAGGAAGGTAGCCTTGGTCTTAGAACTCAGTCCAGCCCCAAGCCTGCTCTGCACCTCCCTGCACTCTGCCAGTTATTTTTGGAGCTCTTCAATTTGCTTCTCCAGCTTGTCTGCGGTAACCCTGGCTTCCTTGTATCCTACCACCATCTGGTCCAGTTCTGCTTTCTGCTTTGCAAAATCAGCCAGGTTGGCTTCATGAGTGGCCTTGTAGAACTCAAAAGTCTTGAAGGTGGGCCTAAGATCCTCATAACGATCATGCAAGTTGATCACATCTCTGGCCAAGCTTAGGCCCATCTCAAGAATCGGCTTCGGAGCCATGTTCTGTCTGTGTAGCAGGTCCAAGTCCTTCATCAGCTGATCAAAGGCTTCCTTATCTTGGTCAAGCTCCAACTCAGTGGATTGCCAGATTTTCAATCTCTCCATGGCCTCCACCACTGCCCTAGATTTTGCCCTGCCTGGAGGAGAGCTGAGTTTCTCCAACCTATCCAATTGAGCATCCAGATCCATGGCTTCAAACTCCTCCAGTTCTGGATCAGCAAAAGAAGCCGTGGTAGATGATCCTAGAAAGGAATGAATAGGCATCTGTAGAAGAAAGCATAAATTAAGACCAGGCAGAAAATGGAAAACAAGGGGCCTAAAAGTTATAAAAGCTTACAACAACAATAGGAGGCTTCAGGGGGCTGGTCACCGCTGCCAGGGCACCAACGGCTTTAGGCACTTCTACTTAGAAAGGCTACAACAGTTAAAAAGGGAGAACAAAGCAAAATTGCAGGAAAATATGGACAGATAAGGAGAAAAATTACCACAACCACAGGAACAGCAGCAGTTGTTTCCACCTCAGCCTCTGGGACTACAACAGATAGTTCTGCCTGATCCACAAGCTCTGATGCAGACCGCTCCGCCTGATCCTCAGCCGCTGGAGCGGCAGTAGAGTGCTCTGCCTCAGCATCCTCAAATAGGGTCAGTTCTGAGCTAGTCAGCTCAGCCCTTGGACCCCCTTGTTGCTTCTGCGCCAAAGCAATGCTCTCTGCAATCACCTCAGCAGGGATCTCCTCCTACAGAACAGGGGTCAGAACAGAAGGAATGGGGCGAAAGGGGAACTGATTCAAATCACAGAAATGAAACTCACCTCTTCTTCCACCATTGCTGCTTTTTCCTGAGGCACTCCTTCCAACTCTTCCAGCTCTTTTTCCTGCTCCATCTCCTCAAAAGCCTCTCGCAGCTCATCCGTCCCAGAAGTAGTGGTAGGGACTGCTGCGGTTTCTTCTGTGGCAACATACTCCACTTCACTCCTCTTTTTAAGTTTTTTCAACTTAGTAGGAGGAGGGGAAGGACTTGTAGCTGGACAGAACAAAAAGCAAAGATTAGAAAAAAGAAGGCAAGTCAGAATAAATTTGAAAGGAATAGCTGGAACATCACGAGCTTAACTGAAATGCCAGGCCGCGTGGTATTGTCCGGAGGAGGGGCAGGTCCTTTTCTTTTTCTTCTGCCAGAAAGAGTGGCCTCGGTAGGGGTTTGTTCTACCTGAACCTCATCTTCTTCATCTGTAGAAGGAAGCTCCAAGTCCCCGGCGGCAATAACAGAAGAGACTGCACCAGGAAGTTAGAGATTAGAAACCAATCCAGCAGGAAAAGACAGAAGAAACAAATTAAAAGGAAACTTACCGATCACTTCTCCAGCCTGAACAGACTGCCTACCTACGTTGGTTGTCAGAGAAGGATCTGATATAGGCAGAACAGACATTAGAAATCAATCATCAAGACAGAACAAATCCCAGACAGAATCAGAAATCTACCTCCTATGATTTGTGCATTGATGTCTTTGATGGTCTGGATCATGTGCGTTTTGGCGTCCCCATCCGCAAAAATGAGCCAGTTTTCCCAACCATCAAAAAGCACCTTGAGGGCAGTGACAGAAGCAGGCAGACCTTGGAATCTGGCTTTCCACCAGGCGTCAAAGTCAGCGGAACTGCAGGAATTCAGCTCCCACGAGGGATAGAGGGCATCCGTGCTGTTGTTGATTTTGTTCACTGCATACCAGGCATCCTTGTGCACCTCCAGATCATCTGCATCCCTCTAAGAGGAGGCCCGATTGCAACTCCGATACGATTTCAGCGGAATGAGCTGAGGACAGCCAAGCTACCTTGCACAGAAGTTGGGATGATAGACTTCTGCTCCCAGATGATAATTTGGAGGTTTGCCACCACCGTGGGGTAGATCTCTGGGCGGAGTAATGCTCAGAAATTTCCTCCTGAAGTCTGTTCTGGCAGCCTCGTCTTCTGGCTCCTTCTCGAACAATCGAAATCCGGTCTGGAACCAAGGATAGGTCCTTCTGATCACCACTTGCCACTGAGCTGCCGACCTTTTTGTACAAAGCCTGAAGAACATCAAGTACTCCTCAATAGAACGCTTGGGCACTTCTGCCGATATCAGAGGAAGGGCCAGGACTTGGTCTTCAGGCAGAACTATGTCTGGGAACCTTAGCTCTGGAAAATAAACCTGCAGCCAGATCTGGATCATTCAGAATGCGCCAGGGGCCGACAGGTTCAGTGGATTCTCTAGGGTGGCAGTGTGCAGATTCTTGAAAAGGTGAGCCAGAACTGTAGGCCCAAGCCCCACATCAGTGTGATTGTGAAGTGCTTCTGCCAGATGTCTGTACTCAAGCAGAACTGCAGAAGACCGATTGGGGAAAACGAACCGGTTCAGCCAATACAGAAGGAACAACATGTGTTGCTGATCCTTGTCCTTCTCAGCACTAAATTTCTTCAGATAATTGGAGAACGAGCAGTTCTGATTGATCGTGGTTGAAGAGATAGTGAAAAGAGTGGCCACTTTCTCTTGGTTTTTCCGCCTGTGATAATCTCCAACAGCATCAACGGGCCTACCATGGGGCCTGAACCCAAAGATCTGGGCCATATCCAGCAGGGTTGGGGCCATAGGACCCACACGGAAATCAAATGTGTTGCTAGCAGAATTCCAAAAGCACAAAGCAGCGGCAAGCAGGTTCTCATCTCTGTTAATCAACTGCTTGGACAGGAGAATGGCATCATAAATCCCGGCTCTCCTCCAGTGACCCCATATCTCGAGAGAAGTCTGTCAATCCAGTCTGCCCATTTGACCGGACTGTTCCTCACCTCGCTAGACGGGAAAGATCGGCTCAAATTCTTGCTAAACCAAGAATAAGAAGCCAGGGCAGAAGTACTCTCAAAGCACAAAGGAGCCTCAGCATCCTTTTTCAGCAATTCTGCCATCTCGGCTGGAACAGGACCAAACCAGTGAGGCCCTAACACCAGGGTGTTCTCGAACAAATGAAGGACATTCTCGTCCAGGTTCTTTTGGGCAAAGGGATGAAGCTTGCTCCTGACTTCTATCGCATGAGCATCAATCCCGGTCCCAGTAATGTAATCGGGAGGAACTGGAGCTGAAGAAGACTGAGCACGAGACCTTGGGAAGACATTTCTGATTCGAGGGAAGAAGCAGAGAGAGAGTAAAAAAGAAAAGAGAGGTCCGAAGGAAACAATGGAAATCCCGAAGAAAAGCTTGGAGGAACGGAGTTGGAAGGGCTAGGTTTTCAGAAGCGGTGGATTTGAATTCCTTTTAAAAGAGAAGCTCGAAAACGTGGGAAGAAGAAGATGGAACGGCACTTGATGATTATTAGCTAGTAACTAGCTAATAACTAGCCGTTTTCCCACGAACTCCAGTTCGTAGTAGGAGGACGTGGCAGACGTGGGCTAAAAAACGGAAAAGACTGGCGCGCGAATTAATGGCAAAAACATTAAGTCTGAAACCGTTCCAAAATGATTCAGACTTAGGGGGCATTGTTTGGGCCTAAAAACAGCACGCCAAAGTTCAAAAGACAGGCCCATGGTAAAATTACTTGCCCAGCTCGAAAACTTGAGGATAACAAGATTAGGATCCAGACAGGTTGGGCTTCGCGCCAGGATGTCGAAAACAAAGCCCCAGCCCAAGAAAGACCAACGTGGAAACTGTCATTTGGGCTTCAAGGATCAGCCCATAAATTTTGTTAGGTTCAAACCCAAGGGATTAAAAACACACCCACGTGACTACCTCAGCTTTGAAAAGTCAGCAATTCCAACTAAGTTTAAAATGTGAGAGGGACATCTCTGAAACACTGCCAACAGAAGATCAAAACCCATCTGTGTTCGAGATTTTTCTCCAAATCAATACACCATCTTCCAAAGAATTCACGGGTCACGCTTTCTAAGTTAGAACGGGAAACAAGGAGTTGTTCAGAAAATACAAAAGAAAACCAACCGCCATAACATTTAGCCCACACAGACGGTGGCGGTGGTTGAAATAGAAAGCTGCCACCCAGGAAACCAGGGAAGGGACTGCTTAGGAGGTGACTACTGAGAGCCTATCTGCCATGATTGATAAAATCCCTTTTACTTTACATTATAGGAGATCTTTTTACCGCCAATTATTAAAATTTAAACAAAAACCACCTCCCTAAGAGGGTCTCTTATAAAAAACAGAAATAAGCAAGGAAGAAGGACACTCAATTCATCAATCAATCAAAAAACAACAACAAGAAAACAACCAAAAGTTCACTTGGATTCCAAGAGAAACCAGCTTTAGATCAGAATTCCAAAGTTCAGACTTAGAAAGTAAGTCTTCTAAAACGAGATCTCTCTCGTTACAAATTTGGTTCAGCAAAGGCCAAGGCAAGCAGAGTTTGAGTTTTCACAAATATGGAGACCTCAGCGAACTTATGAAGAGTCCTGCTCAAGCAGAACAACGCTCGTAGTGCAATCCCTAGCCTACCAAACCCTCGAGAATAGCCACTTCTGCCCCTTCAAACTGAAGAAGCTGCAATTCTGCCCACTCAAAGGCCTCACGAAGCGTGAAGCAAACATAAAGCTCTGCCAAAATCGAACTTTGGTATCGATTTATAGCTCAGCCTAGCATCTGAAATCACGAAGCAGTACGGACCGGCCCAGGCGCGTCCAGTCCAGCCCAAACCAGAGCCTTCCATCCAAGCAGAAACGGAGTTCCGACCATCTTTTAACCTTCCTAGCGTTGATATGCATATTTATTATTTTGTAAAAGGCAGTTCTGCCTAAAACAGCCCAACTTCTATCGAATATTTCTGGCCAGAACAGCCATTTGATACTGAGATAAATTATGAAAGTCCTCACCAGTCTGAGGCAAGGAAAGAACTTACTTGGGAGATATTCCTCACCCAAATTCACAATCATTTGTTTTAGAAGTCAGTAACTTGGGGCGCAAGTTATCTACTCTAAAAAGAAGTCTGCTAGGATTTACATTGCTAGCAGTCGCACGCTCACACATCAAAGAAAGCTAACTTGTCGACCAATAAATGGTCTCCAAGCCAGTGGGGAACTTCGCCCTTCCATCTCAGGAGTAAACACAAAACGGGTGAACAGAGACAATTAAACAGTTAAAGTTAAAATCGGAAGATGAAGCCAATTTAATTAAAGTCCTTGAGTTAGTAGATACTGAGTCAGATCCTATGTCTTCAGCCAGCTGTGTTAATTACAGTTCAGAAAGTTCCCAGTCCAGTTCACCAAGGGTCCAGGTAGGTTGTAAAGATAAGTGTTGCAAAATCTTAAGTAAATCAATTGGTGTCTTAACTAAGCAAGAAGAAGCAAGAAGAACAAGAGGAATTATTAATTGATTTAATCAGTAAAATAGAAAATCCAAAATTAAAAGCTGATTATTTAAGAAAACTCAGGAAAGTCATAAGTCAAGAAGACCCCAGTCCTAGCCAAGTCCCTACTATTAGTCTCAATACTACCCTAGAACAGTTTAATAGAAAAAACGAAGTCACCCTTCAGGATCTCTAGTTAGAAGTTAAAACAATTAAAAAGGAAATTTTATGTTTAAGACAAGATAGTCAAAAATTACAAACTGAGAATTACGAAATAAAAAAAGATTTAATTAAATTATTAGAATCCAAAGCAGAGTCTAGTAATCCTTTTGGTAAACCTAGTTTCGAGTCTGAACCTGAGTCTTCCGATAGTAACAAAAGTAACAAAGTCATCAAATTAATTAAGCAGATTGATTTTAGAAAATGGTATTCCCAAGTTAGTATTTTTATTAATGAATTTGAACTAAACACAATTGCTTTATTTAATTCAGGAGCCGATTTAAATTGTATTCAAGAAGGTCTAGTTCCAACCCAGTTTTACAAAAAGTCAAAAGAAGTTTTAGGAACAGCATCCGAAAAAGCTTTAAAGTTAAATTATGAATTTCCCAAAGCCCATGTATGTCAAAACAAAATATGCTTTAAAACATCTTTTGTTTTAATTCAAAATATCACAGATGAAGTTATTTTAGGTTTACCCTTTATCTCTCTACTTTACCCCTTCCAAGTAGAATATGATGGAGTTACGTCTAGTCACCTAGGTGAAAGAGTTAAATTTGAGTTCTTAACCAAATCAGAGTTACACTGTCTCAAGTCACTACAAAAGTCAGCAGTTTCTAAATCAGTTAAATTAATTCAGAATAAAACAAAACAAGTTAATTTTCTTAAAAATTAAATTAAATTCAAGAGAGTCGAACAACAGTTAGCCGACAAGTCACTTTAGTCTCAAATAATTACGTTTGAAGAAAAGTTAAAAAATGAAGTTTGTTCTGATTTACCTAATGCCTTTTGGTACCGAAAGCAACCTGTAGTTACTTTACCTTATGTTAAAACATTTAGTGAAAAGAATATTCCCACTAAAGCCCGTCCAATCCAGATGAGTCAAGAGTTAATGGAATTATGTAAACAGGAAGTCACCGAGTTAGTCCAAAACAGAATCGTTAGAAGAAGCAAGTCACCTTGGTCATGCCCAGCCTTTTATGTTCAGAAAAATGCAGAATTAGAAAGAGGAGCCCTTCGCCTAGTAATAAATTACAAGCCCCTTAATGCAGTACTTGAGTGGATTAGGTATCCAATCCCTAACAAAAGAGATTTAGTTAATAGATTAGAAAAAGCAGTTATCTTTAGTAAATTTGATATGAAAAGTGATTTCTGGCAAATTCAAATCAAAGAATCAGATAGATATAAAACTGCCTTCGTAACCCCTTTCGGTAATTATGAATGGAATGTCATGCCCTTTGGATTAAAAATGCTCCTAGTGAATTCCAGAATATTATGAATGAAATTTTCAATTAATACAGTCATTTTCCATAGTTTATATTGATGATGTCTTGATTTTCTCTGAGTCAATTGAGCAACATTGGAAACATTTGAATAAATTCCTCCAAATAGTCAAACAAAATGGTCTAGTTATCTCAGCTACGAAAATCAAATTGTTTCAAACCAATGTCAGATTTTTAGGTTTTAATATTGGACAGTCTCAAATAAGCCCAATCAATAGAGTCATCCAGTTTGCTGATAAATTTCCAGATCAAATCCTTGATAAGAATCAATTACATCAGTTTTTAGGATCCTTGAATTATGTTTTTTATTTTTATCAAAATTTAAGACAGTTATGTGAGCCCCTGTTTGATCGTCTCCAAAGCAATCCTCCTGCTTGGACTCCGAGTCATACATAAATAGTTAAACAAATCAAAGTTCATGTTAAGTCACTTCCATGCCTTGGTATTCCTTCAATTAATTCTGTTAAAATTGTTGAAACAAATGCTTCTGAGTCTGGTTACGGTGGTATGCTAAAGCAAAGAATTTCCCCTGAGTCACCTGAGCAAATTGTTCGTTTTCATTATGGAGTTTGGAGTCAATCTCAAGCTAATTTAAGTACTATTAAAAAGGAAATTTTATCTGTAGTATTATGCATTAGTAAATTTCAAGATGATTTATTAAATCAGATTTTTTTGGTCCGAGTTGATTGCAAGTCCACGAAACATGTTTTGGAAAAAAATGTTAAAAATATAGCTAGTAAACAAATTTTTGCATGTTGGCAAGCCATTCTGAGTGTTTTTTATTGAGTTAGAATATTTGAGAGGCAGTGAAAACAGTATCCCTGATTTTCTTACAAGAGAGTTCTTGCAGGACAAACAAGTAGAATCATGTCCAGCAAAGAAAAAGACAAGCAAAAAAATGCAATATGGTCAACCGAGTCAACCCAGAATCCTCCTAGCTACCCTGATGTCAATCAAACAAGAGTCATCTTCTCCAAATACGCCTTCTCACATTGTGCCCTTCCAATGTCATTTTTCAATTCCAGTAAATAATAGGTTTAATCCCTTGAGTCAACCTTCTCTGCACCCTAATTATCAGTTAGCATTAACTTCCAATTATGATCCTTTCGTTATTAATCCTCATGCTTCAGTTCCTTTGTAGAGCCAAAGCCAGTTAAAAGGTCAAATTATGTCACCCGAAGTCATTATCATCTTTTCACAGTCGAGTCTTATCTTGAAGAACTTGGTGACCCAGTCAAAATTGCCCAGAAGTTCTTCCCTCCTAATCTTCATTATTTTTCGAGTCATCCTTCCGAGTCCATCAAGTTCTATAGGGATATTCTTTATGAAACTCAGTCAATAGATATTATGCCCATTAAAGATAAAGAAACAAATGCCACAATGTTCCATTCTCTTTATATACGCCAAATTCTTATGCCTCAAGTTTGGAGTCGTAATCCTTATGGTTAAAAGCCCCTCCAGTCAGGACTTACTTATAATTATGGTGATTATATTGATGCCTGGTACACAATTCTTTATCATCAGCACCCTGATTTCAGCCACTCATGGTTTATTAATTTTGATGCCAAATTCGAAGTTCAGTTTCCGTTCTAGTTCCTCCAATGGTGGAATATCCATGGCCTCATTTGGAAATCATTCTAGTCAATCTCCAGAAATTAGTTAATTACTTTGGTTAGAAGCACAAGTTAACAAAGTCAGAAAAGTTTTTCCCTACACTCCTTCATTATGTCGCCAAATACAAAGTCCCATGGATCATGAAATGGAATTATCAAGTTAATTGGGATTCCAGAGTTTTATTTCGTCATTTTGCTGTCAAATGGCGGGATAAATTTGGAGTCGACCGAATTATTCACCAAGTTAATTCAGAATTTCCACTCCTTCAGACTCCAGTCCACCCAATCAAAGATGCTTCCCCCAGTAGTTCCAATGCTTCTCTCAAAGGAAAATCAAAGAAAGAGTTAAAAGAGTTAGCTGAGCAAATCCTTGCCCAAGTTACCCAGATGAATGATGAAGATAGTGATGACGCCAGTCCAAGGTCTGAATCTTCCTCCAGTCAGCAGCCTAGTCAACTTCCTTTCAGTCAAAAGCCAAAGCCCAGATGGTCAGACTATGCCCCTGATAGTCATGATCCTTATGATTTAAATGAAGACTAGGCCTTTCTACAAAGTGGCCGAAAGTAAAGATGCCCAGAGTTAAAGTAAAGATGCCAGAGTTAAAGCAAAGGTGCCAGAGTTAAAGTAAAGATGCCCGAGTTAAAGCAGAAGTTAATTTCAAGTGTTTTTTTGTCTTCTTCTGAATACCAAGTCTTTTAAGTAGAAGCCCCAAGTCATTTGCAATCGGAAGCTTTTCCTTCCAGTCTTCTTTGTTATTTTTCAGTTATAAAAGAACTTCAGCGAGAGTGCGAGTGTTCAGTAGAAGTGTGAGTGTCCTGCGTGGCATTGCTTTCTATAAGTTTTATTTTCATGTTTTCCAAGTTTTCCTAAGTCAATAAAATTATCAAGCTAATCTTATGTTAATCCTATTTTTGTTCCTAAACATTAATTTAAATGATTAGTTACATTTTCATTCATGCAATCTGTGAGTTAAGAATCTTATGTATTTACGCTTTAATTAAATTTTACTTTGATTTATTTCAAATCTGTTTTTTAAGTCTTGGTCTCCTCTGAGCCCTTTTGTTCTTCTTTTGTGTCTCCCAGGGGGAAAATGAGATGACAGGTGAAAATTTTGAGAAATGAGTAAATTACAGGGGAAACTCTGCCAAATGTTTGGTAGAAGATAATCTTATTTTAAAAAGTGGATTTTTAGTTAGAATGGCAGTTTGGTCTTTGTGCCCAACATTAGCCAGATGTCAGACACTCACAAGGTTCGGCTCGGATTCCAAAGTGGAATTTGGGTCGGATCCTGTCATGTTTTTTGTTTTTTTATTTTCACTGTATTGTAATGAAAAATAAGTAACTGTTTCATTTCACTAGTTCTTCTATCTTTATCGCAAATGGTTCATGTGGTTCGCGAAATTATCATCTTAACACACACACACACACACACACACACACATATATATGGGGACGGATCCGTAGCACTATATTTTTGACACAAGTTTTGACACAAATTTTCAACCATTAGATTAGAATGGATCGAATGGCTAAGATTAACTAAATTAATTATATATTTTTAAGAAAAATATGTATTAAAAATAATTATTAATTGACTTTCTCTTTCTTATTTCTCTATTGTCAATCAATGTTTTATAAAATCTTCTTATTTCATATCCTCTAGAATTCTTCATTTAATGACTTTCCCATCCTCCTCCTCTTTCTTCTAAAAGCTTTACAGGTTTCTGATTCTTTTTCTTCTCTATCCCTAACTTTGTGTTTTGCTTTTTTACTGCTTAGTTTTTGGATTGTTACAGTTATACATAGATTATGACTCTCAAAGTAAAGGCTTGAGGATAACACCCCATCCACACACACAATGAACTGCACAGCAAACTGTCTTTTGCCATATATTTTTTAAAGTTACTATTAATCATAATGAATAAAAGCTTGTAAGCCATTAAGATTTTAGGAAAAAAAACAGAAAGAGAGAAAGAGAGTTAGATCAACCAAACGGTGGAGAAGAAATATTGCAACAAATTTGGGCCTTTTCTTTTAAATATTAATATCTTATTTTCTCTTCAATATTGGTAGCTTGAGACAGATTTTCTATGTCGTGGAAGAATGCTCGGTTGGTGTAGATGACAATGGCAAGGGGAAGATAATGGTGAGGTTTCGCAGGTTATTAATTGAGAAGATCATGATAAGAAAACAAAAAGGGGAAAGATAATTGAGTGATTTTTGGGATTATCATAATTAATAAATAAAAATGAAATTTACTTGGCATTAGAGATTTAATTTAATTTAAGTAATTAATGAAACATAATCTCAGCCATTCAATCCAAGACTTATATATATAATAGATGCTATGGAGACCCTCAAAGTCTCCGTTGCATATGTATTAATTTTCAAACTTTCAAGACTTATATTTGGATATCTAAGATTTTCACATCTAAAAGAGTATATAGTGCGGTGGATGTTAGTCGTTGTCCAGGAAAGGAGCCACTTGATGAGAGCAGGCTTTGACACCACACACAAAACCAAAAATTGTGAGACTCTTGATTGATATATGCTTTTTATGTGCTTAAACTTGTCACGTTATATATAGAGACTAGACTAGAGAACTCTTATCTTGCGTTGTTTGAAATTTGAGGGTGGGACAACATTTGATGTAAACACCATTTTACATTTGGCATTTGATTTAATTTTTCTACTACATGTTTCACTTACCACTAAAAAATAAAAATAAAACTGAATACCCATTTGTGTCAAAATAGCATAAATAAAAGTGAATATTTGGCTATAACAGCATCATGAGTACTGAAGAAAACATTGTGGCTCTGTTAGGTTTCATGCATAATACGATATCAACCATAAAAAAAAAAAGTGGTAAAGCAATTTCTGAATCTTCTATTGTAACTTGTGGAAATTGTGCCAAGTCGGGTTTCATGCATATAATTCCATGTACCTGATTGGACTTGCAAACTTGCAAAATGCGTTAAGGACTCGGAATGTTGTGTATCCTCAATCCTTTTCTTTTGCGGTGTCACCTCGTGTGTGTCCGCCGGGGCATTTGTTTGGTACTGACATGTGATGGAGACTAGAAAGCCCCCTCGCTCACGTTCTTTGTCATTTCAAGGTGGGCCAGCACAGATAGTAATGTCAATTGACATAGTGCACTGCAGAGACAGAGAGAACCATGGCTAGAATTTGCCGAACTGACCAATTATTTCTCAATGCCGATTAATTGTGTTTCAATTTTATATAGATTCCAAGGATTTAATGGGTCAGTTTTTTTTTCTTATTTTAATAAAAAAGTAATTAAAAGTTTGGTGTAATTACTGTCATATGGTTTAAGGGTTAATCATTTTATTAGTTCCTGAATTTAGACCCGATTTGCATTTGAGTACCTCAATTTCTAAAATGATTCTCGTAATCCTTTAACTTCACTTTCATTAGGACAAATTGTCCTACCGTCAATTTTGTTAACTTTTTCTGTTAAATGCAGAGGCAAAATAGTAATTGTATATTAAAACCAAAATAATGAATAAAAAAAATCATATCTTTAAAATAATAATAAAAAAATCAAATAAAAAACCAAATAAATAAATAAGTTTCGGGTGTAGAAATTGGGATAGAGGGGGAGAGAGAGAGTTTAAATTTAATTTTTTAGTTTTTTAATTTTTTAATTCATATTTTAATCAATTTTGATACAAAAATATCATTTTGCCCTTGTATTTAATAGAAAAGTTAACAAAATTAACGGTAGGAGCATTTGTTCTAATGAAAGTGAAGTTGAAGGACCACGTGAACTATTTTGAAAATTGAGGTACTCAAATACAAATCGGGTCTAAGTTCAGAGACTAATAAAACGATTAACCCTATGGTTTAAATATACTCGTTCTTCCTATAAAAGACAAGAATATACTTGGGGTTTTTTTTTTCTTTTTCAAATTTGACTACTTGATCATTTAGTATTTTAATTTTCAAAATTAATAGCTTATTTATTTCCTTTTATTTATACCAGTTTAATAATTAATATAGTTTGAAATTAATTTATTCAAAGGGAAATAACATGTTGCTCTCTATAGGTCTTGACCCCTATGTGTTTAGGTACATGAATTTACCTACATTTTTTCATAGCAACCTATGCCTCTAGGTACGTATGTAAATTAATATACAACAAACTAAGGTAAATCCATAGGAAAAAAAAATATGGATAAATAATTTATCTATACGCATTTATATGTATATTGTTAAATAATTTACCTATACTTATTTATAAGTATATATTATATATATTGTAGGTATATTGAACCTCGCACATTTATAGGTATATTTCAAAATTAATTATCTATATATATATAAAGCAAAAGGCAGAGAATGGTGAAACATTCAAAATACCAGAAAATGTCCTTTGTTAATTCAAACATTAAGAATTGAAATTATTAATTAAATGAGGATAATATCGTAAATTCACATTTTTTAATATTAAAAAAATTAAAATTAAAAACAAAATAAGATAATAGGTCCTACTTTTATGGAACATAACTACTCCGTTATTTTTTCTTAATTCTAAAAAAAAAAAAAAAAAAAAAAAAAAACCAATTGGCACATGCGTGAGCATGTGTCAAGGGGCTAGTACTTATAATACAAAAAAGTTAAAGTATTGTCCTTTAAAAGTGGCACAATTTTTGTGTGCATTACGGACATAACATCAAAAAGACATAACGGAGACGGACCTATTTTCTGACCCAATTTTTGTGTGCATAAATAGTATACCTATATATAAATACATTTATTTATTTTTATAAATAATGTACCTATGTTTTCTATAAATTATTATGTATCTATTTTTAATTTATGAAAATTCCAATTACAAAGTAACTAACTTAGTTAAATTTTTTTTTTTGTTGTAAATAATATACTTATATTTTTTTTAACGTATATATACATATAAGTTTGAAATTGGGTTTTACACATAGATTTATAGAGTGATGAGTATATGTCTAGGAAGGAGAAAATGCAAGGACCAAAGGTCTTTTTTTTATATAGAAATTCTATGATTGCATTCATAATTCAGCCAAAAAAATCACTAGCCACAAAGAGCCAATACAAACTAGCCACAAAAGGGCCATTACAATAACGGAGCGGTCTAATATCAAAATTAAGAAAATCAGGTATGTCTCCACCAACGATCAGACAAGATCGAAGAAATTCTGGCATAGGCATCCCAACTAAGATTGCAAACTTGGAATAATAAAAAAGAGATAAAGCTTGAAAAAACCAAGCCATAACAATACTAAAACTTTCACCAATGAGAGATGAAAAGCTCTCACAAAGGAGAGATGAAAAACTCTCACAAAAGGAGAGGTGAAAACTACACAGAGAAACCAAAGAGTCTCTGCAACTTATTTCAAACATAAAGAAATTGCAAAAAAGATGGTGGTGGAGGTCCGACGCCGAAATACAGGTGAAGATTCGACGCTGAGCCGCAGTCGCCAATAATGGTTGGATGAAAATCATAACAAAACTAAGACAAATAGGGAAAACCCTTTGTCTTTGAAAATGGAGGAAGAGGTGAAAGGAGGAAGAGAGGAAGAGAAGAGAGGAGAGGGGGGAAGAACAATGGCTTCTTCCCCCCTCAAAGTGAAAAAAGCTCGAAGAGTGTTTTTTTGGGAGAAAGGGGGCTAGGATTTTTTTTTTACTAAACTTGTAGCTTAAGTGATTAAAAATATTTTTTCTGCACCCGCAAGGACCAAAGGTCTAGATAGTAATGTACATTGATATAGTGAAAGTGAAGAGAGAGAACCGTTCGTGCAGCAAACAAAAAGTAGAAAATCTGAAGATAAATAATCAGTTTCAGGGTGTAAATACAAACCCTTTGGCATTACATTTTTCTTTTTTCTTCTACATCTACTTACCACAATAAATTAAATTCAGGACCTGGACCGTTGATTTTGGGTTTCATTTTTACACTCGCTAGCAAGCAGCCTTGTATAAATGCATCGTCGAGTCCACTTCTTGTGTGCTCATCTTCATCAAATTCAGAAAACTTGATTCCAAAAAAAATGAAAATCCATCACCTGATCAATATTTCTCACTATTTGCTCCTTTCGTTGTGCTTATTGGGTATTCGACTTGCAACCAGTACTGCTGTGAAGGCGAAATCAATATGCATTGAGGAAGAAAGGAAAGCACTTGCGAGCTTCAAACAAGATCTTACTGATCCCTCTGTTAGGCTTTCTTCTTGGGTGGGTCATGATTGCTGCAACTAGGAAGGGATTTCATGCAACAACCGCACAGGTCATGTTTCCCAAATGGATCTCCGCAATCCATATCTAGATTCCACGACTGATGAAGAGTGGGATGAGTTGGCTTATAACAAGTCTTGTTTGGGGGGTAAGATAAATCCTTCTTTGCTTAGCTTGAAACACTTGCATTACCTGGACTTAAGTTGCAATGGTTTTGAAGGGATCCACATTCCTAACTTCTTTGGAGAGCTTAAAACTCTGAGGTATCTCAATATCTCCTTTGCAGATTTTGTAAGAATATTTTATAAATATTCTTTGTGGCCCACATGAAATGACCTATGTGGTAAATAAATTGTTTAATTGGTTTAATAAATATTATTTAGAATAATTATATTGGTCAAATAAAGAAAAGTAGTTTCCTATTATTACCGTGATGGGTGGTAGTTGATTATGGGCTTCACTAGGAAACGGGTCCCCTCTCTGTCTATACTAGTGCACATATCCATCTTATGTGTACGCTGATGATGAAGACACGTATTAAGGTTTTCTAAACGTGCAAAAGGCTAGAGAGAGAAATCTATTTCCTCCACACTGACGGCTCGCCTACGGATCGCTCAAGACAAATATCTTGATATGGTAGAAGACTAATCATTCAAGGTATGTGTGTAATTTAAGTCTAATTGAATTTCCGCCTAATGCTATTTTGAAAATCATGAAGTTCAAGATCTTGGGTCATGGATTGGGTTCTTATGGTTTTACCCAATATTAAGTTTACAGATTTTGCAGGAACTATCTTGATGCCGGTGGTTCATATCTCTCTTCCAAAAACTTAAATTGGCTTTCTCATCTCTCTTCCCTAAAATACCTCAATCTCAATGGAGTGGATCTTCATAGCAACACAAATTGGCTGCATGTTGTTAACATGCTTCCTTCCTTACTGGAGTTACACTTATCTTTTTGCTGAATAGTAAGCCTTCCACTATCTCTACAGAGGATTAACTTCACCTCACCTTCGGTCCTTGATCTTTCAACTAATGATTTCAATACTTCTTCATTTCCCAGCTGGATTTTCAATCTTACTAGCCTCAAAAGACTTGATCTAAGAGGGAATTCTTTCACTAATCATTTTCCAGATGAACTTGGAAACTTATGCAAGCTAAAGACATTAAGTCTTGGGGGAAACAATTTTGATGGTGGGGGGATTGAAGAGTTTTGGGGGAGGTTGTCAAATTGTCTAAATAATACACTAGTATTAAAGTCACTAGATTTGTCTAGTTGCGGGTTGGAAGGCCAATTGCCGGCCTCCTTAGGAATGTTAAAAAGTTTGCAGTATTTGGACCTCTCTCATAATCAAATGAACGGGTCCATTCCACAAAGTCTAGGACAACTCTCCGCGCTAGTTGAACTCCGTCTGTTTGGGAATTCTTGGGAAGGCAATATAACGGAAGCCCATTTCATTAATCTCACCAACTTGAAAAGTCTTTCAATGGGCAACAATTTGGATAACATACAAAAGCCCATGTCCCTCGTTTTCAACGTGTTTATGATTGGGTTCCTCCTTTCAAGCTCCACAAAATTGAGATTATAAACTACAAAGTAGGTCCTCGTTTTGGGGTATGGCTTCAATCTCAGACTGAAATGGTAGATGTCCGTCTTTATAGAACTGGAATATCAGATTCCATACCAGAGGAATGGTTGTTGAAGTTATCTTCCCAACTTGAATACCTGGATTTTATCTTAAAACCAATTCTGAGGTAGACTTTCATCAAACAAATTGATAAGATTTTCGAATTTAGAAAGAATAAGTTTGGATCATAATCAATTTGAGGGCCGCTATGGTCCACTAATGCATCTTACTTTGATCTCGAAAGCAATTTATTTTTCGGGCCAATCCCCTCCAATTTTGACAAGTTGATGCCCAAATTGGAAGAATTGTATCTTTCGGAGAATCATTTGAATGGTACTATTCCACCTTCTATTTGCAACATGCAAGACCTGACAATCCTTTTCCTGAAGAGCAATCATTTTTCTGGAGAATTCCCTCTCGCATGGAGTTCGGGGAGCCATATACGGATTGTAGATGCTGCCTACAACAATCTCTTTGGTAATATTCCCGCTACAATGGGAGTATTAAGTTTTCTTGAAATATTGAAGCTCAACAACAACAATTTTGGTGGTAAGATTCCCCATTCTTTGCACAATTGCTCTTTTTTGAAAAGTATTGATCTTGGAAGCAACAAATTATCTAGGAGCATACCTCCACGGATAGGAGGATCAAATGTATCTGTGCTGTACATGCTACGATTGCGATCCAACTTTTTTACTGGACATATTCCCTGAAAATTGTGCAATCTTGGCTACTTTCACATCCTCGACCTTAGCCACAACAACTTTTCAGGTACTATTCCAAAATGTTTCAATAATTTGACTTCTCTCATCAATGTTAGTTACGGGACATCCGAATATGTCAATGAGGAGCCAACCATGCTAACATTAAAAGGACAAGAACTCGTGTATAACACCACTTTGATGTTGGTAAAGAGCATTGATCTTTCATCAAATTTTTTGGAAGGTGAAATCCCCCAAGAGATATGTAGCCTCACTTTATTGGGTACCTTGAACTTGTCAAGGAATCAGTTGACTAGTAACATCCCCTCAATTGTTGGAAGTATGCATATGCTCGAAACTCTTGATCTCTCACACAACCATCTTTCAGGACATATTCCTCAAAGCCTTGCTTCCTTAACATTTTTGTCCCACTTGAATTTGTCTTATAACAACTTGGTGGGAAGAATTCCTTTGGGCAGCCAACTTCAAACACTCAGTGATTCCTCCATTTATATGGACAATCCATCACTGTGTGGGGTTCCTCTTCCAAAGTGTCTGGGTGATGACACTTTCATTGCTACAAATGCAAAACATAGTAATGAAGATGGAAATGATAATGGAGCATTGTGGTTCTATGTCAGCATGATCCTTGGCTTTATTGTTGGCTTTTGGGGTGTTTGTGGCACATTACTCTTGAAGAAATCATGGAGGTATGCTTATTTTCGATTTTTTGACGACACCAAAGATAAGGTAACACTAGCAATTGCGTTGAAAGTGGCTCGTTTGCAAAGAAAGTTTCATCATGTTTAGTAGTGTATTATAATTTGACCCAGTAAAACGGTGTAATGCATTCTATACACATGTTTGTTTTTCTTGGGAAAATTTGGATTAAATACCAATTTGATTTTTTATTTTGACAAAATAATAGTCCATCAATCATTTTTGACAAAGTAGGCCCTATAAGAATGTCCCTCAAATAAGCTTATTTATAATTATACAGGGTACCAGTCAAAAGCCCATATATTTATAATTGGTCACAAGCTCACCAACAAACCTCTACTATTAGCAACCGCCTTGGGGTCTAGTAGGATCACGTCCCACTAATTATCTGGTTACCACACTTTAATTAGTTTGAATTAGTCCTGGATTAGCCCGTATATTGAACCTCGCACATTTTTCAAATACAACAATCTCTCATACAAACAATAATAATTATGTTTTGGTTCTGCTATA
Organism: Prunus persica; assembly: GCF_000346465.2. Classification (NCBI taxonomy): domain Eukaryota; kingdom Viridiplantae; phylum Streptophyta; class Magnoliopsida; order Rosales; family Rosaceae; genus Prunus; species Prunus persica. Next base: position 11,169,527 of record NC_034011.1, on the reverse strand, counting down.
TGTTAGCATGGCACCTTATTTGTGAACAAGTTGCGGTTTGATAACATAAGGAATATATATAAGGGAAGGCTAGCAATTGCAATAAAAAAAGTGGTTCCTTTTCAAAATAGCATTTGTGTCGAAATAGCATAAATAAAAGGGAATATTTGGGCATAATATAGTAGCAGCATCATGAGTATTAAAGAAAACATTGTGGCTCTGTCAAGGAGAAATAAAGAATATAATCACGCAGAAGGAAGAAGCCAGCGAACCATGCATTTGGAGACCATTTCTCCGAAATCGAATTACAATTTGAATAGCCAAAAGGTTGAGTACAGTTTATACGTGCATGATTGGACTTGGAAACTTGCAAAATGGGTTTAGAAGACCTGAACTTGGAAACTTGTGCAACTTCAATCCCTTTCTATCAAAGAAAGGATGACAAGGAAATATAGCAATAGAAACACTAATGAATTGTTGGAGTATTTTGTGAGACAATATTCTAGTTTTTATAAACTTTATTTATCTTTTTATTTGTGTTATTTTATGACTTAAATTTGGTATTATTTGCATGAAGTTATTTATTAATTTTTAGCAAATAACACTGTTTTTAGAACAAATATTCCTTTAACACTTATCACCTGGTTTACATACCATGCATGCAAGTTGTTGTGCCGGGTAGGATCGAAAAAATTTCCTTCCGGCAACAACGGAGAGCCAAAATTTTCTCCGTCTGTCATAATTAAAGGTCTTGTATATGGAGCTTTTGTGTCCTTGTATTCTGTCACGTTATGGTGATATTAACAGCATCAAGAAAATGCATTTAACTCCATCTGCTGATTGGACTTGCAAACTTACAAAATGGGTTGAGGACCGTTTATTTTGGGTTCGATTTTCACATGACCTTAATGAGACTCAAAGCTTAATTTAGTCTAGCTTTTTATTGGGATTCATTTGAACCCTGGTTTGAATTTGTTGCCACCGCCTACGTTGGTATTGCCTTACCTACTGTCGTGCTCATAGAGTTTTTGTGTTCTGCCTTATCTACTGTCGTGCTCACAGAGTTTTTTTGTTCTGCCTTACCTACTGCCATGCTCACAGGGTTTCTGTGTTATGCCTTATCTACTACCGTGCTCATAGGTTTCTATGTTCTGCCTTACCTATTGCTGTGCTCACAGGATTTTTGTGTTCTGCCTTACCTACTGCCATGCTCACAGGGTTTCTGTGTTATGCCCTTATCTACTACCTACTGCCATGCTCATAGGTTTCTATGTTCTGCCTTACCTATTGCCGTGCTCACAGGGTTTCTGTGTTATGCCTTATCTGCCTTACCTACTGCTATGCTCATAGGTTTCTATGTTCTGCCTTACCTATTGCCGTGCTCACAGGGTTTCTGTGTTATGCCTTATCTACTACCGTGCTCATAGGTTTCTATGTTATGCCTTACCTATTATCGTGCTCACAGGGTTTCTGTGTTATGCCTTATCTGCCTTACCTACTGCCATGCTCATAGGGTTTCTGTGTTATGCCTTATCTACTACCGTGCTCATAGGTTTCTGTGTTCTGCCTTACCTATTGCCGTGCTCACAGGGTTTCTGTGTTCTGGCTTACCTATTGTCGTGCTCACATGATTTCTGTGTTCAGCTATGTGCCCTATTTTTTAGGATTTGCTCTTGTGTTTCTGCTACGAACTTTGCTTTAGTTTGTCACTTGTTTCACTCGTGGTTGACGAAAAGACCTTCTCTACAATTGGTGCTTCTCAAGTATGGTGTTCTGCGACTAGCTTGTCAAGTTGGGCGTGCGAAATATCTTTGCCCCAACTTGAGGGGGAGTGTTGGTGAGTCCTTACTTAGTTAGGATTTTGGTTCCTTATTTCATTAGAATTTTGGTTACTTACCAATTATTATTTAGTCCTATTGTCTAAGTAATAGAGATTTACTTCATATTATAATTTAGATATATTTCCTATTTTATTTAGGGTTAACACATCTTTGTACTTGTATAAATAATACAAAATTAGTGAAATACCCAATCCTAGACATGAAACTATAAATATACCCTATACCATTTAAAAACTATAAACACACCCAAAATAAACTCAAAAATCGACTGTCGATTTTTGGATTTATTTTATATGTTAGATTACGGTTTTGACCCTTTGGTTCGAATTTTTTGAAACAAGCCCAAAAATTGCCAGCTAGGATAGGAATTTCTTCAAATTTACGTTGGTGACCTCATAACTGAAACCTATTTGGCAGCCTCAGTAGATCGAATATCCCAAACGAGCTTCGTTCACTTCTTCGAACGAAGAGAGCTTCATTCATCTCTTCGAACGAAGCTCAGTATGATGTGGTTCCAGATCTCCTTTTTCGATTCTTCTGAGCTTGATGTTTGGTGTAAGGTTAGATTGGAGTTCTATTGCTTCAATTTTTTGTTCTTTCTTCTTTGATTTGGTAATTTTTGGATTGATATTGTGCTGCGTGAGACTCGATTGGAGCTTGGTGTGATCTTTGATCTTCGATTTTGAGGTAATCGATTTTGTCTTGTGAATTCATATTCATTTTTTGAGGTATTCGATTTTATTGTAGTCTGATTTTTGGTGATTTCATGTTCGATTAATTAAATTGTTGATTAGGTTTTCGTTTTTAATTTTTGCAGTCTTGGAGTTTAAATTTGAAATGCTTCTCCAATTCTTCTTGATTTTATCTGTTTATTTTTGTTATTGCTGATTTGGAGGTAAGCTATTTGATTTTCTGATTTCGTTCTAATTTGTAGTTAGATATTCGTTTGGGTTTTAAATTGTGATTTTAATTTTTTTTTTATAATTTGGATTAATTTCAGATTCGTTTTGATTGTGGATTTGCTCTTGTGTTTTGGTTTGAGGTGTGGTGAAAATTTTGTGATATTCGATTTGGTTTTCATATTAATTGAGGTATGCTTTTTCAGTTGAATCTGAGTATATTCGTGTTTTTTCTGTTTATGCACTATTGATTTTTGAGTCGACTATAATTCACTCGGCATCCACTGTTATTGCTAGTAGTCATTTTTGTTTTGTTTGTTATTTTTTGTAGAGATATGGATGATTCAAGAGTGGCGAAGTGCACCTATGGTGCTGGAACTTTAATGTTTATTTTGTCTTCAACTACTACTTTTGATTGGGTGTCCAACGAGTTGTGTAGTAGGTTTAAGCTTAAGTTAGGTGATTTTGAGTTGAGGTACTCTTTTACGGATTGCTCCAATTGTTTATTGGAATAGGATGATGATTTGAAAATCATGTTTATGGTATGTGGACTGATGAAGGATCAATTAATTCACATTGCAAATGTTAGGGATAAGGCTGTAGTGAATCATGTTCAAACTGTTCATACGAACATAATTGCTTCTCCTTTTTTGTTGGAGGCTGTTCCTAACAATGACAGTTTTGCACAAGATGAGGATACATGTAAAGATTCAAGTCAAACTGGTAGTATTGTTGATTCAAGTGCAGCTTCTTCTTCTTGTTTGAGTATGGATTTTGATGGTATTAGTAGTGAGTTTGGAAATGAATATTTAGGCAAATATGGTAGTTGTGGAGGTCGTAAGTATTTGTCTACTGATTGGGAGGGTTATATTACTCATGAGGGTCAGAAGTTTGAGGGTGGAGTTTGTGAATTCTGTGATAAGTTGGCTAAGTACACGATTGAGAATGGTTTTAGGATGAAGTATTTGAAAAATGAGCCTCTTCATGTTACTGCCGTGTATGCTAAGAAGGAATCAAATGGCTGTGAGTGGCATGTGCATGTTGTTAAGTCTAATGTAAATGGATTCTTTTATATTAAGAATTTAAATAACGTACACAGTTGCAGTAGTTTGATCCGTGAGAAGAGAAATAAGGCAATGGGGTCTCGTTTGGTGTCTTCAATTGTCAAAGATAAAGTTCGTAGCAATCCTTTGGTAAGGCCTATTGAGCTGATTACTGATTTGAAGGAAAATTATGGATTGGATATCCCTTATCATGTTGCATGGTATAGGAAGGAGTCGGCTACTAAGGATTTACATGGTGATGAGGAGTTGTCTTATGCTCACCTGCCTTGGTATGTGGATGTTTTGAAGGCCAGCAATGTCGGATCTCATTGTGTGCTTGACTGTGGCGAGGATGGTTCTCGTTTCCAGCGGATCTTTATATGTTTTAAGGCCTCTATTGATGGTTTTCTATGGTGTAGGCCTATGCTGTTCATTGATGGTACTTTTATCACAAACAAGTACAAGGGTACTCTTTTAGGAGCTACTGCAAAGAATGGAAATAGAGGTATGCAATGTTTTTCTTTTCACTGCTGCTGTAGTTGTTGACTTCCATTGAGTGGTATGAACAGTATAGTTATGCAAATGTAAATGCTGTAGTTGTTGACTTCCATTGAGTGGCATGAACAGTATAGTTATGCAAATGTAAATGCTGTAGTTGTTGACTTTCCATTGAGTGGCATGAACAATATGGTTATGCAAATGTAAATTGACAGGACCCGATCCAAATTCCACTTTGGAATCCGAGCCAGACCCTGTGTGTGTCCGACACCTGGCGAATGTCAGGCACAAATGACCTATTTGCCCTTCTATACAAAACATGATAAAAATAACAAGGTTGACTTCTACCGAAAAACCGGCAGAGTTTCCCTTGTATCTGGCTCAATACCAAAATCTTTACACCTGTCAGAACAAGTATATATATATACAACCAACTGCCAGCATATGTATATATACATTCCAAGAGATCAAACTCAATCTTGGGCAAAACATCAGAGCGACTGCTAAGAATTTACAAAAGAGTGAATCGTTGTACAAAATACAAATCCTACATCAAAGAAAGGCACGGAAGATGGGAAGTGGCCCGGTGGTGGATTCCTGTGCACGTCTACTGCCTGGGGGCGCAAAACAACAAGAAGGGTGAGTGCACCCAAAAACAAAGTTTAGAAAATACTATATGAACATACTAACCCCACTGTATAAACAGTTATACAAACTAACTTATTTTCTTTATTTCTGAAATCAATGCATGTATATAACTATACATTTGAAAACAGTTGAAAACTATCACCTAGGTGTACCCCTATTTCCGTCAAATCCTTATATCCGTCAATTCCTTGCATCACCATGGGTGACACATACTCGCAGGTCTCAGTGACACGAAGTCAGTCCGAGCCGCAACTCGCAGGATTCAGGGGACCGTAGTCCACCTTTATCCGCATTACTCGCTCCACACGAGTTCGAGTACCAAGGAACTCGTGGGGCAACTGTCAAGCATGCTGACTAAACCGAAGGTAACAAATATAAACCGAAGGCAATATTTAATAACTGGGTACAAGGTGATTTAAGAAAATATAAAGTTTCTGAAGAAAAGTTGTTGAAGAATTCACTTTCTGTAACCTTTAAAATTCTGCTGCCATTTATCTGATAATTAACGAGAATATCTGTTCATACAAGCTTTAAAGGAAATTGCACTCGGCAGCATGCAACATAAAATAGTTAACAGCATAAAACAGCTTATAACTGAACTGCTTAAATTCATTTATTAAAACAAAGAGTCCACTCACTGATGGTCCGAGCTAATTGGACCCTTCGAAGGTCCTTCCTACAGGTCGACTGGACCTCTGGTGCCTGATTATCCATGAATAATAAATCAATAAACTGCTGAATAAAAAGAATCAAATTAAACACCCTGCCCCCGGCTCCTAGGAATACGTGCACTCATTTTAAAGTTATTCTTATTCTTATGCCCACATTAGCTTTTTAGACAGTTAGAACGACCTTAAGAGACCCGAAGCCTTACTAAGCGATATACTGCCAGATCGGCCGATCCCGGACCCCGTGGGTCCACGGTCTCCGATGGCCAATCTGGGCTCCTCTGAAGGTTCCTTACAGAGAAGGAACCATGTTCTGCGAGTTTGGTCCCAAAATGGACGGTCGGATTAGCCAAAATCGCGTTATCGCTTAAAATCCAAACCCTAGCCCCAGGGTTCGCGATTTCGGAGTATCCGGGACTCCGATTCGTAATCCGTCAAATCCTACACGATCCTGAAATCATGTAGACCGACATATCCGAAATTCAGCGCGATCCGACGATTTGACGACACTGCACCCAAGGATCGCGCGATATGGAAAATCCGTTCGGGGCTCAAACGGACTCCGAATCGAGATCCGCGAAATCCTACGCGCTCGTGATGACATGAGGATCTCAAAACTGCCCAGATTTACTCCACCACCCTCGCCCACGCGCCCCAGCACGAGCGGGCAGATTTGGGTGTCTTAAGCGATTTCGGGTGGTTGAAAAATCGCGGAACCAGGACTCCAAACTCCTATCCTAGGTAAAACACCCCATTTGGAGTCACTTTTATTCTTGGACCTACCCCAAAAAGTGATCGAAAACAGTAGATCACGGCGGCCGAAGTTTCGGCCAATTTTCAAGTCGAAAATCAAACCCTTTAGAGCTAAAATCGATCGAAACCCATACATCCATTGGCTAGAACACGAAAACTAGCTGAGAAACCATACCTTACTCGATCGATTTGGTGGAGAATTGAAGGAGAAAATCGAGCTCAAAGTTCAAACTGAAAATCCGGCGAAAATGGAGTTTTCCGGCGAGCGCCGGCCATGGAAACTCCGGCGAAGAGTCAAGAAACGTCGGCGGTCGAGTGATGGTTCGTTTGGTACCAACGGCGGAGATCGGTTCCAAGTGTGGCGGCTGTGGCGTCAAGGAGAAGGAGGAAAGGTCGGGCGGCTAGATCAAAAATTGGGAGGAGAGAGAAATGAGGAGAGAGAGAGAGAAAGAGAAGCTGAGGTTTTTATAAAAATTCTGATTTCCTATTTACCATTTTGCCCCTCGTGATATTTTAATCGTATTTTCTTCGTTAAAACTCCGATTCGAGCTTACTTCGTGTCTATGAACTCGTGTCGTCGTGCTCTACGCAACGGTGTATATGGAATTGTCAAATTCCTTTTCGGTCAAAAAGTCAACTTTGAGTTCATAATTTAGTCAAAGGGCAAAATTGTCTTTCCACATCATAAATTACTTATTAAATATGAATTTTAGGTTTGGGTCATTACATAAATGCTGTAGTTGTTGACTTCCATTGAGTGGTATGAACAGTATGGGTCATTACATAAATGCTGTAGTTGTTGACTTCCATTGAGTGGTATGAACAGTATGGGTCATTACATAAATGCTGTAGTTGTTGACTTCCATTGAGTGGTATGAACAGTTTTCTATACTGTTCATACCCCGCATCTGAGTATTTTTATGCATTGTAGTTTTACTCTGCTTATGTGGTAACACTGTTAGCTCATGCAATGTTCAAACTAACTAATATAGTTCTCTGTTTCTTGTAGAAGTATTCCCTTTTGCCTTTGGAATTGTATCCGGTGAGACTGTAGACAATTGGAGGTGGTTTCTGCAAAGGATATCTGAAGTCTTGGTGGATGAAGGTAGGCAACTTGCATTCATTTCTGATAGGCATGGTGCTATTATCGATGCTGTTAGGACTGTTTTTCCTGCTTCTGCCTATGGTTTTTGTCTATATCATTTGAAAGAGAACTTGAAAAAGAAGTATCCGCATTCTGTTGGTTCCTCTTTGAAGGATCATATTTTATGGCTTTTTTGTAAGTTGTTGTATGCACCGACTGTTGAGGAATATCAAGATACGTTGAAAAAAATTAAGAGATGATGGCGGTTCAATAATAATTGATAAGTTTTTGGCTGATTTCCCTGTCCAAAATTTTGCTAATGCATTTTTTCCGGGAAAGAGGTATGGGGAGGTTAGTAATGCCTTGTTCGAGTCGTTTAATTCATGGGTTAAGGATGTGAGTAGGCTTCCAATTTATGAGATGATTGACATTGTTAAGGTCAAAATGATGGAGATGATTTCTAGGAGGAAGCTTGCATCCGAGAAATGGTGTAGTGTTTTGTGTCCAGTTATTGAGGATGAGTTGAAGAATTTAGCTGCAAAGGGTCATCATTGGAGGATATGTCACGCGAGTGAATCTATATTTGAAATTCATGCTGATTTGAGTGTTATGGTCAATTTGGACGAGAGGTTTTGCTCCTGTTATTAGTGGCAATTGCTTGGATTTCTGTGTCAGCATGCGATTCAAGTTATCCAACATTCTGGGTTATGTTTGTACAACTTTGTTAATGAGTATTACAAGGCAGACTTTTATAGGGCTACTTATGCAACCCCTATATTTCCCATACCTGATATTGAGAAGCCTCCTACTAGAGATGTTTTTCTTCTACCTCCTCATACAAGAAAGCCTCCAGGACGATCTCCAACAAAGCGCTTCAAGTCAAGCAGTGAAACTAAAGGGCAGGTGAAGTGCAAGAGATGCGGTTGTTGTGATCGTCATAATAAGAGGACTTGCAAGGCTCTTATTTGATGTAAGGGTTCTGGAGTATAAAGACTTGAATGAGAGTAGTTAGTTTTTAACTAGTTAAAGTGCTATGTGATTGATTAATGACAATCATAGTTGAAAGGAATAGAAATTGATATGCAAGTTGTTAATACGGTAAAATAGCAGTTACTGCATATGAATACTCTTTGAATTTTGGTATTAATACATAATATTTACCATTTTTGGTAATTTTCAAATTTTGGTTTTGAAGTTTGATATGAATTAAGCATTACTGCTGTTTGAATGATCTGTAAATTAACGAACACTGTTTAATGCGTGCTGTTTACGTCATTGTTGAAATTAAAAGATAGTTCTATGACATGGTATTAACAATTTATTTCTATCAAATAGCATTAACATTGTTTTTAGAGTGTGTTGTTATTTGTTGGAGTTCACCTTTTAAGTTGTTTTAGTGTTATGGAGACCATTATATCAGGTTACATAAAATGTTAATTCACGTAAATAAACTGATTTTTGAATAAGTACATAACTTGACTTTTAAAATCACTTTACTTCAATGTTCTAAACCTACACATGTCCTAAGAAACTACAATATAAGCAAGAATTTTGGCAAAATATTTGATTACAACTTCATTCTTTTGCATTTCTATCTTCTCTTTCTTTGATGGAAATCCAACTTCTTTCATTGCTCATAATTTTCATGAGGACTTCTTTTCTCATTTCCCAGACCTTTTCTTTGTTAAAATCTGATTCTATTTGTTGGTCTTTGGAAAGCTGCTTCATGAAGTGCATGACAAAGACGCCACAATCATTGCTGCATAATAAAGATACGCATGTAGGAGTTAGTTCAGTATTTTTTTAGTTGAAGAGGATTAAAGTTTCACTATTATTGCGTAACTTACGAATTGTTTGCTTGTTGGGGACATTCTCTGTTCTCAGTTAGCTTGAAGTTAGTAGTATCATGACGAATCAGATACTTCAATGTCTGAGCATATTCTGGTGTAAGTTTGATGCTGGCAAGTATTTTTGCTATCATTTTAGCTGAAGCTTCATTCAGCCCTCTCGGCTTCTTGGCAACAAAATCAGGAATTTGGACGAGTTTTGTTTTCAGTGATGCTGCAGCACATTCCTTAAGAAGACAGAGGAATATATTTGCTGTCTCAACCTGCATCATAGTCAAGTATGTGCTTATTTCCTTTAAATTTAGTGTCCTATGTATTGACAGTGTTAATCACCAGTCTTACCAAAACAATTGCCTTCTTGTGATAATATTGGAGAGTTTGTTCTGATGTCCCCCTGAATGAGTTGAAGTGTGTCCATTTTACTGCACGGTGTCAAAGACAAGCAGTGTATGGTGGTTCTCATCTGTAATTGGTATGAACACTCTATCAACTCTTCCAATATTTTCTAGGAGTGGCATATAGAAAGCATGATATGTCAGCTTGTATGAAGCACCTCGCAAAAACATCTGCAAAAGTCATGTGTTGGTGATTAGTGAGCATGTTAATGATATAAAATTGATGTATTAGATGTGATCTTACATAGTTATTGGCAGACAAATATGCATTTTTTTGTTTATGAGGGTTCTGCTTCGCATCATCATCGAGCGTCTCTCCATAAGCATCGATGATTAGTGCATAAATTGGATCATCTCCCATCAGCTTTTCAATGTTATGTTTGTACAATATTGTCCTATTATGTAGATAAAAAGCATCCCTGCAACAATAATGTTGTTTAAATAGTAATTCAGCAAATAATAATCTCATAACAGTTTAATAACAAGATAGTTCTACGACATAGTATTAACAGTGTAATTCTATGACAGTTCTACGACATAGCATTAACAGTGTAATTCTATGACAGATTGGCTTACTCATCAGAATCAGATGCAGATTTCCAATAATTTTCCAACTTCTTCTTTGATATTTCATCCAGCCTGTTGTAGACTTCATACATGTGCAACTGAAGGTATGCATCTTTGTCCTCCTTTTTTTTGTTGGTTGCTTCATCTTCGCTTTGGCTTGATCGTTTTCGGGCTTTCTTATGTTCTTTTGGGTATGTGTAATCAGGTCTCTTTGCAGGCTTTCTGTCTTTTCTGTCTTTGATTATTTTGATGCCAGACGTAACTGCCGTGTTCCTACTTCTTTTGCTTGCATGATAACTGACTTTTCAGGAGTTTTTTCATCGGTATTCTCATCTTCATCATTAGGAGTTTCTTGCATCTCCAATTCACTTTCTTATACTATTCTTTCATCTTTTTTCTCCTTATCAGCTTGCTTTTTCATTGGAATTTTTTCTTGTTCACCTTGTTTGAAATTTTTTCCCATCACATATTTGAAAGAGGCAATAACAGTGTCTTTTTGTTTCATGCTCTCAATGCATGACAACTTTTCCCCTTCAAGTAGTTCATGTTGTTCCTGTAGCTGTCTCCTGTTTGATTTGAGTGCATGAAGTTCCCCTTGTAATTTTGCACTTTTTTTTTTCTCACGCTCAAGCTGCTTTTTCAGTATTTCAATTTGTTGCTCCAACTCTTCTTTTTCAGCCCATATTTGTTGAATGAATGAATTTTTCTTTATGCAGGATTCTATAGCAGTCTGCATCATATCCCTTCGAGTATCTGCCTTTTCAATCCAATAGTCGACTGCTTCTTTCAGTTGTTGGATTTTCTCATGGGTAGGGACTATTTCATGCTTGTAGTACTCTGGGATTGAACCCACTATGTCCTCAAAAATGTTGTTGAAGTCTTATTCCTGGCTGTCAAGTTCTGGATGCTGTTGCTGGACATTAACAGTGTTCTCCTCCGTCATTGAGTTTGCACTAAGGTCAACTGCTTGTTCTTCAATTTCATCATCTGCTTTGCATCCCAATGATTGTGCTGGTGGTTCTTCAATTTCATCATCTACTTTGCATCCCAATGATTGTGCATTGTCTTCATTTTGCTCCTGTTGTGGAGTTTTTGTCTGGGTTGCACTTTGGTCCACATTTTCATGGAAGCTGAAGTTCTGTTTCTGGGTAATAATAGTCTGCTTTTTTCCTTTTTGTGTTTGACTCTTTAACTGTCACAAATATTAGAAAGGAAAAAAAGAGTATTAGCAAATTTATATATATGTATATGTGTTTGTACACCATTAATTCAGTTTTGAAATATAAATGTTGGATCATTGTAGGTTATCTTACCCAATCTTTAAGTGTGATAACAAAGTCATCATCCTCTTCATTTTCTTCTTGTTCTTCATGGTCTGCATGATCAGTCTTTGTTGCTTCTTCTTCTTTTTCATTGTCAACAGCTTTTATCTGTTGAATTATTGGAGTCAGTAATAATTATGGTGTACTAACATTATATATGTTTATGGAAGTAAGAAAAATGCCTTCATGTTTTCATATTTTGCAATATTCAGCTTCATATTGAGCTCCGGAAGGCTCCATTTGACAGTCGCTAGTTTGTGATTCTCTCTTCTAGGAATTGGACTGATCAGGTTAGTTCTTTCACACAGCCAATATTGCAAACATGTTTTTCAATATAAAGTGTTAATGCACATGAAAACAAATAATATAATAGGATTAACAAATGGATGTAGTTTCTTATCAGGATTAGCGCAAGGCAACCATTGACACTTGGTTGATTTGTCTTGTCCTTTTTATCTTTTATGGCTTGGTCCAGTCCAAAATGCATGTAATCTAAGACTCATTGTGCCCGGTTGTAGCTGTTCATTGCTTCTAAGGTGTCAATCATAGTCAAAAAGGTCCAAGCCATTGTCGCCCCAGAGTTGCAAAAGAGATTTGTGATGAAGAGCTCTAGGATTAACAACCTCACAACATCCATTGAATTCTTGTTTCTGTCATCTGCTATTGCTGTGTTCAAACACCTATCAACCTCAGTTTTTGTGATTTTTTTTGAATTCTTGAAGTAATTGTTTTCAAAATCCAAATTTGTTCTTGTGGAAGTTGTTGTGCTTGACAACTTGTTTGGCAATCCAAAGATGTCTGACACATCGTTGCTTGTAATTTCACACTCGTTGCCTTCACTGAATTTGAATTTTTTGGTTGCGGGATTGTAGAGTTTGATTAATCCAATTATTTGATAATTAGACTTCTGGCATTCTGCCTTGGTGAACTGACCTTCCATGTAAGCCTTCCATGTAGGATCTTGAGGACATCCTTTCTTGCTGCAAGCTCGCCTTTTACCGTTTGCAATATGTTGTCAAATGTGAGCATGTTGCTCTTGATTTGCACAGAATTTGGGTTATTGCGTCTGTTTGGTTGAGGTTTTTGTGTTTGGGATGGTGTTTTTTTGGTCTTCGTTGTTTTCTTTGGTTTCAGTGTGTTTGTGAATTTGGGTGTCGATGGTTTAGCTTTTGCTGTTGTTGGTGGTGTTTCTTATGTGTTTGTTGATTTTGTTTTGTGCTTTTCTTGGCATGAGATCCTTTTGTATGCTTTTTTTTTAAAAAAATTTCAACCCGGTTTCCTTTTTCCATATGACCACCTGCAAAGTGAAACAAATAGGTTACTTCAACTGAACAAAAGAGAGATGAAACATAAGTATTAATACTTCTATGACATGGTATTAACCATTTACTTCTATGCATTTGAATCTCATGCTTCTTTTTATAGTGCGATTTTTTTTTCATATGCATTTCTAGTGCATGTTGCACTAGAAGAGCAAGATGCATAGAAGTCCCAGGTTTTGATTAACAAAGGATGCTACATATTTTGATCTTCAAGTGCACTGCGAAGCAGTGCACTAGAAAAGCAAGATACTTAGCAGTCCTAGATTTTGATTAACAAAGCATACCATATATTTTGATTTTCGAGTGCACTGGAGAGAAAGATGCATAGCAGCGTGCAGTAGAAGAGAAAGATAACAAAGGATGCTATGTATTTCTGGTCAAATTAGATTAGGGCTTTTTTTCTGTATTTTGCGATTGCTTGCTTGATTTTGTTTTGGGCTTTATTTCGTTTCTCAACTTGGGCTGGGCTTTTTGAAAGTCATTGTTAATACGCATTTCCCATTGTTAATGCGCAGTTTGAAATTTAGAAAACGCTACACAGTAACAATTTTTTACATTTGAATCTCACTACATAGTAACTATTTGACATTTGAAAGTCAAGAAGCAGCAAAAGATTTTGTTTAGAAGCTACATATTAACAATTTGACATTTGGACGTTAGAAGCCGGACATTTACTATTTTATAGTTCTAAATTTTGTGAAATCCATGCTTTCATCCTTCATTCCCTTTTGTGAAATACCAACTTTTTTCACTTTCCATTGCCTTCAATAAAACTTCTTTTCTCATTTCCCACACATGCTCTGTACTCAAGCTTTCTTCAATTTGTTTTTCTTGTGACAACTGCTGCATGTAGTACATGACAAATACTCCACAATTGAATCTGTAAATTCATACATAGATACATTTAGTGAATCATAGTTTAATTTGAATTGGGGGAAGAAAAGTGTTATTGCACTTATGACTTTGCAGGTTGTTGGGCGCATTCCCATGTCCTCCTTAAAGTTGAATTTGGTGGGATCATGTTTCATCAGATATTGTATTGTTTGAGCAATTGCTGGTGTAACTTTCAGGTTAGGAAGAAGTTTTGCAATCTCGTCGGTGAACTCTTCATTGTAGACGGGCTTCTTGAACTCAAGAAGTGTGAAGCTGTTTTTTTCTAAAATTGTTGGAGCACATTCCTTGACACTATTGAGGAAGACATTTGATGCGCATGCCTGCATTGTAGGCAAGTATGTTGTTAGCTTCACTGATTTTTGTTAAACTATTTTGTTCATGCCTTGTATTAACAGTTCATAGTAGGAGTCTGTCTTACCAAAATTATTGCCTTTTTGTTGTAGCATTCAACGGTTTGCTCAGTTTCCCCTCTCAATGAGTTGTAGTGCGTCCATTGCAATGAATTGGTGTCAAAGACAAGCAGGGTGTGGTGTCCGCCATCCGTTATTGGTATGAACACCTTTGAAGTTTTTCCTATGCATTCAAGGAGTTTGACAAAATACTCATCGAATGTTCTTGGGTGCATTTTACCTGTTAGATACCTCTGCAATGCAAGATTAATAGTTTCGGCATTAGAGAGAATGTGAAAAGTATAGGAAGATGAATAATTTGTGATTTTTACTAGAAGTAAGGGGTAGCTATGATCTTACGTATGCGTAGCACGTGATGTATGCATTCTGTTGTCTTTTAGGGTCCTTCTTTTCATCATGATGAAGTATCTTGGCATACGCATCTATGATTTGTCCATAAATTTCAGTATCTCTTAATAAGCTTTGTATGTCATTTTTGAATAAAATGCTTGTCCCTTGCCAAAAAGTAGTGCTGTAACAGTATTTGTAGTTAGAAAAAATGTCAATAAAAGTGAAAGAACTGTTCAATAAAGTTCCAGTATAGGGTAATAATACTGCTTGTTTCCTCAAAAACCTTTTTCTAATGCTTGTCTATCACTGTAATGTTCCAGTATAGGGTAATAACACTGCTAGATTCCTCTGAAATCCTATATCTAATGCAAAGTTCCAGTATAGGGTAATAATAGCATCTTGCATTGAAAATGAATGAAACACATTGCCTTACCCATCAACTGAATTTTTTCAGTAATTTCTCAACTTTTCTTGTGAGAGTTCATCCAGCATGCTGTAGACTTGATATGTATTCCATTGCAGGAATGAACCTTTGGCCCTCTTCTTGGATTTGGCTGGTTGTTGAGGTTTTTTTTGTGCCTTTCTCTTTTGTGCTCTCGTCTCTGCTTTAGGGAATGATGAATTTGGTTTTTCTGATTTTATCTTTTATGCTTCACCTTCTTTCTTTTCTCCTTTATCGTCTTCACTCTGCATTTCTTGCGCTAATTTTTGATCTCTCAACAAGGCAATAATAGCTTTCTTTTCATTAATAATATCCAAGTAGGAAATCTTCTCTGCAAGAAGTTGATCATTTTCTAGCTGTAGCTTTGTTACGTAGGATTTTTCCTCATAAACATCAAGTTGTATGGCATTCTTGTGATATGCTGCTTGCTTAACCATCTTCTGCAATTGCTGTTGTTGCTTCCTTAATTCTTATTTTTCATTGTACAGCATTTGAATCAATTTATTCATTTTTATGCAAGATGCTATTGCATCATGGATCTTTTGATGCTTTCCTTTCTTTGTCCAATGTTCAGCAGCATTATTGATCGCCATCATATAGTCTTTTGTAAGCTGTTTCCATCCTCCTTGTATTTTGGGATTTATCTAACAATTTCCTCAAACAATGTTGAATTCCGGTATTCTGGGATTTCAGTTTGGAGGTCTTCTTGTAGCTGGTGGTGTTGCTGGACTTGATGTTCAGCAGCATCATCATGCTCTTCATTCACTTCAGTATCCTCCTCCTCTTCATTTTCTTCTTCAGCAGCATCACCATGCTCTTCATTGACCTCTTCAGTAACATCATCCTTCTCTTCATTTTCTTCTTCAGCAGCATCATCATGCTCTTCATTCACTTCTTCAGCATCATCATCCTCCTCTTCATTCTCTTCTTCAGAATCGTCAGCATTCTCTTCATTCTCTTCTTCAGAATCATCATCCGGCTCTTGAGCTTTAGTGCTTTTTATCTGTTTGTTGAGTAGAGTTAGTATTAAGAGTGTACTTTTATGACATGGTTTTTAAGAATGTAATTCTATGACACGGTTTTAATAGTGTACTTCTTCTATGAAATGGTATTCATAGTTTACCTCTATGACATGGTATTCATAGTTTACTTCTATGACATGGTATTAAGAATGTATGTCTATGACATGGTATTAACAATGTTGTCATATCAGCTGCAGATTATTTGAAAGGAAAGAGTACCTTTATCTGGTTGTTCTTTAGATGATTAAGCTTCGCGCTGAGTTCTAGAAGACTCCATTTGACAGCCGCTGGTGTCATTTCTTCTCTTCTAGGAATTGGAGTGAGCAGGTTAGATCTTTGACACAGCCAATACTGCACAATATTTTTTTGCAATATCATGTGTCAATTCATATCATTAGAATAATGCTACAAATTTGCAGTTTGGAGATTTGTGTTCTTACCGGTATTAGGATTAGGCAGCCACTCACGCTTGGCTGCTTTTTTTTGTCCTTCTTGTTCTTCTTTGCTTGTTCTAATCCAAAATACATGTAGTCCAAAACTCCTTGAGCCCAATTATATTTCCCCATCTCTTCTAAGGTGTCTATTGTGGTTGTATATGTCAAAGCAAGTGTACAACCAGAGTTGCAGAAAAGATTGGTCATGAAGAGTTGTAGGATTATCAATCTTGTTACATCCATAGCACCCTCTTCTGTTTCATCTTCAAGTGCTAAGTTCAAGCACTTATCAATTGAAGTCTTTGTTATCTTCTTATAACCCGTGAAGTATTTCTTTACAAATTGCAAATCTGGCCTTGTTGAGGTTGTTGTGTTTGGTAGCTTCTTGCCTCTGTTTGGCAAGCCTAAAATTTCAGCCACATCTTGGCTTTTCATCTCACTGTCACCATCATTAAACTTGAACTTCTTTGTCTTTGTGTCATAAACTTGTATGAGTCTCACGATGTCATAGTTAGACTTCATGCACTCTACCCTTGTTAACCTTCTCTGCATATATGCATCTATCAATGTCCAAAAAGGTGTCTTTGATAGCAGTGTTAAGACATCGTTCTGAGTTCAAGTGTTTGTCTGATGTTGTCAATTGTTGTTGCAAAGGAGAGCATGTTGCTCTTGATTTGCACATAATTTGGGTCTTCCCATCTGCTTGGCTTCTTGTTTGTTTTTGTTTTGGATGATGACTGTTGTCCTTTTAGTTTGGAGGTTCTTTTGGTTTGTTCTTTCTTCATCTTTTAATTGGTATACCTGCATTAGAAATAGGAACATGACAATAAAGTATCAATGTTAATACCCTATACTGGAACTTGCAGTGGTAGAAATGCACCAGAAATAGGATTTTATAGGGAACTAGGAGTGTTATTACCCTATACTGGAACTTGACAGTGGTAGACAAGCATTACAAAAGGGATTTCATAGGAAACAAGTAGTGTTATTACCCTATACTAGAACTTTATAGTGGCAGGTATGCATTAGAAATAGGATTTCATAGGGAACTAGGAGTGTTATTACCCTATACTAGAATTTGACAGTGGTAGACGAGCATTACAAAGGGGATTTCATAGGAAACAAGTAGTACCCTATACTGGAACTTTATAGCCATTAATCAACATGATAGTAAACCAACGACTAAATTAGTGACTAGAATAATGGTCCTACGCATTCAGTCCAACAGTGAAATCCAATATAGTTTCAACATTTTGTCCTTCATTCGAATCTACAATACTATTGTTACCCTAGACTGGATCTTTATAGCAAATAATCAATATTACAGTAAAGGTTTGGTTTGTAAATGTCTTACCTTTGAAGCGTTTTTCTTGTTGAAATTGTTCTCTAAAATTTTGTCTTGGTTTTGAAGGTGGACGTCAGTGTCTGGTGTTTGTTTTTGAAAGTAGATGAAGGTTGGTGGTGGTTATGGAGTCTCGGTTTTGCAAACGATTTGGTGAAGACGATTGGATGAAGACACTGAGTGAAGAGACGTTTTGCAGGGATGACTTAATGAAGGCGTGCTTGCTGGAAGTTAAGTTACGGTTTACTTTTTTTTTTTTTTTTTTTGAAAGTTATGGTTTACTTTTTTTTTTTGGGACGAAAGTTATGGTTTGGGCTTGTTTATAATTTTGGGCTGGGGTTGTTTTGGGTACTTTTTGAGTTTTTTTCTGTTGGGTATAATAGTGGCAGTGCTGTAATTTATTGGAACTTCAACACTAATTTGTTATTTAATAAATGGGTTTTGAGTGTTTTTATAAAGTGTTTTTCATGTAGGGTTTTTTTTATAATTTCAGACCCTATTTTGGGTATATTAGTGAAGTTCCCTATAAATAACTCCATATTGGAGAAGAACAATAAGATGAGCGTATCTAAGCATATTTGAATATTTGCCCTACTTTATATGACATAAAGTGATTCTGTCAATTATATTGAGAGACATTTTAGTTTATATAAACTAGCCATTTTATTTTATTTTATTTTTCAAAACATATCCAACATGTTTTTATGAACCAAGAAACAAACAAATTGGCATATGATTTTTGTCTCGGTTAAATAAATTCCAACCTGATGAAATAGGAACATGTGGAGTTTAGGCTGAATGCTCAAGTAACTCAAATTCAACCCGAATATAAGAACAACACCTAAACGCAAGCATATCTAACTGTTGGAGGAGGATTTCTTTCAAGAAGAAATACCTCCACAGGTTCTTGACTGAAGTCCGCATGCTTCCTTGGTCGAAAGAGAACTTCGGACTTTATTCCCGAGGTCGAACAATGGAAGAGGGGTGAGTACCTGCAAAAGTCACTCCGACACTCAAGTCAGTATTTGCACAGCGTACTCTTAGTGTTTAATTCCATTTTTGTCCCCTTTGGCTGGAGGTCTAGCTGGGTTTTTATAGCGTTTCGAGTTCTTGGGTTTGGCCATGCTTTCCTAGCCTTGCGCATCCCGTCCCCCACTTTATGGTAGTGGGATCAGATGAGTTGTAGTGGGATTAGATGAGTGATTTGCGTCTCCCTCGCTCCGCACTTCTCTAGTGGGAGGGAAGCTCGATCATCCCACGTCTTTTGGTTGTGGCATATGGGTTAAGCCACAACAAATGAGATTTGGTCCCCACAGTGCCCCCCCTTTTTTCCTCTCTACACGCTTCGCGGGTGGAGAGGGAAAAATGATCTAAGTGGGATTTTGGAATAGGGTTTCTTCTGGTTGAGCACATGTCATCCGGATGGGCTCATGGCTGAGCCTAAGTAGGCCATACCTTTTCCCTTGGGCTTGCTGGTCAAGCCCAAAAACATGATTCCTATTGGCTTATCACTAACCCATGCATGTTGCTTTCGCACCTTGCATGTGAAATATTCAAATGTGGACTTTCATGCACATTGCTAACTTTTCAAGTTCCAACTATGGACTGTTACCCCTATGTGGTGTATCCAAGTGCGGACAGCCGATCCCATATGCAAGTGGGCCCTTTTATTTATTTTGGATTTCTGCGCCTTTGCTGATCTGGTGGGCCCCTGCGCATTTTCCTCTTGGCTAACCGACCCCAGTTCTGGTGCGCTTGGTTTTGAGCTGTTGCCAACGCGATGGGCCCATACTTCTTGGTTTCTCTCTCCTGGCTGATCCCATCCCCTTGGTTTTGAGTTTTTACCAATTCGGTGGGTCCCATAATTCTTGGTTTCTCTCTCCTGGCTGATCCTATCCCCAGGTGTCATGTGCTTTAGTTTCTCTCTCCAGGCTGATCCATCCCCAGGTGTCATGTGCTTTAATTTCTCTCTCCTAGCCGATCCCATCCCCTTATCTTTGAGTTTTTGCCAATTCGGTGGGTCCCATAATTCTTGGTTTCTTTCTCCTGGCTGATCCCATCCCCAGGTATCATGTGCTTTAGTTTCTCTCTCTTGGCCGATCCCATCCCCAAGTGTCATGTGTTTTAGTTTCTCTCTCCTGGCTGATCCCATCCCCATGGCTTTGAGTTTTTGCCAATTCGGTGGGTCCCATAATTCTTGGTTTCTCTCTCCTAGCTGATCCCATCCTCAGGTGTTATGTCCATTAGTTTCTTTCTCCTGGCCGATCCCATCCCCTTGACTTTGAGTTTTTGCTAATCCGGTGGGCCCCGTGCTCTTTCTTTTCTCTTTGCTAGCCGATCTCAAATGGATTCCAATATTCATTAGCTCACCTTCTGAACCCATGCGCCTTTGGTTCTTCAATTGATCCAAGGTGTCCATGCACTTTTTTTTTTTTTTTTTGGTTTTCTTCTTCTCTTTTTCTCTTGCGTTTGAGTCGTTCGGGCGAGCCCAAAACCCCTTAGCTGTCCTTCTGGAACCGTGCACCTTCGGTTTCTCGACCGACCAAAGGTGTACATGCACTTTTTTTTTCTTATTCTTTTTTTTCCTTGCCTTTGAGCCGCCTGCGCGAGCCTAAAAAACCCTTAGCTATCCTTCCAGACCCGTGCACCTCCGGTTTCTCAACCGACCCAAGGTGTTCATGATGATTTTTTGTTTTTTGTTTTTTTTTTTGCGCGCTTGAGCTGTCCCTACGGGCCCCAAAAACCCCTTAGTTGTCCTTCCGAACTCGTGGGCCTTCGGTTTCTCAATTGACCCCAGGTGTTCACAGACTTTTTTTTTTTTTTGCCGACTCCCAAACGGTCCACGATCTAGTTTTTGCATGAGGGGTTGAACAAACCTAGCTCCGTAGGTGTACTTACTACTTTGCATCACTCATTGCTCACATCTGTTGCTCTCACTTGTCTTTTGTTGAAGCGCATGCGCTGGGTAAAAATAATTTCGATTGGTCATGTCAAGCCAGGCTTTGTTGCCATAGCCTAAGGCAAATATCTGAGCCGTCCGTGCGAACCTTATCTTTGCTTTTGAAAAACCTCTTCCCGTGACTTCTGTGAATTATTTTCCCAATTTTTCCCCTGTTATAAAAAGGTTGATCGATAGAGATGCACTCACCTGTAAAACCGTCTACACTTTGCTTTTGTTCTTCACATATAAGCTCTAGGCGCGAAGGGAGAAGAAAGTGTTCTGTGTGTTTGAGAACTCCGCCGAAGGGTTCTTGTTCTTGCCACTACCTAGTAAGTAATATTTTCATCTTTGATATTTTCATGTCGAACCACGATATTTGGCCCAAGTCCGGTGGTGTCCCACCGAACTACGAGATACTTAAGGCTCGCACTAAAGGATGTGTTCCCGATAACGTGGGGATCGATCCTCTGCCTTTGGGGTCAGATATGTACACCGATGCCGGTATCCCTAGGGGTTTCATTCCACCCCCTTTTTCATATGCTCCTGTTCTTCCTAGGCCTTTACCCCATGCAGCTGAACCCGAATTCTTACCTTCTCATATATGGGTTTCTAGCCGTCGGTTTGAAATGGGGTGTGTCCCTTAACTTTAAGGATTTCATTTACCTTTATGACTTGGCTTGTGTTAGGGGGGAAAGTCACTACTTTTTTACGTCCGGGTCTGGTAAAAAGGTATTTACTTGTAAGCCCATTTTCACCAAGTACTGGAAAAACCAACCTCTCTTAATCACTGGGGAGTGAACGGCGCCTGAGATGTCTAACATGCCTATCCCGTTTGAGTTTGGCCGAAAACCTGGTATACATATTTATGTCTTTGAAATACAGCTTATTGTCTTTTTGCAGGTCTAACTAACCTCTTTTTTGCAATACTTCCGTCGGACAAAAAGTGTCTCCTTTCTGAGGACCAGATCGCTTGGTTGGAGGAGAACTTAGCTGGTCGAGGGTGGGATATCACACGCTTTCTCGACCCTACTACTCTTATCCGTCTCTCCACTGCTTGTCGTTCGACGAATTACCTCTCATTCAGTTTAGCTGAGCCAAGCCTACGTGGAATAAACTTGTTCAAAGACATTTGCTCCGTCGACGTTGACCTTTGTTGCACTAAGGATTCAGCGTCTCGTATCTGGGCCAGCTTTCAAGAAAGGGAGGTTGAGTTAGCTTAACACAGCAGCTCCGAGGACTGGGTATCCAGGCCTGAGCCTGATCAGTCAGATATGTCAGCGCCACGCTCATTGTCGGTCCCGGGGCGTAGGAAAAAGAAACCAGGAAAAGAGCCCGAGCTCTTCGGGTCTGCGAAGAAATCTCGCCATGCTTCACAGGTCATCTTGGGTTTGGGCTCACCCAATGTATCTGCTTCTAGTACTCCGTCCTAGCCTCAGCAAGTCCCTCATGCCCCCACTCCCGCTAGCTCACTAGGCGAGAACGATTTCACGACCATGACTGATGGATAGATGTGGGGCTACCAATCACAGTGCTTGAACGTGGTACGTTTAGGATTTGTGCTGGTGTTATCCAATTGCCATGCCCTATCATAGTTGCCTGTTTAATGCTCACTTTTTACTTCTCGCAGATGGTTGGTCTTCACAACGCGCAAATGGCGAGGTTTCAGGCTTTGAACCGTGAGATATGCGAAAAAACGGCAACCCTCAAACTTAGCGGGAATCGCATAAAAGAATGTGAGACTGAGCTTGAACAGCAACGGGACGAACTACGAAACTTGAGAAGCGGCCAAAGCACTGTATGGATGGAGGTTGACTGCCTTAAGCAAGAACTGGTGGATGCCGCATGTAATAGGGACGAGGAGTATCAGGCCAACACCAAGCAGATCAGGGTTGAGATGGCCAGGCAATTCCGATACGGTTGGGTTCAAGGTCAACAACCCTCTAAGAACAGGTTTGTGGCGAGCCCAGATAACTATAATGATGAGTTGGAATTTGACCCTATTGGCTACGAACTTTTTCAGGGTATGCATCCTGATGATCGTCTTCCGTTTGGTTACATCCCTCATCACAGGATCCCACCGGCAGCCCTTCATGGGCCAACCCATTCTGGGTCAATTGGGACCGTTGTCCCTAACGCTAATGTTGCATCGTCTATTGCCAGTACAGGGCCCGTCCTTGGATTTTCGGGCTTCACTTCACCTGCTGGATGATGCGCCCTAGGTTGCTTTTGCTTCGTTCATTACTTATTGTATTTTCCTTTCGCCTTTGTCTTTGTTTTGATGTACTTGGTTATCTTAGGTTCGTTCCCAGACTTCCTGGCTCACTTTATCAGACTTTATAAGTTATCCACTTAATTTGAATTTTAACTCTGATGTAAGTACCAGAGGCTCAAGATGAATCGCCATTTTCAAATTCAAAAAGCAAGGATTGGATATCCTATCGCCTCCGCATTACACCCTTACCAGGCGTTCCTTCGTGAGCTACGTCTCTAAGTGAACTTCTACGTAAAGGGTAATTCAATTTTTAGGTGAACATACCTATCCCACTCATGGCTCATAGACGTAAGCTAAAACTCCACTTCCGTCTTTGCGTAGATATTCCAAAGAAAGGAGATTCTCCGAGGATGAGGGCTTCACCTCTGTCAAGGAGGGAGTTCTCGCAACGAGATTCCAAGAGCCCTAACGGAATCATTGAGATATGTTGTCAAGATTCTTCTACCAACTCTCCGACAAATGCTTCAGATTACTTGGCGGTCCCCGATTCACTTCGTGGGTCTAGGTCTCAGTCTGGTGATGCCAGAGGTGGAGGGAAGGCTACGATGAGAAGGAGTACCCTAAGGGCACGAGATGAAGCCGATTCGTCTCGTGTTCCTTGCTGCTCCTTCCACTTCGACCATAACATGCTGCTGATGGAACGCGACCTACTCAAAGAGGATCTGGCATGTGTTGGTGCCCAAGTGAGTCGCCTTTGGAGTGATCTTGCTGATGTAGATCGCGCCGTGTCCGCCGCCCATTCTGATGACATACGAGACGGATTTAGACAGGGTATCCACCACTTCCGTGCCAAGGCCAAAATGGTTTATCCCTACGTGGATTGGGATCGTCTGCCCTTGGCGTCAGACTAGCTCGTGCTACTTATGGGTCGTACCTATAGAATCAGTAGTTTTATGTATTCTCCAGCTTTGAATAATTCAGAGGCCTTCCTCAAAAAAACATTTCATGTTTTTTCCTTTTATGGCCATAATGGCCTAATGCTAGTGTTATGTTTAATCATGAGGTCTTTGACCCTGTCATATCTGCATTCTTATTCATGTTGCTTGATCTCTAACCATGTCATGGTCCCCGATCATGTCGTAATCTCCGATCACTTCTTTATGCTCGATTTCCAATCGCATCCTTGTGCGCGATCTTCAACCGCTTCTTCATGCTTGATCTTCGGCCACGTCTTCAATCGTACTTTTTGCTTTTTGGCCATGCACCTTATATGCCCATAGAGTAGTATATTCATTTTCTTATTCACAAGGTCTTCGACCACGTGCGTTCGAGTAATGCTAATTTAACAGACATGGCCTTCGACCAAACAGTTCAAATGTAAAGAAAATACGTGTTCCATTAAGCGTTCATCGAATGATGGACAATTTAGGGAAAAATCGCAAATGACAGAAAGATGAAAGCGACAAAGAAATGAAAAAACTCAAATGAAATACTTCCTCAGATGAATTGCGTTCTAAGGGCGCGGTACATATTGACCGCTCTCGATATGCCTCAGCATATAGGCCCCTTTTCCATAAACCTCCGTTACCTCGTACAGTCCTTCCCATGTCCGTCCAAATTTTCCTGCGTTTAGGTCCTTAGTATTCTCCATGACCTTTCTGAGTACCCACTCGCCTATTTTGAATTTCCTATGTCGTACTCGTTTGTTGAAGTAATTGGCTGCCTGGTTCTGATAGTTGGCAAGTCGTAACGCTGTAGCTTCTCACTTTTCTTCAAGCATGTCAAGGTTGTGAGCTAGTTGTTGTTCATTATCATTACTCTCTACCACCAACGTCCTGACTGTGGGTAATCCAATTTCTGTGGGGATGACGGCTTCAGTTCCATATGCCAAGGAAAAAAGGCTTTAGCCGGTTGGTTTTCATTTGGTAGTGCGGTATGCCCATAATACGTTTGGTAGTTCCTCCGACCATTTGCCTTTGCGCTGTTCAAGCCTTCTCTTCAAGCAATCGAAGATCGTACGATTAGTTTTCTAGGCTTGTCCGTTTCCTTGAGGATAACTCCGGGACGAGAACTGTTGAATGATCCTTTTTGCCTCACAGTAACTTCTAAATTTGCGGTTATCGAACTGAGTTCCGTTGTCCGTCACGATGGCCCTTGGTATCCCAAAATGACAAATTATATTCCACCATACGAATCTTACCACATATGTTTGGGTCACTATCTTGTAAGCCTCGACCTCCACCCATTTGGTGAAGTAGTTAGTGGCCAAAAGGACGAACTTCTTGCCCCACACTGCGGTGGGAAGTGGTCCCACGATGTCCAATCCCCAGCAGGCGAATGGCCAAGGCCTTACAACAGGGTTAAGTTCCTCGGCTGGTTGTCTGATAAGGGGTGCATGCCTTTGACATTTGTCGTATTTTCGTGAAAATTGTTCTGCATCACAGGCCATGTAAGGCCAAAAATATCCATGGGTCAGCGCTTTGTGGGCTAAACTCCTCCCACCCGTGTGGTTCCCACATGTCGCTTGGTGTATTTCTTTTAGTGCCCATTCAGCTTCACGTGAATCGAGGCATCTGAGATATGGCCCTGAAAAGGACTTACGAAAAAGTGTGTCATCTATAATGGCATACCTTGCAGCATTTATTCGTAATTTTCTTGCCTCGATCGGGTCATTGGGTTGGGTTCCCTTTGTGGGATAGTTCATGATTGGAGTCATCCACGTTTCTTCTTCGGCATCAATCTGCATAACTCCAGGACCAGTTGGTATACTGGGGCTCGATAGGAGTTCTACTGAGGCGACCCTCATGTCTTCCACCAATGTTGATGCGGCGTAGGCCAAGCGATCTTCTTGAACGTTCATTTATCTTGGTATCCGTTCGAACTCTATTTTTTCGAACTTGCTGGCTAAATCCTTTACTAACCGTTGATATGCCCCCATTCATTCATCCTTAGTCGCGTATTCATTAGTTATCTGACCGACTATGAGGCGAGAGTCGCTATGGACAACTAAGCGTCCCACCTTCAGTGTCCTTGCTAGTTAGAGTCCCAACGCTAGGGCTTCGTATTCCGCCACGTTGTTTGAAGCGGGGAAGTCTAATCGGACGGAGTATTCCAGGTCCACTCCTTCAGGCAACGAGAAGACAATTCCTACTCTGGCTCCTGCCTGATTAGATGATCCGTCTACATACAATTCCCATTGGGCCTTGTCCAGGTTTGTTGCTTCCTTAACTTCATCGTGATTTTCCTATTGTTTGTCAGGTGGATAGCATTCTACTAAGAAATCGGCAATTACCTGACCCTTCTGGGCTGTCCGAGGTTGCTATCTAATGTATAATGCTCCGAGCTCAATGGTTCAATTTGTAACTCTTCCTGAGAGGTCAGGCTTTAACATGACAGCTCTGATTGGTTGGGTCGTCGATACTATGATCGTGTGTGCCTCGGAGTATTGGCGAAGTTTTCGCTTGGCCGTCACTAAAGCTAAAATGAGTTTCTCAGCCAGTGTATATCTTTTCTCGACCTCAATTAAGCTCTTGCTCACATAAAATATGGGTTGCTGGATTGAATTTTCCTCCCTTAGCAGTACATCACTTACAGCAATTTCAGTGACAGCCATGTATAGGTACAAAGGTTCACCTTGCTTTGGAATAGTCAGGGTCAGGGGATTGGCGAGGTACTTCTTCACCTGCTCGAAGGCTTCTCTACCTGCTCGAAGGCTTCTCTTTGTTCCGGCCCCCATATGCTTCTGTCCTTATTTCGAATTGCTTGGAAGAATGGCTTACAACGATCCAACGATCTTGAAATGAATCGGCTGAGAGTCGCTATTCGCCCAGTCAGAACCTGCACATCTCTAGGCATTCTTGGATCAGGCATATCCCGCAGCGCCTCCACCTTCGATGGATTGGGCTCAATGGCTCGCTTGTTCACTATTTGCCCCAAGAATTGCCCCGATGAAACACCGAATGCGCACTTCTTTGGGTTAAGTCGCATGTGATACCTCCTCAGTATGTTGAAGACTTCTTCTAGGTGCTTGATATGTTGGGATTTTTCCTGGCTCTTGACGACCATGTCGTCGATGTAAACCTCTATTGTTTTGCCAATCTGGCTTTTGAACATCTTATTCACTAATCTTTGATACGTCGACCCTGCATTCTTTAGCCCGAATGGCATCACTGTGTAACAATACAAGCCTCGCTCGGTGACGAATGCCATCTTTTCCTGGTCCTCAATTGCCATTGGGATTTGATTATACCCCGAATAGGAGTCCAAGAATGAGAGAAGTTCATACCCGGCAGTGGCATCTACCATTTGATCGATCTTTGGTATCGGATAACAGTCTTTTGGGCACGCCTTATTCAGGTTAATGTAGTCTACGAACACATGCCATCTCCCATCCTTTTTACTTACTACCACGACATTCGAGACCCAGGTCGGACACCACACTTCTCGAATGAATCCTGCCTCGAGTAATCGGTCCACTTCATCGCTAATAATTTGGTTTTGCTGAGGTGCGAACCTCCTCTGCTTCTGTTGATACGGAGGGTGGTTTGGATCAGCGTTCAGCCGATGACACGCGATCTCCGGGTCGATCCCCGGCATGTCTTTATGTGACCATGCAAACATGTCCTTATTCTCTCTTAATAACTCCATTAGTTGGTCTACCTCATCTTTAGATAGGAGGGAGCCCACCAACACTTTTCTATCAGGGTAAGAGGGATCCAGAACTTCTTCCTTGAGTGGTTCGATCGTCGGAAGCTTTGAGTTATCCTCCTCCTTTTGTTCTGGTGGGTCCTCCATTAATTGCTATAAATCCTCGCCCTGCTGCGGAGTTGCAGCCTTAAGGTTAGTTGCTATGTTGTAGCATCGTCTGGCCTCCACTTGATCCCCCTTGATATCGACTGTGGTTCTCCCATCTTTGGACATGCAACTCATCACCTGGCAACGTGTCGATGCTTCTCCATCCATTCGATGAATCCAGTTTCTTCCCATTATAGTGTTATACGCGCTCAGTGCGTCTACAACTACGAAAGTAACGAATATGGTCTTACCTGCGGCAATAACCGGTATAGTCACGTCTCCGATTAGTTGAGCTTTTGTCCCTTCAAACCTGTAGATTGTGTTGGGTTTGGCTGAATCTCTTTTTCATCCAGCTTCATTCTTTTGAAGGTGCTCCAGAATAACACGTCTACGCTACTTCCCCCATCAATCATCACTCTTTTTACCATCGAATTGGCAACACAGAGGGTCACCATTAACGCGTCATTGTGAGGGAACTCAATTTCCTCCATATCTTTCTGCGTGAATGAGATGACTCTAATATTCTCTAAGGCTTTGGCAAATTCAAAGGCAGATGCGATCCCGTTTATGCGTCTCACCTTTTCGGCTCGTCTTTTTTCAAACCGGGATCGAGCCACTTTTCCTTCCACGGGATTCGGTTGACCGTGGATGGTGTTGATCTCCAGCAATTCTTCATTTGCGATATTGCCGGTCATTGTTTTTGACCCACCCTCTTCATTTGCCCTATTCTCAGGTTTAGCGCGGTACTGGGATAACATTCCCTTTGTCAGCATTGCCTCCACCGGGTACCCGAGACTTTGGCACTCATCAGTAGTATATCCAAAGTCGTTATGATGGGCGCACATCTTGTTCCTATCTCGCTTTTCTGGGGATTCGCAGATCGCAGGCGGCGTTCGAAATATACCTTTGCCCTTGTTCTCGTGAAAAAGTTTGGCTAAACTCACCGTGAGACTAGTGAAGGGTTGGCTTTGCCTAGGTCCGTTGCTAAGCTCTTGTCTCAAGGAATATCACTTCGTCTCCACCTTTTGCTCTGATGGAGGCTTTGGGATCGCAATGGTGGAAGTGGCTCATTTTGACTGGGTGAGCTCTTCTTCTTCTAGTCTAATGATTCCATCCACTCGGGCCATTACTTCCCTCATATCCACTGGTGGGGTCTTCACTAGAGACCTGTGCATCTTTGTTCCAGGTATGACCCCCTCACGAAATGCCAATGAAGCAGTATGAGAATCGCACTCCTCAAGAGTAGACATTTGCTCCGTAAAACGCCTCAAGTAGTCTTTAAGACTTTCTCCAGTACTTTGCTTTGTGCTAAATAGGATCGTGACATCTTTTCTCCTCTTTTGATTGCAAATGTACTGAGATATAAACATTTCAGAGAGTTGGGTGAAACCGCCAATAGACCTTGGTTTCAACTGTGTAAACCAGATCAGGGCCGATCCTGACAAGCTTGAGGGGAACAACTTACATAACAGGGCCTCGTCATCTCCTTCGAGCACCATTTGTTGTTGGAAATGGTAGATATGCTCAATGGGATCGGTAGTGCCCTCAAACAGCTTAAACTTAGGTTGGGTGAACTTAACTGGCTTCTTGGCTTTCAGGATGTCTTCCGTGAATGGCGACTTGCAAATTCCTTTCGCAGGCCTCCAAATCTAGTTCTGCGGGTGTTTATGGCTTGTACCCTCTGACAATCCTCTCGATCTGATTGTGCAAATCAGTGTTCTTCACCCTCTTTGCCATTTCATGCAGGTCGCGATATTTGTCTAGATCTCCTACCGTGGCCTTGTCCCAGAAGCTCGAGTGTGTGCTGCTGGAGGAGTCTCCCTCAGAGATCTCATGCCTATGCTTCCTCTTGCCCTCTTTTGGGCCCTCATGGAAAGTAGTGTTTTGCGCCTTTTCCAGAGCTTTCTCCGCTACCTTTGTCGTTTCATGCAGCTCTTTCATGATTTCCCTCAATTGGATAACATCAAGGCTTGGTTCCCCATCCTGGGGGTTGGACCTTACGCTTCCGAGTCGAGGAGTGGATGTCCCATTCCCTGGGATGGAAGTGTTTGGAGTTCCCTGTGCAGGTTCAGTCATATTTATGATCAACTTTGCGAGATTCCCATAGACGGCGCCAACTATTGGAGCAAGATTTCTTTCAAGAAGAAATACCTCCACAGGTTCTTGACTGAAGTCCGCACACTTCTTTGGTCGAAAGAGAACTCCGAACTTTGTTCCCGAGGTCAAACTATGGAAGAGGGGTGAGTACCTGCAAAAGTCACTCCGACGCTTAAGTCAGTATTTGCGCAGCGTACTCTTAATGTTTAATTCAATTTTTGTCCCCTTTGGCTGGAGGTCTAGCCGGGTTTTTATAGCGTTTGGAGTTCGTGGGTTTGGTCATGCTTTCCTAGCCTTGCGCATCCCGTCCCCCACTTCATGGTAGTGGGATCAGATGAGGTGTAATGGGATTAGATGAGTGATTTGCGTCTCCCTCACTCTGCACTTCTCTAGTGGGAGGAAAGCTCGATCATCCCACGTCTTTTGGTTGTGGCATATGGGTTAAGCCACGACAAATGAGATTTGGTCCCCACAATAACCCAAAATTTTAACTTATATATATGCTTACATTTTGGCATCTTGAAGTTGAAAAGGATAAATTGTAAGATGTTCTTCAATTTTGTTCCAATATTCGCTATTGGGAAATTGAGATTTGCTAAGAACCCATCATGGAAGGAAATACTAGTACTAATATGAGTTATGGAATTTATACAAATGATATTGGGCAAGGGAGATTCAAACACATAATGGGATGGAAACATGAGTTATGGAATTTTTTTTGCTTATAAATTGGCGAAGTAGGTTTGCACAAACACAATACTCACTAGCAAAAAATGGGAAGTAGGACATAAAAAAGCATAGATGATTAATAGTAGGAAACTTGATAATTCTCATTAATTCATAATATCAGGCATTATTGAGAGAGACGATAATATATTAAATTCACACACACTATACGAATGCTAGGACTCGAATCCATGACCTTTTCTGAGGGAGCAATTGCGGCAGTTAATCTCAATACATATAAAAGTGTACGGTGGCATGAATTGTAAATATATATGAATGTGCACCGGTTGAGTTGAGGTGCCACTGCTATTGCTAGACTGCTATTATACTGCTAATACGATATACATTCGATTTTCACAGGGTCTGTGTTTTAATCATTTGTTTTAAATGCGACTTGACTGACTCATTGTAAATTCAAAGACACAACATAAAATTTAATAAAATATAAGCTAAATAAACATTACAATTAATTCCTTCTTCTTTCTTTTCTCCGGGACCATATCCCTTAATATATGCTTCAGTCTCCTAGTCTTTGTCAAACTTCACGGTACAGAATATCTTCCAACGTCTATTATTTGAATTTGTTTAACAACCGACTCACTGCAAAACTTGCATTGCAATTGAAATTTCCAAGTGGTCTGATTTTGGATTAAAGTCATAATTAATTTCATGGCCCATTCCCACTTTGGTCCAGTAACAATGAGATCCACCTTGAGGTCCAAACCACTTCTTTTTTCTGTTGGGCCAAACCACTTTCTAATGGTAAGCAGGCACATCTTATTCGTCTTCCCATGAGATCGTAACATCCAAAGAATAAGATTTAGAGTTTAAACACCAATTAAATATAATTAGCTATCATCTGAAGAGGAAATTAATAAAAATTAATAATTATTATAACATGGTTACTACTACAAATAAGACAAACTGTACTATACATATCATATAAATAGAAGCATAATCCATGCATTTATTTTCAAAATTAAATTGAAGCATAGTTCGATCTTTCGAACATGTTTTACTCAAAACCATTAATCCTTTTGAGTTATTTATGTTTCTCTTTTTTTTTCTCCAAGAGACCTTTGGAATTTATGCAATTCGTGTTTTGGGGTAGAGTTGTTTCAATTATGTGCAATATCTAGCCGATGTGTCATGTCCCAAATCCACACCAAATTCACTAGAAGAACAATTAAGTCAAACTCATTATGTTGCTCAATTTGAAGGACCAAAATGATGAGTTTCGTATAGTTGAGGGATTATTCATGGTAAAACAGTTTATGGAAAGTGTAGGTCTATCATCTTTTGTTGTTTAGGACAATAAGTTTGCCATTATAATCAATTTGGTTACATTGGAGAGGATAGAATCTCAGCCTACTATAATTATTCTAACCAATATATGCTCTTATATATGGATTCGGATTCTCTGCTTAGTTTTTCTCTATCATGATCTGCTTGATTTCTCTTCTCCACATGCCACCTCATATAAATTCATCAAGGCTAAAAATTTAAGATTTTGAAAAAAATTAACCTTTCGACCCTAGATGGTTCCTCCCCAATGCCAAGTCTCTCCCTCCCTTTCTCTTCTCTTCCTTTAATTCATCCCTATTTGTGAAATCTTCCTTAGTCCAAGCACTCAAAGACAAGATTTTTGGAGGCTCTAGAGTCTTCCCACAGTTATTACAGTGGCAATCTCCTATCTTTGATTACTATCTCTCTTTCTTTCCTCTCCTATTCATGGCAAGAGCTGGTAGGAGAAAGAGATGGGTAACAACGTTGGTCTGAAGGGTGTTTCTCGCACTAATATTCTTCGGTTCTTCGAGTGGTTTGCCTTGGGTTTGTTTCTTGGCCATGTGCTGGAGACTCCCAGCAGCCTGCATACATGAGTAACCCTTGGCTTTTGTCGTGGCCCTTGTTTCCAGCTAAGTGCTGGAGGCTGCAGATATTTTCCTTGGTTGCTTGGGCCTTTCTAAGGTGATGAGTTAACCCATTAAGGGAATGGGCTAATTTTCTAGAGTATTGGGTTATTTTTCCTTAAGTATTGGGCTATTTTTTCTCCTTTAGGACCCACATATTTGGGCTCAAGAAATGGGCTTGAGTTTCGGGGCTTCCAAGCAACCCAAAACTTCCATTTCTCAGCTCATTAATGGGCCTTATGAAAACTCATAACCATCCATACCACAACTTGCTTAGCAAGCCCCACGCATTCTCGCGACTTAGGCCCACTTAAGCTTGTAGCGTGGTGTGTTGCTTATTTGCTTGGCGTGGCACGTGTGCAAGCATATATGACGAACTCTAGTGTACCCAAGTTGAGTTTCTTCCCAAGTTAGGTGTCATACTAGGCTAGAAATATATTTGGGCTCAGCCTTGGATTTTTTCGGCCTTAACACGACCAAAAAAGGAAAAAAAAGAATTAACCTAACTTGTATTGTTGCAGCGGTTCTATCTCTTCCCAATCAACAATCTCTCATCTTCTCATGTGAAAATTAGTTCTTTCCAATCTCCCGTTATGTCCAATCTCGTGTGTGTGAGTGAAGACAATGTGTACTAGAGCTGCTTTTGTCATATCTCTTATTATATTTAATTTTTGAGTCACTATGGTTAGGGTAAGGTTAGTTGGTGATTAATTATGTATGATCCTACGGATGAGCCATGTGTTGAAAGTGTTTTTTGGTTGTATTTTGTAGTTACCAAGTTATTTTTGGTAGTTTTTTGTTCTTCTCGCCTAATTGTTGTTTCATTTTGTTTTTCTGTCTTTGTATTTTGGATAGGTGATGTTGTTCTGCTTTTGTGTACATATTTTGGGAAGTGTTTGATAGCTTCTCTGTTTACATGTTAGTTTTGATAGCTTCTCTGATTACAGGTTAGTTTTCTATTCATTTTTCAAAAGACTATGTATGGTAGTTGTTGCTAATTTATTTGCAAATACTGTGGCATTTGAAAATCCTCCTTTCTCTGCCCTACTTGCATAGTTTGTTCTTAACAAAATTTTGCACAATCTATGAGTTGTTGGTAACTACAAATCAAATCTACTTTCATACAATAATTGAATTGGTTGGGACCTAATGTTATTTCTCAAATTGGAAAAATCAACCTTTGATGGCTATGTGAATGAGATACCAGGTGGACCGCAAAACTTCACATCAGAGTAATTTACCTCTTCGCCTTTGAACGGGTCCCTGTCAGTTGAAACACTCTTGACTTCCCCTTCTACCAAGTATTTGAAGCACTGGTGAAGTGTAGAAGGGACTACGCCATATGTATGGAGCCATGGATGTCCTAATAGGGCGTTGTACGAAGTGTCAGCATCAATCACAAGGAATAGGGCGTCTGAATATAGGTCCCTTATTTCCATTTGCAGTGCGATAGAGCTCATGGCCTTTTACCCAAGTTGATTGAACCCTTGAATAGTTAGCATAGAGGGAGACAACTGTTGAGCACTTATCTCTATAGCATGGAGCTTCTTTAATGGGATAAGATTCACGGTCAAACCACAATCTAACAAGATTCGATTAATGGTCGTGCCTCCAACTTCGCCAGTGACATAAAGAGGTCAATTATGGAATTTGGACCCAAAAAAATATCATCTTCACCAAAGGTAATCGCTGCCAGACATGATGCACAAAACTTCGAGGTTTCAATTGTGTGGACATCCGTTGATTTGAAACATGATTTGCACAAATCTGGGCTCATTAAAGCCATTACAAGTGCTGTCTTAACTCTTTTGATATTTGTAAAGCGTCATAGACACTTAAAGGAGCTAGGATGGGCTCAAGATGAGCCAAAATATCATACTTAAGTGCATGTGATTGCGATGACTCCTTTGTTTTACCGGTATCAGGCTTAGGTAGGGTCCTTCGTTTTTGAGGAGGACGATGGAACTTCCCCTGCAATAGTTTTTTCTAACGAGGAGACCTTAATCTCTTTTGCCTTTGACTTCTTCTCAGTTTTAGAGGAATTAACTTCCTCATTTTGTTGTGCTTTATCAGCAGATGGGATGCTTTGACCAAAGTGGAGGGTAATCTCATCAACCTCTATGTCAACCTCATATTCCTCCATGGAAACCATGTTGCATTGAATAATTTCTTCTTCAACTTTGGATTCACTCGAGAAGAACTCAACAGGCAAAAACACAGTGAGTGTGATAGGGACCCTTGCGGGTTGTTCATATTCATCCTCTTGAGGGATTTGAACTTTCTTTTGCACCTTCTTCTTCTTCCTCTTATTTTTCATGGAAGGCATGCCTCGATTCTTGACACCAGGACGAGTAACAGATTTGTGATTGGGTGGGAGAAGAATGTTCACATATCTCTAGACTGGGTGTAGTCATGAGCTCATGAAGAGTGGGAATTTGAAGATCACTAGGCCGTGGTGCATTTGGACAGGCATGTATACTTGTGCCCCCATTTGTCGTTTTTAATACCTGCAAATTTCGCTCCATCTAGTAATGTAGTGGTGGGTGTGAGCTTTTCCTCAATCATATTTGTTGTAACTGATTGAAGTCGGGAAGAAGAGTCTATCTCCAAACCACCATTGTTGAAGAGCTCTTGGATTTTATCCTTCAGGATATAACAATCCTTGAGCGTATGACTGACAAGGCGATGATACCGACAATACTGGGGTCATTTGTCTTGTTGGCCTCAACAGGACGCTTTGATTCTGGCAGGGTAATAGTGTTAGAGGCAAGAAGTTGGTCAACGATTTCTTCTGCATCATCATCGTCAAAAGAATATTTGACCTCTTTGCGCTTGTTTGGGCTAATTTGGCACACCCAATCGAATATCAAAAAGCCATGTCAATTTTGGACAACCACCAGCACTCTCCTTATGATTGGGCCAAAAACTTGCACGCCCAGCCCAGGACCTGTCAACCCACGAAAATAAACTTGGGCTTCGAAAAACAAAAAAAAGAAATCAGCCCACAAGTTCCAAAACTCAACATGGGCCTGGCATGATCAAACGAAAAAGAGAAAACCCCAAAATAGAGGCAAACCCACGTGACTTCCTAACTTTGAAAAGTCAGCAACTTCAACTAGGTTACTAAGGAATTAATGAAGGCAGGTTCTAAAACAGGCAAAATTCTCCAGACT
Organism: Prunus persica; assembly: GCF_000346465.2. Classification (NCBI taxonomy): domain Eukaryota; kingdom Viridiplantae; phylum Streptophyta; class Magnoliopsida; order Rosales; family Rosaceae; genus Prunus; species Prunus persica. Next base: position 11,133,934 of record NC_034011.1, on the reverse strand, counting down.
TTTCAGTCAAAAGAAGATCAAAATCCATTTTCTATATTCAGAAAAATTCTGCTACAGAGCAGGTGCCATTTCCAAGAGATAAGCAGGTTATATTTTCTAAAGACATAAGTAGGGTGCAGGGAGTTGTTCATCTGAAAAATCAAACTAACCATCACGGCAGATTGAAATCTCACAAGAGCAATTAGAGGTTGAAGAGAGATTAGGTTTTCTTTCAAAGAAAAGCAGGGAAGTGATTGACTTAGAACTGACTATTGATAGTCTTTTTTTTAATTTTATCCAGAATAAGATAACTTCCCTTTTCTTTAACATTAAACATAAAAAGATCTTGTTTTTTTGAAAATATGCCGCCCATTTTAAAGATTAAAAACCCACTCCAGCATTTCCTATAAATATGAGAGGAGATGAACAGATCAAACGACATCCAAAAATCAATCAAAAACAAAAAACTCAAAATGATCACTTGATCTCAAAAGCCTTCAAAACATTGAAGCAACCAACAGCTCTTTGAGGCATAAGAAACAAGCCAGCTACAATCCAGAATCTCCAACTTCAGTTCAGACTTACAGAAATAAGTCATTCAAAGCGAGACCTCTCTCGTTACAAATTTGGTTCAGCATAAGCCAACCCAGGCAGAGTTCGGATTTTACAAATATAAAAACCTCAACAAATTTATGGAGAGCCCTGATCAAGCAGAATAGGTACCACAGTGCAACTCCAGCTCAGTAATCATTAGGTCCAGCCACTTCTGCCCTTCCAGACTGAAGAATTCCTAATTCTGCCCACTTAAAAGCCTTCCAGGGCTCGAAATAGATTAAAAGCTCTGCAAACTCGAACATTGGTATCGATTTACAGCTGAAACTTGATAGTTGAAGGTGTTGAAAGTCCAGTCCAACACAGGCATACCCAGTCCAGCCCGGATCAGAAGCATCTATCCAGACAGAAACGGAAGTCCAGCCCTTTTTTTGTCTTTTTAAGAGTTGGTTTTCTTTTTTTGAGCTTTGTAAAAGGCAGTTCAGCCTAAAAACAGTTCACTTTCTTATCACTTATTCTAGTCAGAACTACCAGTTTGTACTGTAAAAAATTATGAAGTCTTCACCAGTCTGAGGCAAGAAAAGAACTTGCTCAGGAGATATTCCTCACCCAAATTCACAATCGCTTGTTTAGAAATCAGTCACTTGGGGCGCAAGTTATCTATTTTTAAGAAGTCTGCTAGGATTTCGATTGCTAGCAGTGGTACGCTCGCACACAAAAGAAAGTTGACTTGTGGACCAATCATTTATTTTCAAGGCAATGGGGAACTTTACCCTACTATCACAAGAGCAAACATAAAACGGGTAAACAATTTGGCACGCCTAGTGGGACTTCTCAGTATACATATTCCCAGAAAAATCCTCTAGTATATGAATATTGGAAGTTCTAGCCAGAATCCACGCTGTGCCATGGAAAGAGATCAAGCAGTTCTATGGGAAGGACTTGAGTCAGAAGAGAGTGATGCTAGGCAATCAGCCCACGACAGTACCAGAAGTAGACATCCCAGGTCTGGCTCCAAAAGGTTGAACCAGATATAGGAGGCTGTGTCCCAACAGGAGGCCACAACACAAAAGAGCCAGGACATTCTAAATAACATGACAGCCATGATGCAATGGCAAGTTAACAGGCAGTTCAGGAAGGACCGTGAGGCTGCTATTGCCAGAATTCTAGACCCAAATGTTGTGGTCCAGCAATTGGACCTTCTTTATGGACCTTCACCAGGACTAGCTTGGCCATATCAAGAGAACCCTCTTATCGCACAGATAGTCAGAATACCAGGACGTGGAGAAATCCAAGCTAGACAGAGGGGAGTTGCCCTTCCCATCCAAGAACACGAGGCTCCGGTTCATCCAGAAGGCCCTGCACCAGTTCAGGCCCAGAATCAGCCAGAACCTCCACCTATTCCATAACATGTGGCCCCACGTGATCAGCCATTGGCTCTTCTGCATGAGCAACCAGTTGTGTTGCCTTACAAACCCAGCAAGATGGACCCCAATCCATTCCCTCCACTAGTAAGAGGCAGAGGGGGAACCCCTTTGCCAACAATGACAGGAACATACCAGGGGCAAACTGGAGCAATCATCCAGATTTTGAAGAAGATGAAGAATACAGTGAGGAAGTTCTGCACAGGCCATACAGAATGGAGCACAGGATTGACCACATCCAGCCAAAACAAGGGCGAAATCCGCATCCTATCAATGCTTTGAATGACATGGTGGCACTTCAAAGAATGATCAGGGAGATGATGGAGCCTGAAGCCAGAAGAGGAGAAAGGCCCACCTACAGAAAGCCATATCCGACTTACATTGATCAGATACATCTATCCCCGGGTTTTAAGGCACCAAACTTCACCTTGTTCAACGGAGAAGATCCTCATGCTTCATCAGTTGAGCATATAGGTAGGTTTTCTGTCCAGTTCATAACCATAGAAAATAACCCTCTATTAAAACTAAGGCTTTTTGGAAATTCTCTCTCTGGACAAGCCTTCACTTGGTATACCAGCCAATTCTGTTCAAACCTGGGAACAGATGGAAAACGTCTTCCATGACTACTATTTTAGGATCTAGCCAGAAGTCACCATCAGTGATCTTGCTGCCCTTAAACTGAGTGAAGATGAGCCTGCTCAAGACTTCATAACCAGGTTCAGAAAGCTCAAAATGAAATTCCAAATCCCTATGGAAGAAAGGCACTTCATTCAAATGGCTCAAACCGCCCTTAAAATCTCTCTGAGGAAGAGATTTGATGAGATACTGTTTGGAGATCTGGCAGAATTGGCAAACAAAGCATCTAAATATGAGGAGCTGCTTAGGGAAGAACAACAAAAGAGAAACTCTTCCAAAGGCACATATTACAAAACCCCATATTCTTCAGCACATCTGGTTGAGGCAGAATCAGAAGAAGGCACAGAAGGCTTGGAAGAAAGAGAAGTTGCAGTGGTAAAGTTGAAACATCCCATCAGCTGCAAGGCTCTGACAAAGCCGCCAAAGGACTAGAAGCCACCACTATTCACAGGAGGGTTTGTTCCAAACAAACCAACACAGAACAAAGTCTATTCCTTCGATCCAACCAATGTTGAGGCTTTGTTTGATAAAATGCTGCTACAGAAGGCAATAGAGACACCCCACAGGTTGCCCAAGCCAGAGGAACTCAAGGGCAGACAAGATTGCAGATGGCACAACTCTTGGAACCATTCCAGCAACAGTTGTGTTGTTTTCAGGGATGTTATACAGGACGGAATACAGCAGGAAGGCTAAAACTGGAGGAGAAACCTCCCTCAGTCACAACAGATCCTTTTCCACAACCCCAAGTCAACATGGTCAACTTAAATTGGCCAGAACAGAAGAGAAGCAAACTAACAGCAGAAGCCGGCCCCAGCAGAAGCAGAAGAGTTACAAGGGAGGCTAATCAGAGGCCAAAGGCAACCATCTCGGCTGGGGTAGTTCTGTGTAGCAAGTGCAAGTGTGAAAGTGAGTTGGAGGTAACTCTGGGTAGGCAAAATCAGCCTACACCTAGCATTTTTGACAGGATTGGAACATCATACCAGCAAGGCCCAAAATCGGCTCCACCTTGAGACAGAGCCAGACAAAAGGACTATCTAAGGCCTACCTAACACACCAGAAGAATGACAGAGCAGCCAAAGAAGGAAATACCAATTAAGATGCCCGGAAATGACAAGCCCTTGTCAACTATCATAGAAGGCAGATGGTATTCTATTGGAAAGAGCGGTATACCAACTCTGGAATTAACCAGAACACAAAAAAGGAGAATTCAAAGGCAATACTGCACCTTTCTCAAGAATAGGGATGACACGCAAGTACTTCCAGAGACCAGTTCTGCCAGAAGAAGGAAAAATCCTGAAGTGGCTCCTCAGGCAGAACAAACAACATGTCAGCCACAAGAGTTGACAAAGACAGAATCCCCAGACAGACCTTCCATCCATCCTGCCTCATCCTCAGTCAATCAGCATGAACCTTCACAATCACAAGGTGAATCCGAACCTATTCCAGTAGAAGGACAAGAAGATTGGACTGAAGAATATGAAGATGAGCAGTTGGACTACGAACCATCTGTAAACGACCAGATTGGGCTCCTCGAAATAGGAGAACAAGAACATTGGACATAAGAGTATGGAGAAGAGTAGATGGAGTATGATGGAGAACTGGATGAAGAAACTGAGGCTTTCGGTGCAGAATTAGAAAGCCTGTTACAGGGTGATCTAGGCATCAATATGGTGTTTATTCTGCCAGAAAAGTTTAGAGCAGCAGAAGGACGAGAAAACACTCTGGAGGGAGACGTGCTCTCCCAGGAAAGCTTTGAATGCAGATTGGCAGAGGTAGAGGAGGCGCCAGAACAGCAAACACTTATTGTCAAAACAGGCAGAACTACCATGAAACTAGCTGCAGAATAGCTCTGTTTCTCCAAACCCACCAAGGAGATGGCCAATCACCTCAGACCCCTGTTCATAACAGCAAACTTTGGGGGTGTTCCTATTCCCAAAGTGATGGTAAACAGAGGTGCAACCATTAATCTTCTGCCTCACAGATTGCTGATCAAGATGGCCGGATAGAGAATGATCTAATTCCAACACGCTTGATGGTCACCAACTTTGCTGGGGGCATCACCAAGACTCATGGAATTCTAGATATAGACGTCATAGTTGGAACCAAGGAGCTGAAGATTGCATTTTTTGTGGTAGACACCACTTCTACCACTTACAATGCGCTGCTTGGCAGAGACTGGATCCACCAGAGTCTATGTGTTTCTTCCACTCTACATCAACAATTAGCCCCTTGGCATGAAGAAGGTTTCATGGAAATAGTAGAGGCCGACCCATGGCCATTTCTGCCTTCTGCCATGTGTTCTGAGGCTAGGTATTATCATGATGATCTTGGTCCTTTCACTTTCTTTGGAGTTAACCAGAACGGCTGCCCCTATGGTGTCATGAGCCAGAGACTCATTGAACATGGTCTAGCCAGTTCTCTAGAGGACTGGAATAGACCTTTTGTTCCTGAACCTCCAGAACTCTGATGTTTAGTCCCAATCAACAAGAAAAGGATCGAGTTGCAACAATCAGATCCATTACAAAAAGATTGTTAATATATTGGGAAGAAAGGAAGCTTTTTATGTAGAATCCAGCCATCAATATGGCAGAATTCACCCATGAGAGCACTGAAGAACAAGAAGAGAGTTTACAGGAGTAAGTACTAGATTTTGCACTAGCAGCACTAGATGACTCTTTACCAGAAGTGGAAGATCCATTACAGGAGATAAACTTAGGGACAAAAGAGGATCTAAGACCCACTTTCATTAATGCATTGTTGAAAGAACCATTTAAGAGTGAAATCATTGCACTTTTGCATGATTTTAGAGACTGTTTTGCTTGGCGTTATCATGAGATGCCTGGATTGGACAAGAAATTGGTAGAACACAAGTTGCCGATCAAAGAAGGCTACCTTCCAGTCAAACAAGCCAGAAGAAGGATGTCTATGAAAACAGAACTGAAAGTCAAAAAAGAAACAAAAAAAATGGTCAAGGCAGGATTCATCAAACCAGCCATTTATGCTGATTGGCTAGCCAATGTTGTGTCAGTTCTGAAAAGATAAACAGGGGCAGTTAGGATCCATGTGGATTATAGAAATCTGAATGAAGCATCTTCCAAAGATGAATATCCTATGCCAATGGCAGATATGCTAATAGATGGAGCTACTCATAACCAAATGCTATCTTTCATGGATGGCAATGCAGGATATAATCAGATTATGATGGCAGAAGAAGACATCCATAAGACAGCCTTTATGTGTCTAGGACATGTAGGTGCTTTTGAATACACTGTAATGCCTTTTGGCTTGAGAAATGCAGGAGCCACTTATCAAAGAGCAATGAATTCTGTTTTCCATGACATGATAGGTCATTCGCTAGAAGTGTATATAGATGATGTGGTGATTAAATCCCCAGAAGCAGGAGATCATGTATCAAATCTGAAAAAGGCATTCCTAAGAATAAGACAACACAAGTTAAAAATGAATCCCAAGAAATGTGTTTTTGGAGTTCAAGCAGGAAATTTCTTAAGTTTCTTGGTCCACCAAAGAGGCATAGAGATTGATAAAAATAAGGCAAAATCCATCATAGAAGCCCTACCACCTCGAAACAAGAAAGAATTGCAGAGTCTCTTAGGAAAGATCAACTTTCTAAGAAGATTCATATCCAATTATGCAGGAAAAATCTAGCATTTCTCCTCCTTGTTAAGGTTGAAGCAGGAACAGACATTTAAGTGGGAGGAACAGCACCAATAGGCTCTTGAGGAAATCAAATACTACCTCTCAAATCCACCAATTCTGTCCCCACCAAAGAGAGGCAGACCACTCAAATTATATGTTTGTGCGTCAGAAGTATCCATCGGGAGTTTCCTAGTCCAAGACAACAAGGAAGGGAAGGAACATGTAGTTTATTATCTAAGCAGAACTCTGACAGAAGTAAAAAGGAGATAGTCTGCAATTGAAAGGCTTTGTATAGCCTTATACTTCACTACTGTGAAACTTAGACACTACATGCTGTCATTCACCATCTACATCATTGCCAAGACAGACCTGATCAAATACATGTTAACAAGGCCAATGTTGAGAAGTAGAATTGGCAAATGGACTCTGGCTCTGATAGAGTTTGCTTTCAGATATATTCCTTAGAAAGCTGTCAAGGGACAAGCTGTGGCAGATTTCCTAGCAGATCATAAAGGGGAAGAGATTGAAAACATGGATTCCTTGGACATAGCAAATGCAGATCTATTGACTAGAGCTCATACTTGCCTTAACAATCTCATCTATTCAGTTCACCTCACACCTTGGAAACTGTACTTTGATGGATCAAAGACTGATGTAGCCTCTGGGGCAGGGATTGTTTTAGAGGATCCACTGGGGATCAGACACTGTTATTCTTTCCAGCTAGATTTCCAATGCACCAACAACAGGGCTGAATATGAAGCTTTAATCATTGGCCTGGAAATGCTGGTAGAATTAGGAATCCAGTCTGTGGAAATCTTAGGAGATTCTATGCATGTGTTAAAGCAGATTGCTAGAGAATACAAGTGTCTAAATCCTTCTCTAGCTGTTTATCTGCTAGCAGCCAGAAATCTCTTGGCAGAATTCAGGGAAGCCACTTGGGAACATATCCCAAGAGAAGAAAACTTTGCAGCTAATGAAATGGCTCAGATAGCAACAAGGGTACAAATGCCTGAAGACTGTGTGCAAAGAATTATCAAGGAAGGAAAGAAAAGCCTACCAACTGTCCTAACCAGAGGAATGAAAATAAATGTCAATACTGCCATAATGATTGAAGAAGATTGGAGATTGCCTACAATCAATTATCTGCAGTATCCAACCCTTCCCTCTTAAAAAAGGACTAGAATCATAGCCTTGAACTACCTCATGTGGAATGGAGATTTGGTCCGAAAAAGCAAGGATGAATTGCTCCTAAGATGCTTAGGGAAGAGAGAATACATGAAGGTTATGGGAGAAACCCATGAAGGAATTTGTGGAGCTCATCAAGGTGGTAGGAAAATGTGTTGGTTAATTAGAAGGTATGGCTACTTCTGGCCAACCATGATGAAGAACTGCATTGAATATTCCAAAGGATGTGAAGCTTGCCAAAGACATGGACCAATCCAGCAAGCTCCTTCAGTTCCCATGAATCCAGTGGTTAAGCCATAGCCTTTCAGAGGATAGGCAATGGATCTCATTGGCAAAATCTATCCAGCCAGTAGCAAACAACATTGTTTTATCATTGTAGCTACAGACTATTTCACCAAATAGGTGGAAGCCAAACCTGTTAAAACTACTACATCTCAAGAGATCATCACCTTCATAGAAGAACATATTGTACAAAGGTTTGGCATTCCAGAGTCAATCACAACTGACAGGGGATCTTCTTTCATATCTGGGGAGATGCTAGATATGGCAGAGGCATTCAAATTCAAGCTACTTCAATCCACTCCTTATTATGCTCAAGCTAATGGACAAGCAGAATCAAGTAACAAGGTGATCATCAACATTATAAGGAAAATGCTTGAGAAAAATCCAAAGCAATGACATGAAAAATTATCAGAAACTCTCTGGGCATATAGAACTTCAAAGAGAGAGGCAACTGGCATGACCCCATATGCCCTAACCTATGGTCATAATGCAGTTCTGCCTATGGAAATAGCAGTCCAATATCTCATAATTGCTCAGCAACACAACCTAGTTAAAGAAGACTACTCTCAAGCATTGTTGCTAGAGCTAGAAGGTTTGGATACCAGCAGAATTGACACCCTCAACAAACTCTTAGCAGGAAAACAGGCTGTCTCAAGGGCCTACAACAAAAGAGTTAAAAACAAGAGTTTTAAGGAAGGGGAAATAATTTGGAAAGCAGTTCTGACCCTTGAAACACATGTGGCTAGGTATGGAAAATGGTCACCTACATGGGAATGACCTTTCATAATTCAACAAGTTCTTGGATTGAGGGCATACAGATTACAGGATCAGGATGGAGATATTCATGCTGCACCAATCAATGGCAAATGGCTGAAGAAATTCTACCCAACTATAAGGGATTCACAGGCTGTGCAAACAGATCTTGGAATAGAGAAGGAACAAGATGGAAATGTTGTTTAAATTTTGTTCAGAGTTGTGCTCCTGATTTAATTTGTTAAGCATATTTTATTTTCTGCTTTCTTTTATTTTTGTCAAAGAAATTGAAAATACAAAAATTCCACAAAAATAAATTGCTTTATTAAATATAGTCATTTTCATGACTAAATGTTTATTACATTCAAGACTTAAGGTTAAAACCCTAACTTCCTAAGGGTTTCTTGCAAACTGGTTTTCTTGATGGATAGCTCTTTTTGAAGAACACCCCTGGTGGATTGAAGCCTCTGTAATCTCCAATGCTGGCATGGAAGCTGAGACCATACTCTGCACAAGGAAGGTAGCCTTGGTCTTAGATATCAGACCAGCCCCAAGCATGTTCTACATCTCTCTACATTCTGCTAGCTGCTTTTGAAGTTCTTCAATTTGCTTCTCCAGCTTATCACAATGGCCTTAGCTTCTTTGTAACCTGCAACCATTTGGTTCAGTTCTGCCTTCTGTTTTGTATAATCGGCCAAGTTGGCTTCATGAGTGGCCTTGCAGAACTCAGAGGTTTTAAAGGTAGGCTTGAGATCCTCATAGCGATCATGAAGGTTGAGCACATCTCTGGCCAAGCCAAGGCTCATCTCAAGTATAGGCTTGGGAGCCATGTTTGTCTATGCAGTAGGTCCAGGTCCTTAATTTTATTGATCCACAGCTTCTCTATTCTCATCCAGTTCCAGCTCAGTGGACTGCTAAATCTTCACCCTCTCCATTGCCTTATCCACCGTCTTTGACTTGGCCTTGCCAGGAGTAGAGCTAAGTTTCTCCAGTTTGTCCAGCTGGGCATCTAAGTCCATAGCTTCAAACTCTGCCAATTCTAGATCAGCAAAGGAGGCTGTGGTAGATGAACTTGGAAGAGAATGGATAAGCATCTGCAGAGAAAGATTGTAAGTCAGCACCAGACAGAATCAGAAAAGAAAGAAGGCCAAAACACAACAATACTTATAGCTACGATGGGAGGCTTTAGAGGGCTAGTCACCACTGCCAAAATCCCAGCAGTTCTAGGCACTTTTGCTTGGAAAGACCGATAGTTAGAAAGAGACAAGACAAAATTGAAGAAAACAGACAGAGTTAAAATAAGAACAGGAAATTACCACAAGTCCAGGAACAGCAGCAACTACCTCTACTTCAGATTTTGGGACTCCAACAGGAAATTCTACCTACTCCGCAGGCTCTGATGCAGAGTGCTCTACCTGCTCCTCAGGTACTGGAACTGTAGTGGAGTATTCTGCCTCTGCATCCTCGAAAAGGACCAACTCTGAGTTGGTTAGTTCTACCCTTGGGGTGTCCTACTGCTTCTGCGCCAGAGCGATGCTTTCTGCAGTCACTTCAGCAAGGATCTCCTCTTACAGATAGATAGAAGTCAGAAAAGAAGAATAGCACAAAACAGAATTGTTTTATAGTTGGAGAACGAGACTCACCTCCTCATCCACTTCTTTTGTTTTTTCTTGGGGCCCTTCTTTTTCTTGCTCCTTCTCCTGCTCCACTACCTCGAAGGCCTCTCTCAGCTCTTCATCTATCCTAGAAGTAGTGGTAGGAGCTATTGCAGATTCTATGGCTACATATTCTGCCACTGCTCACTTCCTAAGCCTCTTTGATTTAGTAAGAGGGGAGGAGGACTTTCAGCTGTAAAAAACAGGCAGTAAATGATTAGAACATGAGTTGAATTGAATAAAACAGAGCAGAGTAGAATCAGAAAAACTCAAGCTCTCAAGATTTACCTGAAGTTTCAATTGGACAGCACTATCCTGGGCTGGAGCAGCCTCCTTTGTTTTGTTCCTTCTAGCAAAAGAAGTTGCCTCAACAGTTGGCTGTTCTGCCAGTGTTTCACACTGATCTTCTTCGTCCCCAAAGGGTAGCGCCAAGTCTCCAGCAGCTATGACAGAAGTAACTGCACAGGAAGCAAACAAGTAAGAAGTCAATCCAGTAGAGAAAGACAGAATTCAGAAACTTACCAATCACTTCTCCAGCCTAGACAGCTTGACCTCCAATATTCTTTGTAATGGAAGGATCTGGTACAGAAGGAACAGAATGTTAAACACCATCACATGTGCAGGATAAAATGAATACAGAAGGAACGAAGGGAAAGAGGCAGAATTAGGGATCTACCTTCAATCACTTGTGCATTGATGTCCTTGATCATCTGCACCATCAATTGCTTGGCTTCTGCCCTCACATAGACAGCCCAAGAGTCCCAGCCATCAAAGAGCACTTTAAGGGTGGTACTTGAGGCAGGCAGACCTTGGAATCTGGCTTTCCACCAAGCATCGAACTCAGCAAAACTGCATGAATTAGGTTCCTAAGATGGATAAAGAGCATCTGCACTATTGTTTATCTTGTTCACCGCACACTTGGCGTCTTTACGCATTTCCAGACATCCAAATCCCTTCATGAAGTGGCCCGATTGCAGCTTCTATATGTTTTGAGAGGAATAAGCTGAGGGCAGCCGATTTGTCTTGTGCATAAGTTAGGATGATAAACTTCTGCCAGCAAAAGATAATTTGGAGGCTTTCCACCTCCATGGGGTAGGTCTCTCGGCAGGGTTACACTCAGGAATTTCTTCCTGAAGTCTGTTCTGGCAATTTCTTCTTCTGGCCCATTCTCAAACAGCCTATATCCGGGCTAGAACTAAGGATATATTCTTCTGATCACCACCTGCCACTGAGCTGCAGATCTCTTAGTGCAATTCCTGAAGAACATCAAGTACTCTTCAATGGAACGCTTGGGCACTTCTAACGACATCAGGGGAAGAGCCAGAATTTGGTCTTCGGGCAGAACTATGTCTGGAAATCTCAACTTTGGGAAGTAGACTTGCAGCCAAATCTGGATAATCCAGAATGCACCAGGAGTAGACAGGTTCAAAGGGTTCTCCAAAGTGGCAGTGTACAGGTTCTTGAACAAATTAGCCAGAACTGTGGGTCCAAGCCCTACGTCAGTGTGGTTGTGCAGATCTTCTGCCAGATGCTTGTACTCAAACAGAACTGCCGATGAGCAGTTTGGGAAAATAAACATATTCAGCCAGTATAAGAGGAACAACATGTGCTGCTGATCCTTGTTCTTCTCGTTCTGAATTTCTCCAGGTAGTTGGAGAAATAGCAGTTCTGGTTAATGATGGCTAGAGAGATGGTGAAGGGCTTCGATAGCTTTTCCTGATTCTTCCTTTTGTGGTAATCACCAACTGCATTCACAGGTTTTCCATAGGGTCTGAACCCAAAAAACTGAGCCATATCCAACAAAGATGGAGTCATTGGGCCCAGCAGAAGTCGAAAGTGTTGCTGGTAGAATTCCAGAAGCATAGAGCAGCAGCCAGAAGGTTCTCATCCCTGTTTATCAGCTGCTTGGATAGAAGAATGGTGTCATATATGCTAGCCCTCTTCCAGTGAGCTCCATACTTGGGGAGGAGCCTGTTAATCCAGTCTGCCCACTTCACTAGACTATTCCTCACTTCACTGAAGGGAAAATAGCAGTTCAGGTTCTTACTGACCCAAGTGTGGGATGCCAGAGCAGAAGAACTCTGAAAACAAAAAGGAGCTTCACCATCACCCTTGAACAATTTTGCCATTTCAGCAGGAACAGGGCCAAACCAGTGGGGGCCTAGAACCAAGGTGTTTTCGAAAAGGTGAGAGACATTTTCATCCATTTCTTTTGGACAAAAGGGTGGAGCTTTCTACAGACCTCTATGACATGATTATCAACGCCATCTCCGGTGAGATAAGCAAGAGATCGTGAAGAGGAAGAACCCTTGGCGCGAGTGGTTGGAGAAGACATTTTGAAATTTTTTTTGAGTTGGAATAGGAGGAGTCAAACCGAAAGAAGGCAGGGTTTGGTTAAAGAAAAGGGTAAGAGTTTTGAGAAAACCTGAGAAAATCAAGGTATGAGGAAGTTAGGTTTTGAAGTAAACAGAAGCTAGAGTTTTAAACTTCTTAAAAAGGCTCGAAATCGTAGGAAGAAGAAGACAAGACGCCACCTAATGATAACTAGCTAGTAGCAAGCTAAGTAACTGCCCACTTTCCCATGAAGTCTAGATCATAATAGGCAGACGTGGGCTAACGGAAGAAACTGGTGCGCACAAATTTATGGCCAAGTCATTAAGTCTGGAACCGTTCCAGAACGATTCAAACTTAAGGGGCATTGTATGGGCCTAATTTGGCACACCCAGTCCAATATCAAAAAGCCTATGTCAATTTTGGACAGCTACCAGCACTCTCCTTATGATTGGGCCAAAAACCTGTACACCCAGCCCAGGACCTGTCAACCTACGAAAATAAACTTGGGCTTCGGAAAACAAAAAAGAAAAAGAAATCAGCCCACAAGTTCCAAAACTCAACATGGGCCTGGCATGATCAAATGAAAAAGAGAAAAACCCAAAACAAAGGCAAACCCAAGTGACTTCCAGACTTTGAAAAGTCAGCAATTTCAACTGGATTGCTAAGGAATTAATGAAGGCAAGTTCTAAAACATGCAAAATTCTCCAGCCTTTTCAGTTAAAAGAATATCAAAATCCCTTTTCTATATTCAGAAAAATTCTCCTCCAGAGCTGGTGCCATTTCCAACAGATAAGCAGGCTATATTTTCTAAAGAGATACGTAGGGTGCAGGGAGTTGTTCATCTGGAAAATCAAACTAACCATCACGGCAGATTGAAATCTCAAAAGAGCAGTTAGAGATTGAAGAGAGATTAGATTTTCTTTCAAAGAAAAGCAGGGAAGTGATTGACTTAGAACTGACTATAGATAACTTCCCTTTTCTTTAAGATTAAAAATAAAAAGATCTTGTTTTCTAGAAAACCTACCGCCCATTTTAAAGATTAAAAAACCCACTCCAGCATTTCTTATAAATATGAGAGGAGGTGAACAGATCAAACGACAACCAAAAATCAATCAAAAAAAAAACTCAAAATGATCACTTGATCTCAAAAGCCTTCAAAATATTGAAGCAACCAACAACTCATTGAGCCATAAGAAATAAGCCAGCTACAATCCAGAATCTCCAACTTCAGTTCAGACTTAGAGAAATAAGTCATTCAAAGTGAGACCTCTCTCGTTACAAATTTGGTTCAGCGTAAGCCAAGCCAAGCAGAGTTCGGATTTTACAAATTTTGTTCAGCATAAGCCAAACCAAGCAGAGTGTAGCCACTTCTGCCCCTTCTAGACTGAAGAATTCCCAATTCTGCCCGCTCAAAAGCCTTCCAGGGCTCGAAATAGATTAAAGCTCTGCCAAACTCGAACGTTGGTATTGATTTACAGCTGAAACTTGATAGTTGAAGCTGTTGAAAGTCCAGTCCAGCACAGGCATACCCAATCCAGCCCGGATCAGAAGCATCTATCCAGGCAGAAACAGAAGTCCAACCCTCTTTTTGTCTTATTCAGAGTTGGTTTTTCTTTTTGAGCCTTGTAAAAGGCAGTTCAGCCAAAAAACAATTCACTTTCTTATCATTTATTCTGGCTAGAACTACCAGTTTGTACTATGAAAATTGTGAAGTCTTCACCAGCCTGAGGCAAGAAAAGAACTTACTTGGGAGATATTCCTCACCCAAATTCACAATCGCTTGTTTATAAATCAGTAACTTGGGGCGCAAGTTATCTATTTTTAAGAAGTCTGCTAGGATTTTGATTGCTAGTAGTGGCACGCTCATACACAAAAGAGAGTTGACTTGCTGACCAGTCAATGGTTTTCGAGGCAATAGGGAACTTTACCCTACTATCACAGGAGCAAAATAAAACGGGTAAACAGCGCTCTTTAAGTGTAAGCCTTTTGGGTTTATCTTTACTTTGGCCTTTGTCATTTTTCTTTCCTATTTTGACAAAAGTGGCCAACGACTCTCCCGTCGTAGACTTCTTGTCATTTTTCTTTTCCCCAAATTGAATTTTTTGGGTCGCAGACTTTTGCCGAGCAATTTGTCTTTCAACATTACTCGCCTTTGACACCAAGGTATGAAATGATTGGGGTTCAGCAGTGGGAACAAAAGTTGCAATGTCTGGTATGAGGTTGTTGTGGCATATTTGCACTGCTGATTGCTCGGTAATTTTCTCTGGGCATTGGAGATTGAGGCTCCTCCATCTCATTATGAAGTCATTGGTACTTTCCCTTGGCTTTTGGGTAGTTAGAGCTAGGTCCATGATCGAGACCTTCTTCTTAGAACTGACAAATTGTGCCAAGAATGATTTCTGCATGTTGTCCCATGTCAGGATAGAGCCTGGCGATAGCTATGTGTACCAAGTAAAAATTGATCCTTTTAGGGATTGGACAAATTGATGCACCAGGAGAGCGTCAGACTAAGATGTCTCTCCACATGCTGAATAAAGATGTGGCAGATGTTCATGGGGTGAGCTATTTATGCCATCAAATTTATTGAATATGGGCCGTTCATAACCCTTCGGGAATGGGATGACGTCATAGTGAGAAGGGAAGGGTTTTCGATACCTTTGAACAGGAGGTGCTATGGACATTTGGAACTCACGAATCCCCTCAGCAATTAATGCCTTTATGTCTTTTGGGGAGATTGTGCTCGTAGAGCCCTCTCTTTTTTCCTCTTTCCTTTGTTGTTCATGAACATGAATTCATTTACTTTGCCTCTATCCTGCTCTCCCACAGTGGCTTTTTCTTTCAACTGAGCAAATAGTAATGCTATTTCTGCATCTTTCTCTGCTAATGTTTGCTGCATTTCCCTACGCAGATCTTGCATCATTTCATGGATTAAGGGTAACTGGTCCTCAGTATTAGAAGTACCAATCATCATGACTTGCATGCTTTCCACTCCCTCGTGAAGTTTGGCTCCTTAGGATGTTATGTAATCATTCTCTTGAGTTTGAGACATGGGATCATCATAAAGAGGATTCCATAGCAAATAGTTGTCCAAGTGGGTTGAGTTTAGAGCGGATAACACGGGAATAATCATCCCCATCATGTCTCAGGATTTGGAACGAGTCAATGGACCCATATAGGACCTCGACGGATCTTGAGGTTTCAGGACTGGCCCTTGTGATATGGGAATTTGATCCCTTAAGGCATCAGTTATCTTCACCTTTTGCACGAGCTTCCTTTGTGGATGAGGTATGTTCACCACCTTCTTTATCATGATGATGGCTTTACTTTTACCCTTGGAAGAACATGGGTAAACCTCTTGTGATGTGGATTCCACAACATGGCTCGATAGCTTGACCAAGGTTCGGCCCCTTGGACCTCAGCGTTCTCCACAGAGTTATCATTTTGATTTCCTTACTAGTTTCGTTGATGGAAGTCATCAAGACAGAATTTGTAGGATTCATGTTGACCGGGATTGATCCAATCATGATTTGGACAAAACGGGTGGTATTACTCTTCTTAGGAGTCGGCATAGTCAAGGGGCTTGAGGTGTTCTCGCTTACAGTCATCATTGAGCTTGTCCTAGAAAGCTCGGATAAGATTGCCTCAATAGATTGCCTCTTTGCTTCTTTCTTCCTCAAAGCACACACAACCCACTTTCTTGCATTTCGGAGAGCGTTCTTGGACAGTGTTTTCTTCAGCTGGGTCTTCAGTTAGGAGTGACTGAGGTCTGGCCCTCTTAATGGGCTTTGGAACAACGCACTTGATGAGGCTCTCACCAACAATGAAAGACTTTTTGAACCCCACTCATTTGGTGCACACATTCCTAGGTAGTTTCAATCTTGTAGAAGAAAATTGTAGCTTGTGAGGCCATCGTATCTGGTTTTGTTAACCTGTGGCAAACACAAATTAATAAAAACATTAGTCACTTTATGATTGGAGATGAAAAGGTAAATGGGTCCCACTAGGCGTGCCAAAAAATTATGTTGAAGGAAAATGTGATCCTCCCAACATATTTCCTTCAACATAATTTCACAACCACTAATTAAATAATTAGATTTTATTATTTTAAGTTCGACCCATTCGAGACGCAATGTCTCTTAATTACAATCCCTTACTTTAAGGGAACACCCTTTGATTCCATCATAAAGAAACAGAACGTGTGTGTTTGGTTTTGCGGCTGCTCCCAAGTCCAACCTCAGGGTGCCTACGTATCCCTTGCGGGAATCAAGTCACTCGTAGTTCAAAGAATTGCAATCAATAAATGACTCATTACTAAGGGGGGAATTTGAATGAATTTTATTTAAAAAGTGTTTGAGTGAATTTAGCTGAATAAGCCAGGGATTCGATTTTGATGTGTGTTTGGTTGTTGTTGCATCTATTAGGATGCTAGACTACCTACGTACTCTTGATGAGATCAAATCAACGTAGTTCGGAATTGATTTGTGTGGAGATAGATATTTGATTTGTGGGAACACTACTACAAATATTCAAAAAGACAACGCTGAATACACAATGGTTGGCTCTAAAATCATTGTAGTTGGTTCTTCCACAACGGTTATTACTTAACCATTGTTAAAAGGAGTTTTTAAGCGTTGTCGTTTAGGGTATGTAGTTTTTTTATTTTATTTCACAACTTTCCACAACAGTTTTCGTTTCAACCGTTGTAATTGACGCTTTTTTTAAAATAAAAAAACACAGAGTGAACAGTGACTCGATATTTCTTCCTAAGCCCCGATAGTTCTCATTCTCTCTTCTCTCTTCTCTCTTCTATCTCTTGTCTCTCGCGTCTACCTCTCTCCACCTTCCCACCTCGTCGCCTTGCCTTCGCCACGGCCATAGACAGAGAAACTCTGTCTCTCGTGTCTCCCTCTCTCACGCTCTCTCTCTCCTTCCTCTCCTGTCTCTCTCTCCTCCCTTCTTCTAGTTTAGAGGGATTTGGGTTTTAATTTTAGGGTTACTGATTTGGGTTTTAATCTAAACCATTTGGGTGTTGGCTTGCAGAGTGAGAGAGACAGAGACAGATTGGAAGAGGAGGGAATCGCAATTGGTTTATCAGGTTGGGGCTTTGAGAAGCTCTGCCTGCAATTGGCGTTGTGGTTGAAACGACTCTTTCCTGGGTAAGTATATTTGTGTCTGTCTGTCTGCCAGCTAAAAGTACAGACATTTGGAATTTGATCAAATTCCTTGTCTCAGCCAAACGTGATATTCAAAATCTATGGTGTTGAACAGATCGTTACTGTTCTTATCTTGTTACTATAGTTTCCCCTTCAATAATTCGTGATGATATAATCTAGGGTTCTGCTAGTTTCAAGGATAACTCGGATTTAAATTCAGCCAGCCATTGATAGAATACTTGAATTTAAAACGCTAAGTTTTTTTTATTCTTTTTGTTTATAGATTATGTACTTTTGTTATATATTAATGGGCTTCCAATTCCAATGGAACGAAAAACTAGAAGGAAAGGAAACGTTAAGTCCAGTTATAGCTTACAATGGTTGTGCTTTCGTTGCAGCTCGATTTAGAAAGAAGTAAAAATGTTCAAGAACACATTTCAATCCGGATTTCTGTCAATTCTATACAGCCTTGGGTATGCCGTCTCTTTCTCTTGTGTTTGAGTATCTTTTTTTATACTTGCACTTGTAACTTTAATGTTAATCTGTGCATTCTTTTGAATATGTAGGAGCAAACCGTTGCAGATTTGGGATAAAGAAGGACTCGGTTTTGGCTTAACAAAATGTAAAAGCCGTTGATGAAATTTTGAGATGCTTGTTAAATTCAACTTGTTTCAAATATCAATGTAAGATGCGATTCTGTTTATTCTGTGTTTTTTATGCCTCCCAAATGTCGTCTGAATTAAAGAAGTGCCTGTAGCTTTTACAAATCTAAATAGTTTGAAGTGGTAGCACAAGGACGAAATTGGTTGTATGCTTTTTTATAGTTTAATACATGGAGGTGCCTAGTCATGGTTCAATACTGTCTTATTCTTTGCAATCCTTCCCTCTTTGTTTCATCATTGTCATCCAACATCTGTGTTAACCCACCATGTCTTTTTGTTAAGATTGGTGACTGATGAACATCTAATCTGCTGATAGGCGCATTAGCTACAAGACTTGGTAATCTCTAATGGATGGATCCCTTCGTACCATTAAATTTTAGGGTCTCTTTAAGTCTGTTCATGACATAGTCAATAATGAGGCACGCGCATGTTGGAAAGTTTGTAGATTTAATGTTTATATTGGATGGGGCATTGCTTGATGCCTTTAAGATGTTGACATGATGATGGAATGACTTAGTGACTGGTTGACTTTCTTTGTTTTTCTTTTGTTGAGCAGTTGTTGATGACCATATTAAAAGACCACAGGATGAAGACATACAATCCAATGTCCTTGAGATTGGTATGAACATCCAGTCCACATACATTACTTGCCCAGCAGACCCATCAGCTACACTTGGTATAAAACTTCCATTCCTGGATATGTTGTAAAGAATCTGAAGAAGTATTTCACATTTGAGATTCAAGTTCTGGATGACAAGAACGTCAGGAGACGTTTTCGAGCTTCCAATTTTCAAGTGTGTAAGTTTGCCCATGTTTATTGATGTTTATCAATTGCATAATGGTTGTTTTTGTTGTTCTCTTTTCTTTTCCTTTCCGTTGGTATTTCAGGGCATGTTCAGGTAAGTAATGAAGGATGCTGCATTTGTGTTTCTCAAAGATGTATCTATTTCACTAGCAAGTCTAAGCTTCTTTTGTTGTCTCTGAAGATCTATGTAGTGTAAAATTGATCATATTTCAGGCCGACTTTTTTGTTACTTTTTACAGTTGCATTATGAGCATATTAATTAACTATGCCTGATGTCTTGCATTTATTGGACATGTATATACTTGAAGGGAAAATCATGTACCAAGGTTGTAGGGGAATCTAGCTTCTAGATATGCCATTGGCAGCTTCAGGAATCAGGAGGAAAAAAATTCATTGATGTTGACCTGAGATTGCCTACTATTTTGAGTCGAGCAGTGCAGGATGCAAAACTCATTGACCACTCCAGTAGATTGTTGCTTAATGATTCGTAGTTTAGTATATTGTTATTCTTCTGTCTTCTGAGTTTTATCAGTGAACATTTTTCATATTGTTGTAATTGAACCAATTTTGAAATTGTAAGGTTCTAATACTTTTCATATTGAAATATGAATACATCATTGTTCTGCCTATATTCGTTAATTTTGGAAAGCAACAATATTAATTTTTTAAAAAATCATATTCAGTACTAAAGGAATATCAGTCACTATAGTTATCAATAATCGTTGTGGAAAGAACCATATTACAATGGTTATTGAGCAGAACCGTTGTTGAAAGTGGCTTACTACAACGGTTATTGAGCAAAACCGTTGTTCAAAGGACTATATTACAACGGTCGACCTTGAATACCTGTTTTATATGACAATTGACAACGGTTTTTAGGAAAAACCGTTGTTGAAAGTTACGTATTACAACGGTTTTTGACCGTTGTCATAAATAGTAGAAAAGATGAAACTCCTAACCTCAACGGTTTCAGAAGACTTTCAACAACGGCTAAAAACTGTTGTCTATTAACTTTATTGTACTAGTGGAATTTGGTTGATATAACCAGTGATTCAAATTTGGCTGCAGTTGGGTCTATTGGGATGCTAGACTGTCTACGTACCCTTGATGGGATCAAACTGGCGTAGTTCCAAAATTTGGTAATTAATGGGTAAGTATGGCCCACTAATTGAGAATTTGTGTCCTTGGGACAATTTGGAGATTTTCATAGGTAGATGACCTATGGGAAAAATTGAAAATTAATGGGTAAGTGTGGCCCACTAATTGCGAATTTGTGTTTAAGAGATTTCAATTTAATCTCATTGAAATTTGCATAGGTAGATGACCCATGAGAAAAAAAATTGGAAATTAATGGGTAAGTGTAGCCCACTAATTGAGATTTTATATTGGAGAGATTTGAATTTAATCTCATTGAAATTTGCATGGGTAGATGATCCATGAGAAGAAAAAAAATTGAAAATTAATGGGTAAGTGTAGCCCACTAATTGATAGTTTCTGTTTGAGATATTTGAATTTAATTTCATTGAAATTTGCATGGTAGATGACCCATGGGAAAAATTGGATGGTTTTGTACCATTTTTCTTTTTGTCAATGCCCAAGAAAAATAATGAGAAATTTTTATTAACCCACTAATTTTCAAAAATTGATATTTGCACTTGGACCCAAATATGGCTATGAAGATTTTTAAAATTGATTTATGAACCATATAATAGGCAATTTAGGCCTCTATAAATTTAATGAATGTTTATTTAGTCCACCCCTTAAACATTATGGACTTTTGAGAATTAATGGGCAATTATTTAACAGCCCATTAATCTATTTCGAGCCTTTGATATTTGTTGTAAGTTAGCTCACGAGCAAGGAGCCCACGAAAAGCTTGGTCGAGCAGCCGATTGGAGCAACCTGATAGCTATTCAACTCTTCCTAGAGTTTGTTTACAAGTAAATAGTCCTGATCTCTTGGACCACAGGGGTCCAAGAAATTTGTGGTCACTCACCGTTGGGATGTAAATTCAACGGTTCACTCACTCTTGCACTCATTTTAATAAACTTTTTTATACCATTAGATTAATATTCAACGGTGTGTGACCACAATCTCTTGGACCACAATCTCTTGGACTCCTGTGGTCCAAGAGATCGGGACTGTCCAAGTAAAATCAGACCTTGCACTCCCATATTTATCGGAAATACTTGAGATCAGTCCAAATTAAGAGCAAACATTGTATCTCTTCAGCATTTAAAGGACTACACAAAGTCACAATTGATACAGAGCTTTTGCAAACAAAAGGAGACAACCAACAAGTAGGCTGCCGCAAGCTACCAAGAGTTTCCCATACTTTTTTGTCTTTTTCTGCCTTTTTTCCTCAGCAACACAAAGAAAGTGCTGTGTATGCCACTTTTGTTCCTTCCTCTTTTCTTTGGGTTTTTTTTTGTTTTTTTCGTTTTGACTTTTCTTCTTTTTTTTTTTTTCCAACTATATATATATATATATATATATTTTTATATTTTCTTCTTACCTGTTCACACACCAAGCCCATGCTTTTGTTTCAAAGCCAATCTGTGGGACGTGGCCACTTCAAGCCTTCTTTTGTTTATTGTTTTAATATGGCACTAGCACAAACCATTAATTCCAATCCTTCTAATTTGCTGTCCTTTTTATGTTTGTTTGTTGTTTCTGTATGCCAACAACCTCAAGCTAAACCGAGTTTTTATCAAAAATAGTCAAAATTTATCTCATACTTTCATAAATGTTAATTTTTATAAAAACTTTCAAAAATAGCAAAAAACTCACCTAAAATTACTCAAACGCCCTTATAAGTAAAATCCCACAAAAACCTAAATAAAAAAAATGCAATCTTTGTTTTCAATTTGATTTTAAACATATATAAAACACAAAGGTTTGATCCCATGTTATATCATTGGAGGAGTTGAACCATGAATATGACTTGATTCCTAGCTAGTCCTAGTACTGCATCCACCCAACACTGAGTTGAAGCAAAGCTTTTGTTCTATGATCTCCTTCATCTCCATTATCTAATTACTTAATTATCTCTAATAAGCCATATATTTGTATTATATATTTAACAAGGCATTCATAGAGTTATTGATTCATCTCCGCAATGTTAAAGTTCATATCGGAATCTAATTAGCAACTTTGAAGTCCATATATGGCTGACAAAGGGTTGTGTGTGGCCTCCAATGGTGATAGCATCAACATGGCTGACGACAACAAATAATATCAAAGCTTCGAGCCCAATGACAGAGACAACAGATACTAACATAGGGTAGTTTTTATGTTTAAAATCAAATGAAAACATAGATTACAGGTTTCATGTTTTGCCTTTTTAGGTTTTTATGGGTTTAGTTTTGAGGGCATTTGCGTATTTTTAAGTGAGTTTTTGGTTATGTTTGAAAGTTCTTATAAAAACTGACATTTATGAAAGTATGGGGTAAATTTTGGCTATTTTTGATAAAAACTCAGCTAAAACATTAAAACGTGGATGCCTTTCATCTTCTTCTTTTTTTGTCTGTTCACTCATATGAATTTTTACATCCAAATAATTTTGGGGTTTTTCACCTACGGATTTGCATTCAAGTAATTTCTGGGTTTCTCACCCATGGATTTGCATCCAAATAATTTTAGGGTTTCTCACCCATAGATTTGCATTCAAGTAATTTTTAGGTTTCTCACTCATGGATTTGTGGCATGCCATGCCCAATATAGAAAAGAGAATACAGATGATAGTATGCCATGCCCAAACCCTTTAATTTCTTCAGCAGTCTTTTTTAATCTGTCGTCGACTTTCTCCTTTCTTTCTATTTTTCTTTTTCTGTTGTAGCCTTTTATAGGCCAACTAGATAAAACTCCTTTGAAAACACAATATTTTTTGAATTTCAAGTAAGTGCTGATCAGCTTTAGCCTACACGGAAGTCAACTTCACAATCTCCTCTTAGCAATTAGTCTTTCTTGCTGTAAATCAGATTTCATGCTGTAAATCGGATTGTATTCATGTCTATATTATTTCTTACCTTAAGTAGATATCCTGTACTAGTTTAAATAGGGACTTTGTGTAATTTGTTAAATACAAGGAAATATATTCTCTACAGGCAGTGAGGCTTTTTTCTCTTCTTTTTCTCATTAAAGAAAATCTTTTCTTTTTTTTTTTAGCTGTTTTTTTTTTTTGGAATAATGCTACACTTACCATATTTGTATACCAACTTATGTGGTAGATGATGTGACGGATCAATTAAAATTAATTTAACATCTTCTTTTCTTTTATAATTTATTGACACTTTTTAATTGATGTGATTGTCCACTTCATCTGCCACATAAAGTGGTATAAGAATGTGGTATACAAATGTGGTAAGCGTAACATTATTACATTTGGTGAAGAATTTTGAATTTGAATTACTGTGATGCTATGTGTTTATAGATGGATGTAGTTGGTATGTGAAATTAAATTCCTGTTTTTAACTTACTTAGGTTGAGTTCTCAAAGAGAGAATCCATATATTTGTGCAGTATGAATATTTGAGTGTATTGTATACAATAATTAGTGTGATGTATATTACAGGACTTAAAAGGAAACTATATATATACGGCTATCATTGAGTGAATCTGCTAAAAAATCAAATCCTTGACCCGATAACAACAAAATGTCAATACCCACTTACTGAGACATCAAAAGTCTGGTGGGAAATAATAGTACAACATAAAAGACAAACCAAGAAGAAGAAGAAGAAGAAGAAGAAGAAGAAGAAGAAGAAGAAGAAGAAGAAGAAGAAGAAGAGAGGAGGTCTAGCATGGAGAACAGGGATCATGACAAGAGCAGCTATGGAGGAGACGAGAAAACTGACAAAGTTGCCTTTATAAAGTTATTTTCGTTTGCAGATAAGACTGATATTATGTTGATGCTCGTCGGCACGATTGGTGCCATGGGGAACGGTTCATGTATGTCAATTATGACGATACTGGTCGGGGAGATGAGTGATTCTTTTGGAACTAATCAAAACAATACACACATAGGACTCAGTGTTGTTTCCAAGGTAAACTTATGTTTCACAAGTCTACATACAAGTCACAACCTGAGTTTTAATCTCCACCACTGGAAAAAACGTCTACTTTTATTTACATTATCAACTTCTGTTTTAATTTATGAGGTGAAATATTCAAGTTCCAGAAAATCCTGTTCACTTCTGGAGCTCAGGTGTTTTTTTATACATATATTTTGTTTCAAGGTATTCATAACATAATTATAACATGATCTCTTCCTCTATTGATTCGCTGAACATCTTGATGATCACTTATCTTGGAAAATTGCAGGTCTCTCTAAAATTTGTGTATTTGGCTATCTGGGCAGCTGTGGCTGCAACTCTTCGTAAGTACATATCATAAGTTTTTGTTTTTGATAATGCAATGCATGGAGAAATTCCTTTTTCTATATATTAATTGAGCATTTGAACTGATTGATAAGCCTCTGTTTTTTTTTGTTCAATAGAGGTCGGTTGCTGGATGGTAACAGGGGAAAGACAAGCTGCGAGGATAAGAGCTTTGTATTTGAAAACAATATTGAGACAAGATATTGCTTTCTTTGATATGGAAACAAATGGCGGTGGAGAGGTCGTTGGGAGAATGTCCGGCGACACTGTTCTCATACAAAATGCCATGGGTGAGAAGGTACGTGTACTAGTACAAAAAATAAAAATAAAAATC
Source organism: Prunus persica (assembly GCF_000346465.2). Classification (NCBI taxonomy): domain Eukaryota; kingdom Viridiplantae; phylum Streptophyta; class Magnoliopsida; order Rosales; family Rosaceae; genus Prunus; species Prunus persica. The sequence continues at coordinate 11,109,146 of NC_034011.1, read as the reverse complement.
ACCTGGAAATGGAATGGAAGAATAGAAACCGTGAAATGTGTTACTCTTCTTATAATAATGTAACAACAACTTGTTGGTGCAGGTTGGGAAATTTGTCCAGCTATTTTCAACATTCATTGCAGGGTTTATAATAGCATTCATCAAAGTGCGGCCTCTTACCCTTGTCATGTTATCCTGTGTTCCTCTGCTTGTGGCAGCTGGTGCATCTATATCCTTCATTGTAACCAAGATGGCATCCCATGGACAAAGTGCTTACGCAAAAGCAGCAAACGTTCTTGATCAGACGATAGGCTCCATTAGAACCGTATGTAGTCACATAATGTACAATTTATTCGCCTTAGAGCTAGATATTGGAATAATTAATTAATTTTTATTTATTTATGTGTGACCAGCCAAGAATATATATGATGATGTTTTTCATTTGGTTGGTTCCTATATATCATATATCTAGGTTGCATCCTTTACTGGAGAGAAGAAAGCTATTACAAGTTACAGTAAAAATCTTGTGGATGCTTACAAATCAGGTGTTCATGAAGGTTCGGCTGCTGGAATAGGTCATGGTTTCGTTATGCTAGTTTTGTTCTTCTCTTATGCCTTGGCTGTATGGTTTGGTTCAAGAATGATAAGGGAAAAAGGATATTCCGGGGGTGATGTGCTGAATGTGATTCTTGCTGTTTTGACTGCATCCATGTAAGCTCCACTCTTAACTTTCAAATTTCTTCCCTTTATTTTTTTCTTTGCTTTTTTCCTTAATAATTTGATAATTTTCTTTCTTTTGGAACTATTTTGGGATATGAGTTAGGTCTCTGGGGCAGGCATCAACATGCTTAAGTGCATTCGCCGCTGGTCAAGTTGCAGCATTTAAGATGTTTGAGACTATCAGTAGGAGGCCAGAGATTGATGCCTATGACGAAAAAGGAAAGACATTGAATGACATTCGTGGAGATATAGAGTTGAGAGAGGTATTTTTCAGTTATCCAGCCAGACCAGATGAACAAATATTCGACGGGTTCTCACTTTATATCCCTAGTGGCACCACCGCAGCTTTGGTTGGAGAAAGTGGAAGTGGGAAGTCAACAGTCATCAGTCTGGTAGAGCGGTTTTATGATCCAAGAGCTGGTGAAGTTTTGATAGATGGTATAAACCTAAAAGAATTTCAGCTCAAATGGATTCGGAGTAAAATTGGTCTTGTCAGCCAGGAACCTGTACTGTTTGCATCCAACATTAAGGAAAATATTGCCTATGGAAAAGATGGTGCTACTCTTGAAGAGATAGAAGCAGCAGCTCAACTTGCAAATGCTGCTAAATTTATTGATAAACTGCCCCAGGTTCTAATTTATTTGCTCTAGCTAGCTCATTTTGATTGAACTGTACATATATATACACGCATGATCATCATAAGAACATAACATAGGCTTACTTCACTTTGGAATTGCATATATATTTCGTGTTCAGGGGTTTGACACCATGGTGGGTGAGCATGGAACTCAGCTGTCTGGTGGGCAGAAGCAGAGAATTGCTATAGCAAGAGCAGTTTTGAAAGATCCACGAATTTTACTTCTGGATGAAGCTACAAGTGCACTTGATGCAGAATCTGAAAGGATAGTTCAAGAAGCATTGGATAGGATTATGGTCAACCGAACTAGTGTTATTGTTGCTCATCGTTTGAGCACGGTGAGGAACGCAGATACAATTGCTATCATTCATAAAGGAAAGATGGTTGAAAGAGGTATTCTATCTAATAAGGCCATTCATAGCACATTCTTTTTATTCTCCCACCCATTGTTTGGAGATTGCAACAAATTAAATTCTGCTGTTTTATGCACACTATCTCATAATTATTTCTGCAGAATTGACTTAGAGGATGATGTAAATAGAGCCAAACAGATTAATAACTAACCTGCAACTAAGAATTTATTTACTGCAAAAGAAAATCATTTTGTCATTTTGTTTAAGATGGTATAGAAAATCAAACTGCATGCATGCCTACTATGCATTTCCTGCTTCTTTCCCATGGATACATCTTTTCTGTGGATAGACTAGTTGGGGATTGGCACTTAGAGCGCAGACGTATGGCTTATAAATAATGTGAAAGGCAACAGAAAGTCCACTGCTGCTGCAGTTAATTATTAGATTGATCTGGTATATTTTTATCTACTAGAGTGAAGAGAAACAGCAGTATATATTCACAATGGAAAGATACACAAAGAGGCTGTCAGCTCTGATCAGTACTTTCTGTATATATCAATTGACAGTAACTTTTTGTCAACTGATCAGGCTCGCACTCAGACTTACTCAAGGATCCTGAAGGAGCATACTCTCAACTTATACGCTTGCAAGAAGTAAACAAGGGATCAGAACAAACAGCAGAAGCTCAAAACAAATCCGAAATTACTACGAAATGTTTTAGACAGTTGAGTCAAAGGACGGCGTTCGTAAGATCCTTAAGTCGGAATTCCTCTGTTGGTAGCATGCGTGAGAACAATAATACATTGCAGGCAGACCCAGAAGCCCCTGCCCTGCCATTAGAGCAACCTCCAAAGATCTCAATGCGCCGTCTTGTTGCCCTCAATAAGCCCGAGATTCCAGTGCTTCTTATTGGGACTGTAGCTGCAATCATCACTGGTGTTATGATTCCAATTTTTGGTTTGCTTTTGTCCAAGGTAGTAAAGACTTTCTATGAACCACCTCGTCAACAAAAGAAAGATTCAGAGTTTTGGGCAATTATGTTTATGACCCTTGGTGTGGCATCATTATTGGTGATCCCAGCCAGTGAATACTTCTTTTCTGTGGCTGGTAGTAAGTTAATTGAACGTATCAGATTGATTTGTTTTGAGAGAGTGGTTCACATGGAGGTTGGGTGGTTTGATGAGGCTGAGAACTCAAGTGGTGCAATTGGTGCCAGGCTCTCAGCAGATGCCGCTCTAGTGCGGGCCCTAGTAGGAGACACACTAGCTCATATAGTTGAGAGCATTGCCACTGCAGCTGCAGGTTTGTTCATTGGTTTTACTGCATGTTGGCAGCTGGCATTCATTTTACTCGCATTGATTCCTCTGATCGGAATTAACGGATATGTTCAAGCAAAGTTCATGAAAGGATTCAGTGCAGATGCAAAGGTATGATCTAGAGCTCCCAGAAAGTAAAAGCTTTCTCATTTAAATACAGTTATAATTTGTCCACATTTACATTTTCAAGTGCCAATTCTGGATTATTAGAACATTTCACAATTTGTAAATTCAAATCCCTTCTTCCTTCTAACGATCAAGATGTATTAAATGGTTGCAGATGATGTATGAGGAAGCAAGCCAAGTTGCAAATGATGCAGTTGGGAGCATAAGAACAGTTGCTTCGTTCTGTGCTGAAGAAAAGGTAATGGACCTATACAGAAGGAAATGTGAAGGCCCTACAGAGGCAGCGAAAAGACAAGGCTTGATCAGCGGAATAGGATTTGGAATATCTTTCTTCTCTCTGTTTTGTGTCTATGCAACCTGTTTCTATGCGGGAGCTAAACTTGTTGAGGCTGGAAAAACAACATTTCCACACGTTTTCCAAGTAATTATTCCCTCCATTAATCGAATAGTTTTTAAAACAAGACTAAAGCATATGCAGATGGTTTTAAGATGTGTATTTGGCCTGCAGGTTTTTTATGCTTTAACCATGGCAGCTATGGGAATTTCTCAGTCGAGCTCCTTTGCTGTTGATTTCAGTAAAGCCAAGAATGCTGCTGCTTCCATATTTGCAATAATAGACAGGAAGTCAAAGATAGACTCTAGTGACGAGTCTGGTGTGAAATTGGACAGCGTAAAGGGAGAGATTGAGCTTCACCATGTAATCTTCAAATATCCATCTAGGCCAGACATACAGATTTTCCGAGACCTAAGTTTGACTATTCATTGTGGCAATGTAAGCACTTCATCATTGATTTGGATTTCAATTCTGTTATTTTTTTTATAAATAAATTTAGTATCTTATAATATTTTAGTTTGATGACATGATGATGAAGTTTAGGTCTTCATATAGGTGGTTCTTTTGTGAATCTCTTTTGCAGACAGTTGCCTTGGTTGGAGAAAGTGGGAGTGGAAAATCCTCAGTAGTAGCATTGTTGCAAAGATTTTATGATCCGGATTCAGGTCATATCACACTTGATGGAATTGAACTTGGAAAATTCCAATTGAAATGGTTAAGGCAACAGATGGGGCTTGTGAGCCAAGAACCTGCTTTATTTAACGACACCATCCGCGCCAACATTGCATATGGAAAAGAAGGAGATGCAACTGAGGCCGAAATTATAGCTGCATCCGAGTTGGCCAATGCCTACAGGTTCATTAGTAGCTTAGGACAGGTTAGAACATTAATGCATTATAATAAATGTTTTTGGGTACAAGTCAACTGATCTTAGTTATAACTTATAATAGATTGTTGCAACATTAATCCGAATGCATTATGCAGGGGTTTGACACCATAGTAGGAGAACGAGGAGTGCAATTATCCGGGGGACAGAAGCAACGCATAGCCATTGCGCGTGCTATAATCAAGAGCCCCAAGATATTACTGTTAGATGAAGCTACAAGTGCACTCGATGCTGAATCTGAGAGAGTGGTTCAAGATGCATTAGACGGAGTGATGGTAAACCGGACCACAGTGGTGGTTGCCCATAGACTATCCACAATCAAGAATGCTGATGTGATCGCAGTGGTAAAAAATGGGGTTATCGTAGAGAGAGGCAAGCATGATACTTTGATGAATATCTCGAATGGATCTTATGCATCCTTAGTAGCTCTTCACATGAGCGCTTCAACTGCATGAGATTCTTGTACATCTATCCTTTTCTTTGTAATGGTTTGGTTAAAATCTGCCACCTTTTCTTTTCTCACCAAAGACTAAAGAGAACTGCATGAGTCTTCAACAGGTTGTTACTTGTTTTTTTTTTTTGGGTTGCAGATCAAACATCTTCTTTAGCTGCTTCCCTTGTTCATCAATTCGCAACTTTAAATTTCGCTGAATCTGTTCGTGCAAGTAAATAAATGAAATTGAAATATTAGAATGTAACAAGAGGTACTTGGCATTGTGTTTTCTATTAGTCCTCTGCAACATCAAAGTCTTCCAAGTTCAGAGATCTCTTTTTACTGGCACAAAGACAAGCCGTGAGAATTCCTATCACTGATTTGGCTAATGTTATGAGTTCCAAACCAGTTTACAGTTATTGACCCCAACAAGGACTCTAATGCAGAGTAAAATACAATATGGAAACAAGAAATTCAATGGATCCCGTATATAAAAATCATATAATCTTGAGACACCACTGAGATAGTTAGATGGATCTCATCTATGCACCTGTAACGAAGAGGCCTCTCGACATGTAGTTGCAGTTGCAGCGACTCTTTGATTTGCGTATAAAGAATGCCAGCAGCCCTTATTTGATTACACATCTTCTTTATCTGTCAATGGGAGTAAAACAGCAAAGGTAAGAATTCTGCCTTTCTACTTTATATTGAAAGCCTTACATAACCTTTTGACTCTACATCATCAGCATGCTGAGTTGAATTTGAGAGGATTCAAATAATTGTTTGGAATCTTGCAACTAACCCATCAACTTCTCCAGAGCACATGTTTATTGCTCCTGATGGTAAGCAGGCGTAGTCCCCATCGTGGATGTCTTCCCATAATATTGTAACATCCAAAGAATAAGATTTAGAGGTTAATCACCAATTAAATATAATTAGCTATCATCTGAAGAGGAAACTAATAAAAATTTCTAATTATTATAACATGGTTACTGCTACAAATAAGACAAACTGTACTATACATATCATATAAATAGAAGCATAATCCATGCATTTATTTTCAAAATTAAATTGAAGCATAGTTCGATCTTTCGAACATGTTTTACTCAAAACCATTAATCCTTTTGAGTTATTTTGTTTCTCTTTTTTTCTCCAAGAGACCTTTGGAATTGATGCAATTCGTGTTTTGGGGTGTAGTTGTTTCAATTATGTGCAATATCTAGCCGATGTGTCACGTCCCAAATTCACTAAAAGAACAATTAAGTCAAACTCATTACGTTGCTCAATTTGAAGGACCAAAATGATGAGGTTCGTATAGTTGAGGGATTATTCATGGTAAAACAGTTTATGGAAAGTGTAGGTCTATCATCTTTTGTTGTTTAGGACAATAAGTTTGCCATTATAATCAATTTGGTTACATTGGAGAGGATAGAATCTCAGCCTACTAACCAATATATGCTCTTATACATGGATTCAGATTCTCAGCTTGGTTTTTCTTTATCATGATCTGCTTGATTTCTCTTCTCCACATGCCACCTCATTTAAATTTCATCAAGGCTAAAAATTTAAGATTTTGAAAAAAAATTAACCTTTCGACCTGCGGGGGCTTTTTCGTTCCCGCAGCTACAGACGGGCCTGGGCTGCTATAAAGAGAAAATGGGTGAAAATTCCCCCTGAGTCTAAGTTCAAGAATCAGACCCTAAGAGTGCTTCGAAAGGGTAGCTGAACCTTAGGAAACACATTGGTCTCCTTCACCAATGTAACCAACAGTTGCTTATAGATAAATTCTTGGCTTGGCTTGAGAAGCTTGTGGAATGGAAGCTAAGCAGTCATGAGTTTAGCATTAAAAAGAGAGAGAGCTGTGAGTTCCTATGAGAAACAGGGATTATAAGGCCAGGGGAAGGGATTCTAAGAGGGTTCGTTTAAGAGAGAGAGATGGGGGGATAACAATGGGTGTGTTGGGTAGTTTTCGGTTGCTTGACAAAAGCTCTGTCAAGCTTTGGAATGATTTACCAAAAGAGAAAATGGGAGGAGATGGAGGAATGGGGCTCGAAATTGCAGAGTTTCAGGGATGAAAGATGAAGCTTGCTCTCTGGATGTGGGTTGAGATGATGGATAGGAAATGCCTTTTTTTATAGGCGCTGGAAACTCCTTCTTCCCAAGAAACCCTAGATGGTTCCTCCCCAATCTGCCAAGTCTTTCCCTCCCTTTCTCTTCTCTTCCTCTGATTCATCCCTATTTTGTAAAATCTTCCTTAGTCCAAGCACTCAAAGACAAGATTTTTGGAGGCTCTAGAGCCTTCTCGCAGTTATTCCAGTGGCAATCTCCTATCTTTGGTTACTATTTCTCTTTCTTTCCTCCCCTATTCATGGCAAGAGCTGGTAGGAGAAAGAGATGGGTAACAACGTTGGTCTGAAGGGTGCTGCTCGCACTAATATTCTTTGGTTCTTCGAGTGGTTTGCCTTGGGTTTGTTTCTTGGCCATGTGCTCGAGACTCCCAATAGCCTGCATACACAAGTAACCCTTGGCTTTTGTCGTGACCCTTGTTTCCAGCTAAGTGCTGGAGGTTGCAGATATTTTCCTTGGTTGCTTGGGCCTTTCTAAGGTGATGGGTTAACCCATTAAGGGAATGGTCTAATTTCCTAGACTATTGGGCTATTTTTCCTAAAGTATTGGGCTATTTTTTCTCCTTTATGCTAACCCACATATTTGGCCTCCAGAAATGGGCTTGAGTTTCAGGGCTCCCAAGTAACCCAAAACTTCCATTTCTCGTTTCATCAATGGGCCTCATGAAAACTCGTAACCATCCATACCACAACTTGCTTAGCAAGCCCCACACATTTGCGTGGCTTAGGCCCACTTAAGCTTGTAGCGTGGCGTGTTGCTTATTTGCTTGGCGTGGCATGTGTGCAAGCGTATATGACAAACTCTAGTGTACCCAAGTTAAGTTTCTTTCCAAGTTAGGTGTTGTACTGGCTAGAAATATATTTGGGCCTTAACACGACCAAAAAAGGAAAAAAAGGAATTAACCTAACTTGTATTGTTGTAGCCGTTCTGTCTCTTCCTAATGAACAATCTCTCATCTTCTCATGTGAAAATTAGTTCTTTCCAATCTCCCGTTATGTCCAATCTCGTGTGTGTGTGAGTGAAGACAATGTGTACTGGAGCTGCTTTTGTCATATGCGTAGTGCTCTCCTCAATTAACCATATTCGTCCGATCTATGTATTCCACAAGCAACTAAGCAGGATTGTCAAATTTATTTATTTAATCGTCTGGATATATCTCTTATTATATTTAATTTTTTAGTAACTATGGTTAGGGTAAGGTTAGTTGGTGATTAATTATGTATGATCCTACTGATGAGCCATGTGTTTGAAGTGTTTTTTGGTTGTATTTTGTAGTTACCAAGTTATTTTTGATACTTTTTTGTTCTTCTCGCCTAATTGTTGTTTCATTTTGTTTTTCTGTCTTTGTATTTTGGATAGGTGATGTTGTTCTGCTTTTGTGTACCTATTTTGGAAAGTGTTTGATAGTTTCTCTGATTACAGGTTAGTTTTCTGTTCATGTTTCAAAAGACTATGTATGGTAGTTGTTGCTAATTTATTTGCAAATGCTGTGCATTTGAAAATCCTCATTTCTCTGGTTGTAATATTATTACTATGTACTGAGGCCCCGAAAACAGAGTTTGTATTTTTTATTTTAAAATTCATTTATCTCACATAAATTTACATTACATGCATAGTTTGTTCTTAACAAAATTTTGCTCAATCTATGAGTTGTCAGTAATTGCAAATCAAATCTGCTTTCGTACAATAATTGAATTGGTTAGGACCTAATGTTATTTCTCAAATTGGAAAAATCAACCTTTGATGGCTGGGTGAATGAGATACCAGGTGGACCGTAAAACTTCGCCTCTGGACGGGTCCATGTCAGCTGAAACGCTCTTGACTTCCCCATCTACCAAGTATTTGAAGCAGTGGTGAAGTGTAGAAGGGACTACGCCATATGTATGGAGCCATGGACGTCCTAATTGGATGTTGTACAAAGTGTTAGCATCGATCACAAGGAATAGGGCGTTTGAATATAGGTCCCTTATTTCCATTTGCAGTGCGATAGAGCCCATGGCCTTTTACCCAAATTGATTGAACCCTTGAATAGTCAGCATAGAGGGAGACAACTGTCGGACACTCATCCTTATAGCATGGAGCGTCTTTAATGGGATAAGATTCATGACCAAACCACAATCTAACAAAATTTAATTAATGGTCGTGCCTCCAACTTCGCCAGTGACATAAAGAGGTCAATTATGGAATTTGGACCCAAGTAAAAAGTCATCTTCACCAAAGGTAATCTCTACTGGACACGATGCACAAAACTTTGAGGTTTCAGTTGTGTGGACATCCGCTGATTTGAAACATGATTTGTACAAATCCGGGCTCATTAAAGCCATTACAAGTGCTTCCCTAAGCTCTCTTAATATTTTTAAAGCGTCATAGACACTTAAAGGAGTGGGATGCGCTTAAGATGAGCCAAAATATCATACTTAAGTGCATTTGATTGCGATGACTCCTTGGTTTTACCGGTATCGGGCTTAGGGTCCTTCGCTTTTGAGGAGGATGGTGGATCTTCCCCTGCAACAGTTTTTTTTGATGAGGAGACCTTAATCTCTTTTGCCTTTGACTTCTTCTCGATTTTAGAGGAATCAACTTCCTCATTTTGTTGTGCTTTATCAGCAGATGGGATGCTTCGACCAGAGTGGAGGTTAATCTCATCAACCTATGTGTCAACCTCATATTCCTCCACAGAAACCATGTTGCATTGAATAATTTCTTCCTCAACTTTGGATTCACTCGAGAAGAACTAAACTAGCAAAAACTCAGTGAGTGTGACAGGGACCCTTGCGGGTTGTTCATATTCATCCTCTTGAGGGATTTGAACTTTCTTTTGCACCTTCTTCTTCTTCCTCTTATTTTTGAAAGAAGGCATGTCTTGAATCTTGACACCAGGACGAGTAACAGATTTGTGATTGGATGGGAAATGTTTGGCCATGTGCTTGGCTCTTTTAACAAATGTCTTCCACCTCTCAAAAGATTCGTCGGCCAAAGAATCTTCCCATATCTCTGGACTAGGTATAGTCATGAGCTCTTGAAGAGTGGGAATTTCAAGATCACTAGGGCATGGTGCATTTGGATAGGCATGTATAATTGTGTCCCCATTGTCTTTTTTAATACCTACAAATTTCTCTCCATCTAATAATGCAGTGGTGGGTGTGAGCTTTTCCTCAATCATATTTGTTGCAGTTGATTGATGTCGAGAAGAAGAGTCTATCTCTAAACCACCATTGTTGAGGAGCTCTTGGATTTCATCCTTCAGGATATAACAATCCTTGAGCGTATGACTGACAAGGCGATGATACCGACAATAACTAGGGTCATTTATCTTGTTGGCCCCAGCAGGACGCTTTGATTCTGGCAGGGTAATAGCATTAGAGGCAAGAAGTTGGTCAAAGATTTCTTCTACATCATCATCGTCAAAAGAATATTTGACCTCTTTGCGCTCCTTAAGAGTGAGCCTTTTGGGTGGATCTTTACTTTGGCCTTTGTCATTTTTCTTTTCTGTTTTGACAAAAGTGGCCAACGACTTCCCTTCGTAGACTTCTTGTCATTTTTCTTTTCCTCAAATTGAATTTTTTGGGTCTCGGATTTTTTGCGAGCAATTTGTCTTTCAACATTGCTTGCCTTTAACACCAAGGCATCAAATGATTGAGGTTCAGCAATGGCAACAAAAGTTGCAATGTCTGGTATGAGGTTGTTGTAGCACATTTGCACTTCTGATTGATCGGTAATTTTCTCTGGGCATTGGAGATTGAGGCTTCTCCATCTCAGTATGAAGTCATTGGTACTTTCTCCTGGCTTTTGGGTAGTTAGAGCTAGGTCCATGATCAAGACCTTCTTCTTAGAACTAACAAATTGTGCCAAGAATGCTTTCTGCATGTCATCCCATGTTAGGATAGAGCCTGGCGGTAGCTGTGTGTACCAAGTAAAAGCTGATCCTTTTAGGGATTGGACAAATTGATGCACCAGGAAAATGTCAGACTGAGATGTCTCGCCACATGCTGAATAAAAATGTGCCAGATGTTCATGGGGTGAGCTATTTATGCTATCAAATTTATCAAATATGGGCCGTTGATAACCCTTCGGGAATGAGATGGCGTCATAGTGAGAAGGAGAAGGGAAGGGTTATCGATACCCTTGAACAGGAGGTGCTATGGACATTTGGAACTCAGGAATCCCCTCAGCAATTAATGCCTTTATGTCGTTTGGGGAAATTGTGCTCGTAGAGCCCTCTCCTTTTTCCTCTTTCCTTTGTTGTTCTTGGGTCACGAATTCATTTGCTTTGTCCCTGTCCTACTTTCCCATAGTGGCTATTTCTTTCAACTGGGCAAATAGTAACACTATTTCTGTGTCTTTCTCTGCCAACTTCTGCTGCTTTTCCCTTCGCATATCTTGCATCATTTCTTGGATTAAGGGTAACTGGTCCTTAGTATTAGAAGTACCAGTCATAATGACTTGCATGCTTTCCACTCCCTCATGACGTTTGGCTCCTTAGGATTTTATGTAATCATTCTCTTGAGTTTGAGATATGGGATCATCATAAAAAGGATTCCATAACAAATAGTTGTCCAAGTGGGTTGAGTTTAGAGCGGATAACTCGGGAATAATCATCTCCATCATGTCTCGGGATTTGGAACGAGTCAATGGACCCATATAGGACCTCGACTGATCTTGAGGTTTCGGGACTGCCCCTTGTGATATGGAATTTGATCCCTTAAAACATCAGTTATCTTCACCTTTTGCACGAGCTTCCTTTGTGGATGAGGTATGTTCACCACCTTCTTGTTCATGATGATGGCTTTACTTTTACCCTTTGAAAAATATGGGTAAACCTCTTGTGATGTGGATTCCACAACATGGGTTCGATGGCTTGATGGAGGTTCGGCCCCTTGAACCTCAGCGTTCTCCACAGAGTTATCCTTTTGACTTTCCTTACTAGTTTCGTTCGTGGAAGTCATCAGGACAGAATCTGTAGGATACAGGTTGACCGAGATTGATCTAATCATGATTTGGACAAAACGGGTGGTATTACTCTTCTTAGGAGTCGGCACAACTTACAATCATCATTGAGCTTGTCCCAGAAAGCTCAAATAAGATTGCCTTAATAGACTGCCTCTTTGCTTCTTTCTGCCTCTTTGGTTTTGCGGCTGCTCCTAAGTCCAACCTCAAGGTGCCAACTGTCACGGGATGACTTTTTCGGAATCTTCCTTCCGTGCGGCCTTAGACTTGATCGCCTCTCGAACAAGCTAAGTCAGCCTCCTTCCTACAATACAAGATCGAACCAAACAAAGAATAATTGCAAGAGCAAGAACACAATAAGAACGCTTAAGAAAGTTTGGGAGAATATATGCTTGTATTGCTACTCAATGCTTTACAAGTTGTGAGGTGAGGATACACATTGTGTCATCCTCCTTATATACTTTCTCTATCCCACCTACCATCATGGTAGGTGGCTAAGATACAATGTCACCTACCGGCATCTACCAACTACTGTCACCAACCGTAGTCTACCTACTATTGTACAACGAATCTGGACATGTGGGCTAAGAGGTCTAGCATGATCAATCCAACGGGTTGGGCCTTGAACATGCAGGCTGTGACACTACGTATCCCTAGCGGGAATCAAGCCACTTGTAGTTCAAAGAATTGCAATGAATAAATGACTCATTGCTAAAGGGGGAATTTTAATGAATTTTATTTAAAAAGTGTATGAGTGAATTTAGCTGAATAAGCCAGGGATTCAATTTTGATGTGTGTTTGGGGTGAATTTGGTTAATAATAAACCAGGAATTCAAATTTGGTTGTGGTTGTGTCTATTAGGATGCTAGATTGCCTATGTACCCTTAATCGGATCAAACTGGCGTAGTTCCAAAATTTGGTAATTAATGGGTAAGTGTGGCCCACTAATTGAGAATTTGTGTCTTTGGGACAATTTGGAGATTTTCATAGGTAGATGACCTATGAGAAAAATTGAAAATTAATGGGTAAGTGTGACCTATTAATTGAGAATTTGTGTTTGAGAGACTAGAATTTAATTTCATTGAAATTGGCATGGGTAGATGACCCATGGGAAAAATTGGATGGTTTTGTACCATTTTTCTTTTTGTCAATGCCCAAGAAAAATAATGAGAAATTTTTATTAACCCACTAATTTTCTAAAATTGACATTTGCACTTGGACTCAAATATGGCTACGAGGATTTTTAAAATTGATCAATGAACCATATAATAGGCAATTTGAGCATCTATAAATTTAATTAATGTTTATTTAGTCCACCCATTAAACATTATGGACTTTTGACAATTAATAGGCAATTATTTTTGACGGCCCATTAATCTATTTCGAGCCTTTAATATTTGTTGTAAGTTAGCTCACAAGCAAGAAACCCACAAAAAACTTTGGTCCAGCAGCCGATTGAAGCGACCTGATAGCTATTCAACTCTTCCTAGAATTTGTTTCCAAGTAAAATCATACCTTGCACTCCCATATTTATTTGAAATACTTGAGATCAGTCCAAATTAAGAGCAAACATTGTATCTCTTCAGCATTTAAAGGACTACAGAAAGGCACAATTGGTACAGAACTTTCGCAAACCAACAAATAGGCTGCCGCAAGCTGCCAAGAGTTTCCCACACTTTTTTGTCTTTTTCTTCTTTTTTTCCTCAGCAACACAAAGAAAGTGGCTGTGTATGCCACTTTTGTTCCTTCCTCTTTTCTTTAGGTTTTTTTTGTTTTTTTTATTTTTACTTTTCTTCTTTTCTTTTTTTTTTCCAACTATATATATGTATATATTTTTATATTTTCTTCTTGCCTGTTCACACACCAAGCCCATGCTTTTGTTTCAAAGCCAATCTGTCGGACGTGGCCACTTCAAGCCTCCTTTTGTTTATTGTTTTAATATGGCACTAGCGCAAACCATTCATTCCAATCCTTTTAATTTGCTGCCTTTTTTTTTTTTGGTTTGTTGTTTCTGAATGCCAACAACCTCAGGCTAAACCATTAAAACGTGGCTGTCTTTCATCTTCTTCTTTTTTTTGTCTGTTCATCCATATGAATTTTTATTTCTAAATAATTTTGAGGTTTTTCACCTATGAATTTGCATTCAAGTAATTTCTGAATTTCTCGCCTATGAATTTGCATCCTAATAATTTTAGGGTTTCTCACCCATAAATTCGCATTCAAGTAATTTTTAGGTTTCTTACCCATGGATTTGTGGCATGCCATGCCCAATATAGAAAAGAGAATAGAGATGACAGTATACCTATAGCAATTTCTCTTGCAGTCTTTTTTAATCTGTCGTCGGCTTTCTCCTTTCTTTCTTTTCTTCTTTTTCTATTGTAGCCTTTTTATAGGCCAACTAGATAAAACTCCTTTGAAAACACAACACTTTTTGAATTTCAAGTAAGTGCTGATCAGCTTTAGCCTTTCCAATTTGAAACATAACAGATATCCCAAAATTTTGGGAACCCATGTTGGTTTGACTTTATCATTTAATTTTTATTTGAAATAAATAATAAGATTTATTTGGCCGATTTTTTTTAATTTCAACAGTCACCGTTTTATGTCAACTTTGAGTATCTGGAACTCTGATTCTCGATCCTTGAGTTCCTACACGATCCTAGAGATACCTAGATCAACATACTTGGAAATGGAGCCGATCCAACAATCCAAACATATCGAACCCTGATATCGTCTAATATGCGTAAATCCATTCAACTGTCAAACGATAACCAAATTCGAATCCGAGCATACTGTCATTCTCGGGATGACATGAGGAACATTTTAGGACAAAATGGGCCACCACCTCATGACCCACGCGTCGCCACACGAGCTGGCAGCGGGTGGGTATTTTGAGAAAATTTCGGCGACCGGAAAATTCTCAAAACACCTAACAATACCTATACCTACGTGATCAGGACAACTAGGAGAGCAACTTTTGTTCTTGGACCATGGCCAAAAATTATCTGGAACTAGCCGGAACAAAGCCAAAACAGTCGGCCAAAAATGGGCTTAAGAATCGATTTCTAAAACATCAAAATTAACCCAAACCAAGTACATAAACAGGTAGAGCACAAAGAGTAGATGAAGTTTCATACCTAGTTCGAAAATTTTGGCTTCTAGAATAGCTGAAAATCGTACGAACAATTTCGAGGACGAAAGTGGTTTTTGACTCAGTTTCAGTTGAAAATCGCGACCAATCTTGGAGTTTCAAAGGTGAAAATGGGTATGGATGGGTAGAGGAGGAAGAGACGAAGATTTTGCAACTTGTTTCGTTGGAAATGGTGGCCGGACGGCGCTGGAATCTTCAACTGAAATTTCGGCTGTCATGCGTGTATGGAGAGGAGAGAGAGAGAGAGAGAGAGAGAGAGAGAGAGAGAGAGAGAGAGAGAGAGGTAGAGGTCAGGGGAGAAAGAGAGAGCTGACTGGTTATTTAAAAATCCGACTTTCTAATATTTATGGTTGTGCTACTACACTTCTGTTGACCGTAACTTTTTCGTTAAAACTATGATTTCGACCCACTACGTGTCTACGAACTCATATCGACGAGCTCAACACAATGGCGACAAGCTCAACGCAACTGTGCCACTCAAATCTCAAAAATCCTTACGGATCGAAAACTGACTATCGTGACCTTATTCCAAGGGTAAAATTGTAATTTCACAATTTAAATAAATCGAGTTAAATTGAATAAAATGATTAAATTGGGTCGGGTGTCACACATTTCTTCATTTATTTCTTCTACTTCTTCCATATTATAGTATTTAAAATTTTGTTCTTCTATGTTAATACTGTTGTAAGACTCTAATATATTACTTTGATCAGTTGTGGTTATACCTTTCTTAAAAAATGTAATATCTATAGGTGTATATAAAAATCCTTCTTGTAAACTTTTTAAGAAATTTAATCCTAAGATAAAAGGATATGATCCGGGATATAAAGGTTAAGGGTAAATTAAACTGTTGTCTTTCTATCCTAATTAGTATATTATTAATACAGTGTGTTAAATATACAAGTCTTGTATCAAACTGTATAATTCTTACTCATCTAGCTAGTTTTTGCCTAAATTGTTCTAGCACTAATTCTTCTTTTATTACATTTTTTATGCTTCTTGTATCTATCATAGCTGTTGTTTGAATTTTATTTTATTTTGACAATTATAACTCACAATTAATTGTTATTAATGAACTTGTATTTTGTTTCTCTATACTGGGGCTATTATTATTTTGATTATTGTTATCTATTATTTCAGCTGTATTTATTTCTATTGGTCTATTATTATAACAAAGTTTACAATAAACTACGGTCTTAGTGTAATATTTTTCTACCACTATTTTCTTACATTGATTACATTCTTGAGGCCATCCTAAATTAACATATTTAAATTCCTCATGCTCTGTTTGTTCTTCAAAAATACACGTATATTCATCTAATTCACTATCAAAATTACTAGAGTAATCTAATTCTGATTCTAACTCTAAGGCATTAACACTATAAATACTTTCATTATCACTTAAATTATCATCAAAACTATAAATTGATTCTAAGTCTTCATCATCTTCTAATTGAAATTGCTCAATTAATTGTATTTTTTCTCTAGGTTGCTTTCCTAATTTGGGACACTTAAGTCTAATATGTCCTGCTTCACCACAAAGATAGCATTTAAATGTACTTTTATTGGGTACTTTGTACTTTCTAATCCATGGTTTGTTTGTTCTTTTTCTAAATTGTTTAGGGATATATTTTCTTCTTCTAAAAGTTTTTGAATGTTGAATTCTAAAATTTTTATATTGTTGTTTATAAGGTCTATATTTTCTATAACTCTTTTTATATGACTTTTTTCTGCTTAAATTTTCTATGACATCCATATTGTTTAGGTAAATCTACATTTTTACAGCTCATGTAAAACTGTTTTCTAATTAGTCTTTTTGCTTTTATTTGACTACATTCTGATCGTAATATATTATATACCTGTTGTATTCTTGCTCCTATGGATACATCTAGTTTTCTAGGGTGTTTTTGCCATTCATTCCAAATTCTTTCTCCTATTGGTCCTTTAATGGTTGTCATATAAGTATCTAATAAATTAAGATCATCAATTCTGCCCGTTCTACCTAAATACTTGAAAAAGTCTGAAGTATATTCACTAATATATTGTAAATCACAAATTTGTAATTGTTCTAAATTTCTTATGGCTCTAACTTGTTCTTATTCATTTTTAGGGGTGGCAATTTCGGACACGACTCGAAGCCCGCATGATAAAAAAACAGGTCAATTTCGAGTCAACCCGTTCTGACCCGTTTAATAAACGGGTAGGTTTCGGGTCAACCCTCTAACCCACTATAATACCTATCTAACCCGTTTATTAAACGGGTCGTGTCATGGGTCGTGTCAACCCGTGTACCCGCTAAAATATAAAGACAAATGGAGACTTCAGCACATACACAAAGGGTTTCGAACCCCTACCATCCTCATTTCTCTCAAACATCTTATCCACCATGCTACAAACAACTTTGGGATTTTATGGTATGCCTTTTGAAATTTATAATGTTTCTTTTTCTTTTGAGTTTTCCTTTCTTTTCCTTCTTTTTTCTCTCTTTTCCTTTCCTCTTCTCTCTTTTTTTTTTTCTTTTTTTTCCTTCTCTTTAGTTTTCTCTCATCTCTCTTTTTTCTTTCTTTCTTTCCTTCAATCTTCTCTCCTCTCTCTATTTTTTTTTCTTTCTTTTCCTTCTCTCTTCTCTCCTCTCTCTATCTATTTTTTCTTTCTTTTCCTTATATTTTCTCTACTCTCTTTGTTTTTTTTTAATTAAAATTTTTTCGGTTGTGAGTTTTGTAACATGCATGTTATTCTTTATGAACCCGTTACACGACTCGAAACCCGCACGAGACGACACATTTATTAAATGGGTTGGGTTCGGGTTGAGCATTCTTGACACGTTTATTATTCCGACACGACACGACCCATTGCCAGCCCTATTCATTTCTACCATCTAATCTGTTATGATCTAAAAATTCATATTTAATTAACTTAACAAATGCATCCATATTAATTATTTCTTTTACTGTTTGATGTTCTCTTGGATTTTTAATTTTCCATGTTTGGAAGTAATCAAAATCCATTCCATCTAAAGTATGTTATTACTAAAATCTAACATTAATGCTGCTTGTACACATCCTTTTTCCCATCTTTCTGTAGTTTTTTTTTTCCAATCTTGTGGGTTTACATGATCTAAATTTAATATATTTCCTACTAAACTAATTTGTTCGATTCCTTTATAAGGAATTCTATTTTTTCTTAGTCCAAATGTTTCTTGTTGAAAAACACTCCTAAAGGTTTCTTCATTATTTTCTCTATCTAGTTCATTAGTTTGCCTAAGATTTTGCTGGTCTGTTCTACTTGCGTGAACTACAGATGGTCCAGTTGAACTATATTGATCTTTTGCTGGCATGCATTCTACTTTAATTAACATATTTTGATATTCTTTTTCTCCTAAAATATGTTCTAATCCTATATTTAATTAAATCTTTCACTTCTTTATCTGATAATCTATGTAATCCTAAATTATAAGTTTTATATTTTTCTATATATTTTTCTTCATTTAAATTATATATGTCATCTATGAGTTTATCAGCTATATTATCAAAATTATGCTCAATCATATTTATTTCTAAATTATCAAATGTCATGTGTATTTCTTCTTCTAATTCACTTTCTAAATCTTCTATATCATTTATTTGTTTATAATTAGTAAATCTTATTATTTTTTGCTACTTGTAAATTGGGTAAAATCCATTATATTCCTTCTAAAAAGCTATTATCTACTGGTTTTGCTTCTATCATATTAACATGTTTACTACCAAAAGTTTGTACTAAATTTTGAAATTCTACATTAAATTTATAGTTATAGTTATCTGAAATTTTTCCTCATACATAAGACTAATACTTAAATTTTTGTATTCCCCTTTCATACTATAATTTTTTGTTCTTATGCTAATTTCAATATGTTTACTAAATTCTCTAATATTCATGAAATAATTAGGAATACATCCTATGACTAATAGGTTTGTGCTAAGATCTACTTCTGCTGTGGCTATAGCTGCTTGCTGATAGTTGTCCCATCTGTTATCATATATTTATACTAATGCTTTAGTTCCTACTTGTGCTCTTGTGAGTCCAGCTATTCCTATCATAATTGTTCCTATATGAATTTGTTGATAGTGTGACTTTTAAAGATGTTCTATTACTGTATTACTAAGTAAATTAAGAGTTACTTCTTTATCTATACAGCTAACTTCATGTTGACTAATGCTACTTACAATACTATGTTTATTTTCAAATCTTCCGAATTTATATAAATTATATTTATTTTTTTGACATTTTTCAAAACCTTTTCTAAAAAATTCTTGTGCTTCTTGTTCACTAGGGTATACATCTTCTATTCTAACTATTTCTTTTCCTTTTCTTCTAAAGAGTTCTATTTACTATTATCAAATGGATTATTGTACTTTATCTTTTATGAATATTATTTCCTAAGGTTAAATTTTCTAATTTATCAATTAATTCTTTGGGTGGTGTGGAAGTAGTATTGCACACTAATTGATTAATTTATGTTATTTTTTCTTCTAATTGGTCTACTTTTTCAGCTAGATTTAAAATTAATTGGATAATTAAATTATTTTATCTTATAGGGATATTACTACCTACTACAAATTTTGTAAATTCTGTAAGACCTACTGGTTCATTATCTAATTTACCAACTTCTTCTAATGCTTTGATATATTTATTATTAATTTTAGAATATGTCATTAAACTAAAAGTCTATCTATTTGATTATGTAACTTTTCTACTTGTTCAGTTAATGTTTTTTGTACTAACTAAATTTTTTGCACTTCTATTTTTAATTGCTCAATAATTTCAAATGATTGGAGTTCTATTTGTTTTGGCTTGCTATCTATAAGATCTATGAGATCTTTGATTTCTTTCTTACTAGGAAATCTTTGAATATTTTTATTATTATCTTCTAATTGAGATGTTATATAGTCTAAGTTTTGTCTAATTGTTTTTAAGGAATTTTTCTGAAAATATTCTAGTAACTGTTGAATTATTATATTATGTTTGTTATGTTCAAATTTTACACTTTCTGCTAGGCTAATTAAAATATCAACAATACTATTTTCTAAGGGATTATTACTACTGTGTAAAAGATGTTTGTGTTCTTTTTGTGGAAAATAACAAACTAATGTATTATTATCTAAGGTTAATTTTTTCATTTGTTGTTCATTGATTTCTAAATTAAGGTACTCTATCATATAATTAACTTTATCTAAGTCTACCTTTTTCTTTTAAGATACCTAAATGCTCTTGAAATGCTTCTATGGATTCTGTACAAACTTGTAAATGATGATATTGGTTTCTTATTATGTTATTCTGTACTTCTAATTTTCTTCTGGGATAATTACTTATTTATGATGATTTTATTAATTCTTCTAGATTCCTAATTTCTATTTGGTATTCAGCTTTCTATCTCTTTAATTTTTGTAACCTTTCTTTTATTCTAATAGGTGTCCACGAAAGGCCAAACAGGCAAAGGGTTTACTGTTCTTAACTGGTGATTTTGGTAATTATCAAAATTTTGACACGTTATAAAATGTTGGTTTTTATCAGTTGTGTTAATTGACTTTTGTCCTCAAGGCACTTTACTGTTATAATTATATAATTAGGGTGCTAAACTAAATCTCTGATACTATTACTTTTCAGCGGGTCTCAGTCAAGGTTTCTAAAGGCTAAAATAACAACAAGATACCATGCCTAGAATATGGAACTGCAAAGATGCCAACTTAAAGGGCTATGGAGCAGAACTCAGAGGTCCTCTAAACTCAGAGGTTCCCTGACAGACATCCAATTATTGTTATGACAAATATAAAACATGACCAAGTGCTCAAACAAAGTATTGATCATCAGTTTAGCAAGATAATAATTATAAAAGTGCTTCCCTATTTTGGACAAGAAGTCTACTAAGAAAACCAAAAATAGAAAAAGAAAAAGACTTACTTCATTGCTTTTGTTGCTGGAATTGTTATGAGCGGCTATTAACAGTGGTTGACGGTATTAACAGTGGTCGGAGTAAGGGAGTATAATAAGAGAATAAGAGAAAGCATATATAAACAAAGCGAGTTTTATTGATTGAAAACTGAAGGAAGAAGTACTTGAATTTTTTCTTCTCTGGTTTTGTTGTACTTCTCTCTTCGGAGTTACAAACTATATACATCATTTTCACCGACTTCACTAAGGATGAGAAGAGGAGCTCTCTTCTCTCTATCATTCTATCTCTCTGAGCACTCTACATACTTCTAAATTTACATATGCACTTCACATGCACACACTATATAATCCAACGAATTCACATGCTTATTTCAGATGTATTCACATAAATAAACAAAGCTTTTAAAATATAGGCTACTGCACTGTTGCTGCTGCTGCTGACACTGTTACTGTGTTGCTGCCAATATTACTGTGCTGTTGCTGAAAAAAGACAAGAACTTCACATGTTGTAGATGGATGAGAGAGGCCTAGGACTTGCATGTCGTTGATGTTTAAGATTAGGGGCTTTTCAGCCATTTTAAAAAATAGTTTGGGTGTGTTTGACAGGAGCTTGTTTCTTTTGGGTTTTTTACTAAATTTCTATTAATCAAAAGTCTGGTGGTTAGTGTGAAATAATAATACAACATCAAAAAGCAACACCGAGACCAAGAAGAAGAAGAAGAGAGGAGGTCTAGCATGATGAACAGGGATCATGACAAGAGCAGCTATGGAAGAGACGAGAAAACTGACAAAGTTGCATTTATAAAGTTATTTTCGTTTGCAGACAAGACTGATGTTATGTTGATGCTCGTCGGCACGATTGGTGCCATGGGGAACGGTTCATGTATGTCAATTATGACGATACTGGTTGGGGAGATGAGTGATTCTTTTGGAACTAATCAAAACAATACACACATAGGACTCAGTGTTGTTTCCAAGGTAAACTTATGTTTCACAAGTCTACATACAAGTCACAACCTGAGTTTTAATCTCCACCACTGGAAAAAAAACGTCTACTTTTATTTACATTATCAACTTCTGTTTTAATTTATGAGGTGAAATATTCAAGTTCCAGAAAATCCTGTTCACTTCTGGAGCTCAGGTGTTTTTTTATACATATATTTTGTTTCAAGGTATTCATAACATAATTATAACATGATCTCTTCCTCTACTGATTCGCTGAACATCTTGATGATCACTTATCTTGGAAAATTGCAGGTCTCTCTAAAATTTGTGTATTTGGCTATCTGGGCAGCTGTGGCTGCAACTCTTCGTAAGTACATATCATAAGTTTTTGTTTTTGATAATGCAATGCATGGAGAAATTCCTTTTTCTATATATTAATTGAGCATTTGAACTGATTGATAAGCCTCTGTTTTTTTTTGTTCAATAGAGGTCGGTTGCTGGATGGTAACAGGGGAAAGACAAGCTGCGAGGATAAGAGCTTTGTATTTGAAAACAATATTGAGACAAGATATTGCTTTCTTTGATATGGAAACAAATGGCGGTGGAGAGGTCGTTGGGAGAATGTCCGGCGACACTGTTCTCATACAAAATGCCATGGGTGAGAAGGTACGTGTACTAGTACAAAAAATAAAAATAAAAATCACCTGGAAATGGAATGGAAGAATAGAAACCGTGAAATGTGTTACTCTTCTTATAATAATGTAACAACAACTTGTTGGTGCAGGTTGGGAAATTTGTCCAGCTATTTTCAACATTCATTGCAGGGTTTATAATAGCATTCATCAAAGTGCGGCCTCTTACCCTTGTCATGTTATCCTGTGTTCCTCTGCTTGTGGCAGCTGGTGCATCTATATCCTTCATTGTAACCAAGATGGCATCCCATGGACAAAGTGCTTACGCAAAAGCAGCAAACGTTCTTGATCAGACGATAGGCTCCATTAGAACCGTATGTAGTCACATAATGTACAATTTATTCGCCTTAGAGCTAGATATTGGAATAATTAATTAATTTTTATTTATTTATGTGTGACCAGCCAAGAATATATATGATGATGTTTTTCATTTGGTTGGTTCCTATATATCATATATCTAGGTTGCATCCTTTACTGGAGAGAAGAAAGCTATTACAAGTTACAGTAAAAATCTTGTGGATGCTTACAAATCAGGTGTTCATGAAGGTTCGGCTGCTGGAATAGGTCATGGTTTCGTTATGCTAGTTTTGTTCTTCTCTTATGCCTTGGCTGTATGGTTTGGTTCAAGAATGATAAGGGAAAAAGGATATTCCGGGGGTGATGTGCTGAATGTGATTCTTGCTGTTTTGACTGCATCCATGTAAGCTCCACTCTTAACTTTCAAATTTCTTCCCTTTATTTTTTTCTTTGCTTTTTTCCTTAATAATTTGATAATTTTCTTTCTTTTGGAACTATTTTGGGATATGAGTTAGGTCTCTGGGGCAGGCATCAACATGCTTAAGTGCATTCGCCGCTGGTCAAGTTGCAGCATTTAAGATGTTTGAGACTATCAGTAGGAGGCCAGAGATTGATGCCTATGACGAAAAAGGAAAGACATTGAATGACATTCGTGGAGATATAGAGTTGAGAGAGGTATTTTTCAGTTATCCAGCCAGACCAGATGAACAAATATTCGACGGGTTCTCACTTTATATCCCTAGTGGCACCACCGCAGCTTTGGTTGGAGAAAGTGGAAGTGGGAAGTCAACAGTCATCAGTCTGGTAGAGCGGTTTTATGATCCAAGAGCTGGTGAAGTTTTGATAGATGGTATAAACCTAAAAGAATTTCAGCTCAAATGGATTCGGAGTAAAATTGGTCTTGTCAGCCAGGAACCTGTACTGTTTGCATCCAACATTAAGGAAAATATTGCCTATGGAAAAGATGGTGCTACTCTTGAAGAGATAGAAGCAGCAGCTCAACTTGCAAATGCTGCTAAATTTATTGATAAACTGCCCCAGGTTCTAATTTATTTGCTCTAGCTAGCTCATTTTGATTGAACTGTACATATATATACACGCATGATCATCATAAGAACATAACATAGGCTTACTTCACTTTGGAATTGCATATATATTTCGTGTTCAGGGGTTTGACACCATGGTGGGTGAGCATGGAACTCAGCTGTCTGGTGGGCAGAAGCAGAGAATTGCTATAGCAAGAGCAGTTTTGAAAGATCCACGAATTTTACTTCTGGATGAAGCTACAAGTGCACTTGATGCAGAATCTGAAAGGATAGTTCAAGAAGCATTGGATAGGATTATGGTCAACCGAACTAGTGTTATTGTTGCTCATCGTTTGAGCACGGTGAGGAACGCAGATACAATTGCTATCATTCATAAAGGAAAGATGGTTGAAAGAGGTATTCTATCTAATAAGGCCATTCATAGCACATTCTTTTTATTCTCCCACCCATTGTTTGGAGATTGCAACAAATTAAATTCTGCTGTTTTATGCACACTATCTCATAATTATTTCTGCAGAATTGACTTAGAGGATGATGTAAATAGAGCCAAACAGATTAATAACTAACCTGCAACTAAGAATTTATTTACTGCAAAAGAAAATCATTTTGTCATTTTGTTTAAGATGGTATAGAAAATCAAACTGCATGCATGCCTACTATGCATTTCCTGCTTCTTTCCCATGGATACATCTTTTCTGTGGATAGACTAGTTGGGGATTGGCACTTAGAGCGCAGACGTATGGCTTATAAATAATGTGAAAGGCAACAGAAAGTCCACTGCTGCTGCAGTTAATTATTAGATTGATCTGGTATATTTTTATCTACTAGAGTGAAGAGAAACAGCAGTATATATTCACAATGGAAAGATACACAAAGAGGCTGTCAGCTCTGATCAGTACTTTCTGTATATATCAATTGACAGTAACTTTTTGTCAACTGATCAGGCTCGCACTCAGACTTACTCAAGGATCCTGAAGGAGCATACTCTCAACTTATACGCTTGCAAGAAGTAAACAAGGGATCAGAACAAACAGCAGAAGCTCAAAACAAATCCGAAATTACTACGAAATGTTTTAGACAGTTGAGTCAAAGGACGGCGTTCGTAAGATCCTTAAGTCGGAATTCCTCTGTTGGTAGCATGCGTGAGAACAATAATACATTGCAGGCAGACCCAGAAGCCCCTGCCCTGCCATTAGAGCAACCTCCAAAGATCTCAATGCGCCGTCTTGTTGCCCTCAATAAGCCCGAGATTCCAGTGCTTCTTATTGGGACTGTAGCTGCAATCATCACTGGTGTTATGATTCCAATTTTTGGTTTGCTTTTGTCCAAGGTAGTAAAGACTTTCTATGAACCACCTCGTCAACAAAAGAAAGATTCAGAGTTTTGGGCAATTATGTTTATGACCCTTGGTGTGGCATCATTATTGGTGATCCCAGCCAGTGAATACTTCTTTTCTGTGGCTGGTAGTAAGTTAATTGAACGTATCAGATTGATTTGTTTTGAGAGAGTGGTTCACATGGAGGTTGGGTGGTTTGATGAGGCTGAGAACTCAAGTGGTGCAATTGGTGCCAGGCTCTCAGCAGATGCCGCTCTAGTGCGGGCCCTAGTAGGAGACACACTAGCTCATATAGTTGAGAGCATTGCCACTGCAGCTGCAGGTTTGTTCATTGGTTTTACTGCATGTTGGCAGCTGGCATTCATTTTACTCGCATTGATTCCTCTGATCGGAATTAACGGATATGTTCAAGCAAAGTTCATGAAAGGATTCAGTGCAGATGCAAAGGTATGATCTAGAGCTCCCAGAAAGTAAAAGCTTTCTCATTTAAATACAGTTATAATTTGTCCACATTTACATTTTCAAGTGCCAATTCTGGATTATTAGAACATTTCACAATTTGTAAATTCAAATCCCTTCTTCCTTCTAACGATCAAGATGTATTAAATGGTTGCAGATGATGTATGAGGAAGCAAGCCAAGTTGCAAATGATGCAGTTGGGAGCATAAGAACAGTTGCTTCGTTCTGTGCTGAAGAAAAGGTAATGGACCTATACAGAAGGAAATGTGAAGGCCCTACAGAGGCAGCGAAAAGACAAGGCTTGATCAGCGGAATAGGATTTGGAATATCTTTCTTCTCTCTGTTTTGTGTCTATGCAACCTGTTTCTATGCGGGAGCTAAACTTGTTGAGGCTGGAAAAACAACATTTCCACACGTTTTCCAAGTAATTATTCCCTCCATTAATCGAATAGTTTTTAAAACAAGACTAAAGCATATGCAGATGGTTTTAAGATGTGTATTTGGCCTGCAGGTTTTTTATGCTTTAACCATGGCAGCTATGGGAATTTCTCAGTCGAGCTCCTTTGCTGTTGATTTCAGTAAAGCCAAGAATGCTGCTGCTTCCATATTTGCAATAATAGACAGGAAGTCAAAGATAGACTCTAGTGACGAGTCTGGTGTGAAATTGGACAGCGTAAAGGGAGAGATTGAGCTTCACCATGTAATCTTCAAATATCCATCTAGGCCAGACATACAGATTTTCCGAGACCTAAGTTTGACTATTCATTGTGGCAATGTAAGCACTTCATCATTGATTTGGATTTCAATTCTGTTATTTTTTTTATAAATAAATTTAGTATCTTATAATATTTTAGTTTGATGACATGATGATGAAGTTTAGGTCTTCATATAGGTGGTTCTTTTGTGAATCTCTTTTGCAGACAGTTGCCTTGGTTGGAGAAAGTGGGAGTGGAAAATCCTCAGTAGTAGCATTGTTGCAAAGATTTTATGATCCGGATTCAGGTCATATCACACTTGATGGAATTGAACTTGGAAAATTCCAATTGAAATGGTTAAGGCAACAGATGGGGCTTGTGAGCCAAGAACCTGCTTTATTTAACGACACCATCCGCGCCAACATTGCATATGGAAAAGAAGGAGATGCAACTGAGGCCGAAATTATAGCTGCATCCGAGTTGGCCAATGCCTACAGGTTCATTAGTAGCTTAGGACAGGTTAGAACATTAATGCATTATAATAAATGTTTTTGGGTACAAGTCAACTGATCTTAGTTATAACTTATAATAGATTGTTGCAACATTAATCCGAATGCATTATGCAGGGGTTTGACACCATAGTAGGAGAACGAGGAGTGCAATTATCCGGGGGACAGAAGCAACGCATAGCCATTGCGCGTGCTATAATCAAGAGCCCCAAGATATTACTGTTAGATGAAGCTACAAGTGCACTCGATGCTGAATCTGAGAGAGTGGTTCAAGATGCATTAGACGGAGTGATGGTAAACCGGACCACAGTGGTGGTTGCCCATAGACTATCCACAATCAAGAATGCTGATGTGATCGCAGTGGTAAAAAATGGGGTTATCGTAGAGAGAGGCAAGCATGATACTTTGATGAATATCTCGAATGGATCTTATGCATCCTTAGTAGCTCTTCACATGAGCGCTTCAACTGCATGAGATTCTTGTACATCTATCCTTTTCTTTGTAATGGTTTGGTTAAAATCTGCCACCTTTTCTTTTCTCACCAAAGACTAAAGAGAACTGCATGAGTCTTCAACAGGTTGTTACTTGTTTTTTTTTTTTGGGTTGCAGATCAAACATCTTCTTTAGCTGCTTCCCTTGTTCATCAATTCGCAACTTTAAATTTCGCTGAATCTGTTCGTGCAAGTAAATAAATGAAATTGAAATATTAGAATGTAACAAGAGGTACTTGGCATTGTGTTTTCTATTAGTCCTCTGCAACATCAAAGTCTTCCAAGTTCAGAGATCTCTTTTTACTGGCACAAAGACAAGCCGTGAGAATTCCTATCACTGATTTGGCTAATGTTATGAGTTCCAAACCAGTTTACAGTTATTAACCCCAACAAGGACTCTAATGCAGAGTAAAATACAATGTGGAAACAAGAAATTCAATGGATCCCATATATAAAAATCATATAATCTTGAGACACCACTAAGATAGTGAGATGGATCTCATCCGTACATTTTGAATGGTTGTTAGTTTAAGAGAGAAGAAGTTGTTAGTGGGATTAGCACTTTGAATGGTTCTTAGTGGGATTAGCACTTTGAATGATTTACTTTAGGGGACAATAACAACTTAGAATGGAAAACTTTTGAAAAAGTAACAAAATATTTTTTATTTTATTGATTGAAATAAGAAGGGTACAAGGCTTGAGAGTTTGTTGGATACAAGAGTTGGCTGATGGGAGAGTTAGACAGCTGTGGTTTTCAGCTTTTCTTACTTACAATTTTGTATAGGCATCAAGCCTATATATTGGAGACTTAACCGACAATAGCTTAGTTGGTGGGATTAGCACTTTGAATATTTTATATTAAAGTACACTTTTGATCTCTCAGAATTTTTGTATTCACCGACTTTGTTAAAGTCGGTTTGCACATTCATTCAAATTCTCTAGACTTTACTTTTCTATATTTTTCAAGACCTTTCTATATTATTCTATATTTTTAACACTTCTTCTTAATGCACATTTATGTTACTCCGAGCATGTTTCGTAGCAGTTCGAATTTTGGATTTGGATGTGCCTTAGTGAGAATGTCTGCAATTTGCTCCTCTGTCTTGCAGTACTTGAGCTCAACTTCTTTGTTTGCTGAGACTTCTCATAAGAAGTGATGCTTGATGGCGATATGCTTTGTCCTACTATGGAACACTGGTTTCTTTGCCATTGTTATAGCGGACTTGTTGTCGCAAAGTATTTCAGTAGCTTTGTTTGGCATTCTCCCGTATCTTCAAATATTCTTCTGAGCCATATAGCTTGGCATGCTGAACTTACTGCTGTTACGTACTCGGCTTATGCTAATGATTGATCCACAGTCTCTTGTTTTTTTTATGACCATGAAAATATTCCGGACCCAATTGTAAATGCATAGCCTGATGTGCTTTTCATGTCATCCACTGATATAGCCCAATCACTGTCCGTGTAGCCAAATAGTCTTGGATCTGTAGTAGACTTATACCATATGCCATAGTCAATTGTGCCTTGTGTTGAGGCCCAAAAAATCCACAGTTCAGCCCAATTAAATTCTCGGCTCAATGCGATACCTTACCGAGAAGAAACCCGATTTGGGCACGCAAAAGTTTGTCATACGCGTTTGCACACATGCCACGCCAAGCAAATGAGCAACACGCCACGTTACAAGCTTAACCGGGCCCAAGCCACGCAAGAGGCCCGGGGCTTGCTTGACTGGGTTGTGGTATGGATAGTAATAAGTTGACATGAGGCCCATTGATGAGTCGAGAAATGGAAGTCCCGGGGTTGCTTGGGAGCCCCAGAACTCAAGCCCATTTCTTAGGCCCAAATATGTGGGTGAGCACAAAGACATAAAAATAGCCCATTACTTCAACCAAAATAGTCCATTAACTCAACCAAAATAACCCAACAATTGATGAAGTTAGCCCATTCACTTGATAAACCAACTTATTGTCCTAGAAGGCCCAAGCAACTCAAGAAAATTGTGTTGAGGCCCAAAAAATCCACAGTTCAGCCCAATTAAATTCTCGGCTCAATGCGATACCTTACCGAGAAGAAACCCGATTTGGGCACGAGAAAGTTTGTCATACGCGTTTGCACACATGCCACGCCAAGCAAATGAGCAACACGCCACGTTACAAGCTTAACCGGGCCCAAGCCACGCAAGAGGCCCGGGGCTTGCTTGAGTGGGTTGTGGTATGGATAGTAATAAGTTGACATGAGGCCCATTGATGAGTCGAGAAATGGAAGTCCCGGGGTTGCTTGGGAGCCCCAGAACTCAAGCCCATTTCTTAGGCCCAAATATGTGGGTGAGCACAAAGACATAAAAATAGCCCATTACTTCAACCAAAATAGTCTATTAACTCAACCAAAATAACCCAACAATTGATGAAGTTAGCCCATTCACTTGATAAACCAACTTATTGTCCTAGAAGGCCCAAGCAACTCAAGAAAATATCTGCAAAATCTCCAGCACCTAGGTGAAAACAAAAGCCATGATGAAAGCCAAAATATCCATGTGTGTAAGCTGCTGGGAAGCTCCAACACATGGGAGGGAACAAGTTTCAAGCAAAAACATCCAAAAAACCAAGGCACACTTGAGCAAAACACCCTTCAAACCAGTATACATGCCCATTTCTTTCCCTCATCAGACCTAGCCTTGGAAGATGGGAGAAAAGAAGGAAGAAAGATGGCTGAAAATAGGGATTCTCCATTGAGGCAGCTGCAGGAAAAGGGCCTTGAGCTCCCAAAAATCCCTGATTTTGTGCAAATGGGCAGAGAAAATTTCACCAAAATAGGATGATTGAAGAGATGAAGAGGGAAAGGAAGGGAAAGACTTGACCAAATTATACAGAAATCATTTGGGTTTCTTGGAAAATGATAGCATTCAGCGCCTATAAAAAGAGGCATTTCCTACCCATCATCACAACACACATCTGGAGAGCAAGCTTTATCTCTCAACTCTGAAACATCTAAAATTTCGAGCTCATCCTTCCATCTCTTCCCATTTTCCCTTTTGGAAAACTTTTCCAAAGCTTGACAGAGTTTTCGTCGAGCTGCCGGAAACTACCTAGCACCCCACTACTTCATCATTAGCTAAAACAACCACATCTAGAGAGCAAACTTCCTCTCTCACCTGCAAGACCCAGCAAATTCGTGCTCTATTCATCATTTTTCCCCCAAGAACGCATAACTTTCTCTTCGGTGCTAAACTTATGGCAACTTTGCCCTTCCTCTTGCCAAACCTCTAACTGTGAGAATGGTATATTTGCCCTTCCTCTTGCCAAACCTCTGACCATAGTTCTTGGCAAACCTCTTCCCACACCTTTTGCCAACTAAAGAAATGTTTAGGCCAAAATTCCACACGCCCAGGGCTGGAGGCCCAGAAAGACAAAGCAATCTCAAGATCAAAGCAGTTTTGACTTTTCGTTGATGGAGCCAGAAGATTCTCATCTCTGTTAATGGGCTGCTTGGACAGAAGGATTGCATCATAAAGCCCAACCCTCTTCCACTGAGCGCCATACCTTGGGAGAACCCTATCAATCCTGTCTACCCACTTCACTGCGCTATTTCTCACTTCACTAGAGGGAAATGAGCGGATTAAATTCTTGCTGACCTAGGTGTGAGAAGCTAGGGCAGAAGAGCTTTGAAAGCATAGAGGAGCTTCAACATCTTCTTTAATCAATTTTGTCAGCAGGGACAAAACCAAACCAATAAGGCCCCAGAACAAGAGTGTTCTCGAACAAATGTAACACGTTCTCATTCAGAACTCTCTGGGCAAAAGGATGAAGCTTGCTCCGGATTTCAATCTCATGTTTATCAACGCTTCCGCTAGTAATGAAGGCAGGGGGAATAGAAGGAGACGACGAAGCAGCACGAGTTTTTAGGGAGGCCATTTTTAGTTTTAAAATTGGAATAGAAGGAATCAAATCATAAGAAATCAAGGTTGGGTCGCAGAAAAAGGCAAAAGAATTCTGAGGACTTTGAAAGAAATCAGAGTCTGAAAGAGTTAGGTTTTCATATTAACAGGAGCTTAGGGTTCAAAATTCTTTTGAAAAGGGCTCGAAATCATGGAAAGAAGAAGGCAAAACGTCATTTGATGATGGCTAGCTAGTAACTAGCTAATAACTACCCAGTTTCTGACGAAGTCTAGTTCAGTAGACAAGACGTGGCAGACGTGGATTAGTTAAAGCAAAGGAGAGTGGCACGCAACATTAATGGCCAATTAATTCAAATCTGAACTGTTAAAAATTGGAACCATTTTCCAAAACAGTTCATATTCAAGGGGGGCATTGTTTGGGCCAAAATTCCACACGCCCAGCGCTGGAGGCCCAGAAAGACAAAGCAATCTCAGGATCTAAGTAGTTTGAGCTTTTTATTCAATTGGAATCAAGAGCCCAAAATCAAAAAGCCCATGTCAATTTCGGGCAGCCACCAGAGTCTTTCTCAAGAATGGGCCAATTCTCAACACACCTAGCCCATTTCTTTTTCAGGAAAGGGCCATGAGACAAAACACATGGGTTTTTTATCCAGTAAAAGAGACTAGCTGTAAGATCCCACATCAACCAACGGAGAGGGGGTGATGTGCCTTATATGTGCACACCCACATCCATCTACCACGAGGCCTTTTGGGAGCTCACCGGCTTCGGAGTCGTAGGAACTCCGAAGTTAAGCGAGTTGGGAACTAGAGCAATCCCAGGATGGGTGACCCACTAGGAAGTTGCTCGTGAGCTCCCAGAAACAAAACCGTGAGGGCCAAAGAGGGGGGGCCTAAAGCGGACAATATCGTGCTACGGCGGAGCCGATCCCGGGATGTGACAATTTGGTATCAGAGCCACTCTGCCGTGTGGTGCGAGTGTGCCGACGAGGACGTCAGGCCCTTAAGGGGGGTGGATTGTAAGATCCCACATCAACCAACGGAGAGGGGGTAATGTGCCTTATATGTGCACACCCGCATCCATCTAGCACGAGGCCTTTTGGGAGCCCACTGGCTTCGGAGTCGTAGGAACTCCGAAGTTAAGCGAGTTGGGAACTAGAGCAATCCCAGGATGGGTGACCCACTGGGAAGTTGCTCGTGAGCTCCTAGAAACAAAACCGTGAGGGCCAGAGAGGGGGGGCCTAAAGTGGACAATATCGTGCTACGGCGGAGCCGATCCCGGGATGTGACACTAGCCCAGCCCTTTTTTACACCATTGATCTCAAAACCCATAAAACAAGTCATCAGATCTTTTTGGAAAAATCTATTCTCAAAGAAGCCCACATGGCTACCTGACTTTGAAAAGTCAATAAATTCAACTAGTCACAAGAGAATTGACAGGGAATTAATGACGGCAGGTCTTAAACAGGCAAATGTCTCCAATATTTTCAGTCAAAAGAAGATCAAAATCCCTTTCTATATAATTCTACATCAGGACAGGCATCATTTCCAAGGGATAAGCAAACTACATTTTCTAAAGAGATAAGTAGGGTGCAGGGAGTTGTTCATCTGGAAAATCAAACTAACCATCACGGCAGATTGAAACCTTGCAAAGAGCAGGTAGAAGTTGAAAAGGGATTAGGCTTTCTTTAAAATAAAAAAAAACAGAGAAAGAACTGACTGTTGATAGCTTTTTGACAGAATAGATTAAAATCCCCTTTTTCTTGACATTTAAAATAAAAGATCTTGCCTTTAGGAAATCTGCCGCCCATTATTAAAAGATTAGAAATCCCACTCCAGCATTTCCTATAAATATGAGAGAAGGTGAACAAATCAAGGATAGCCAAAAAAATCAATCAAAGACAAAAACTCAAAATGATCACTTGATCTCAAAAGCCTTCAAAACACTTAAGCAACCAAAAGCTCGTTGAGCTACAAGAAACAAGTCAGCTATAAATCCAGAATCACTAACTCCAGTTCAGTTTCAGAGAAATAATTATTCAAAGCTAGAGTTCTCTCATTACAAATTTGGTTCAGCACAAGCCAAATCAAGCAGAGTTCGGGTTTTTACAAATATGAAAACCTCAACAAATTTATGGAGAGCCCTGACCAAGCAGAACAGGTACTACAATGCAGTTCCAGCTCAGTAATCATCAAATCCAGCCACTTCTGCCCCTTCCAAACTGAAGAGGTCCTAATTCTGCCCATCCAAAAAGCCTTCCAAGGCTTGAAACAGATTAAAGCTCTGCCAAACTCGAACGTTGATATCAATTTATAGCTGAAGCTTGACAGTTGAAGGTGTTGATAGTCCAATCCAACACAGACATACCCAGTCCAGCCCGGATCAGAAGCATCTATCCAGGCAAAAATTGAAGACCAACGCTCTTTTTTCTCTTTTAGAGTTGGTCTTTCCTTTTTAAGCTTACCAAAGGACAGTTCTGCCTAAAAAATCCACTTTCTTATCATTTATTCTGGGCAGAACTACAAGTTTTGTACTGTGAAAAATTGTGAAGTTCTGACCAGTCTGAGGCAAGAAAAGAACTTACTTGAGAGATATTCATCACCGAAATTCACAATCGCTTGTTTAGAAATTAGTAACTTGGGGCGCAAGTTATCCATTTTGTAAAGAAGTCTGCTAGGGTTTTTGTTGCTAGCAGTGGCACGCTCATACACAAAAGAAAGTTGACTTGTTAACTAGTCAATGGTTTTCAAGACAATGGGGAACTTTACCCTACCATCACAGGAACGAATATAAAACGGGTGAACAAGAAAGAGGACCAATATAAGTTCTCAACTATATTGCAAAAAAGTGAGTGAGCATATTTGAAAAATAAACCCCAAACAACATACGCGTTGTTGGGAAAAAGTAGCAACTTCAGTTGCAACAGCTGGAGCCTCATTGGCTCTTCCTCTTCATCTGGCCAACCCTCTTCCCATATCTCTTAGCATACTTCTTGGCCAACCTCTTATACCTCTTGCCACCTAAACAAAGAGGACCAATATAAGTTCGCAACTACATTACAAATTTGTGAGACAGCATATTTGCAGAAAAATACCCCAAAAAACGTACACTTTGTTGAGAAGAAGTAGCAACTTCTTTTGCAACAGCTGGAGCCTCGTTGGCTATTCCTCTTTCTCGTCCTCTACCCCTCAGTCAAACTACCCCTCCCTTAGTGTGGACCTCTTTTTAGGCAGAAGATGCATTTGCCTGCAAGAGCACAAGGAATTATTACTTCCAAAACATGTAACAACTCTAAATTTGCATAATAAATAATTACCTATTGATTTTCTGAGTTCTGTCTGTCACACGTTGCCCTACTATGGCCACTTTGACCACATCTCCTACATGTGATCTTAATAAAAAGTCTTCTAAGCTTGTCTCTTGGTTGAACATAATTTGGAGGCATTGGATGTGGTGGGGGTGGTGGTGGTACCAGAATTTCAGCAGGTTCTTTGGACCTAGTTTTTTTTTGCCTTCCTAGCTGTACCCTAACATTTGGGGGATGTATTGGAGGATGCCCAGAGTTAGCCCACTGGTCCATTGAAGGGATGGGGTGAATCATTGGTTCATATGACTTCATATAAGTTGCAGGCTTGTAACATTCACCCACATAATCAATGGGGCTTTCATCCCTTTGAAAAATTGCAGAAATTGCATGGCCAATCCCACCTCCGACAAGAACATGTCCTTGCCCTAAAATCCACAACAAATTCTCCACCATACATGTGGGACACTTGATATGTTTGCGAGCCAACCAGTCGATGAATGCATGTGGAGGCATCTAACTTGTACTTCTCAATTATCTTCAAGATTCTTGGCCCAACTGGATATTTCCATTTCGGACATGCAGCCCTTCTATTTGCCATCATAAGCATCACAAGACTCTTATTCTCACCAAGCAAGCCAAAATGAACTGATCTCTTGCATCTACTATTGCTGAATTGAAACTTTCACAAAGATTGTTCAACAACAGATCACACTTAAACCGTGTATGAAAATGAGATCTGCTCCAATTCTTTGCAAGTCTCTTACTGAGCCATTTCCACGCTTCCTCATCCTCTTGTTTCATATTTTCCATTTCAGCTTCCCACCAAGGCATAGTTGTGGCTCTTGCAAGACATAGTTATGGCTCTTGCTGTAGCCTATAATATGTGTTTTAGAGCAAGATCAGAGTGTGATGATCTAAAGTTATTATATAAGTGTCACACACATCTTGTGCTCTGCAGTTGGATGTATAGTTTCAATTGCAGGTATGAGTCCCTTTTGCTTGTCACTAATGAACACATATGACAAACCATTTGTAATCTTTAGATCTTCAATCAACAGCCTAAGAAACCAAATCCACGATTGTTTGATTTCAATCTCAACAACTGCATAAGCAATTGGGAAACTGCCATTGTTGCCAGCCACCCCAACTACTGACAAAATCTGGCTAGGACAAAGACCTTTTACGTGGCACCCATCCACACTAATAACTGGTCTGCATCAATCTAAAAACCCTTGCCTGCTACCAACGAAGCAAACACACATCCTTAGAAAGATAGCTTGGCCCCCCACTTGTTCAGTTTTAATTACAACTGTACTTCCCTTGTTTGCCTTCTTCAATTCCTCTGCATAATCCCTTAACCTAGCATATTGTTCTATGTAACTCCCTTCAATCATTACTTTGGCCCTCTTTTTGGCCTTGTATATTTGATGTCTTGTGACATTCATCCAATAATCCTCCAAAACATCCTCTTGCAATGATTTCACATCCAAGTCTGTGTCTCCCTTCAGCTTCTTAGAACACCTATTGCAAAGCCACTTGGATGAGGCATACTTCAACTTGTCGACCCTCCCACAAGTGTGTTCCAAGCTCATAGTTTTGATTACAAATGTAGATTCACTCTTATCTATCTTTGAAGCATATAAATAAAATGGACATTTCAGTCCTCACATACATACTGCTTGGAGCCTCACTTTGTAAATTTTTTTTTAATTTTATCAACTTACCATGTATAATTGCATACTCCTCCATAGCTTCTCTTCAATACCTTTTTGTTTACAAATCGCATTCTCATCCTAAACTCTGGATTCCTTAAATCCACCTCTCTCCTGTACTCCTTCAACTTTGGCAATTTTTTTTTTCTTTCTTTTGCCCTTTTCCTCACCATTACCCTGATCTTGATCCTCTTCATCACTTCCTGTGTCCAAATCTGATGTGTTAGCACCATTTGATGATACCTCTCCTGGAGCTTCATAAGTAGGCCCAACTTTCTCATGTCCATAGGGCTAAACAGTAGGCCCAACATTCGTACATGCATTGGGGGCAATAGTAGGCTCAACATTCTCACCTGTATTGGGCTGAACAGTAGGCCGAACGTTCTCACCTGCTTTGGGCTCACCACTTAGGCCCCCAACTACCACATTCTCAGCTACAAGCACCTCATCCTCTTGTTCACTAAATTCATAATCACAATCCACAAATTCTGCATCATTTTCCTCATTTTCCCCTTCATTTCCAACCTCTCCATTCTCAGTTGCTGCAGCCTCATTTTCCCCTTCATTTCCAACTTCTACATCTACATCTGCATCCCTTGGTTCACTAAATGTGTGCCATGTAACACCCTTCCCATCATTTTCTACATCTGCATCATAGTTATATTATGCAATATCCAAACTAGGCCATGCAGCAAATGCTTGACTCCCAAACCCATTACCATTTGAATTTTCCAAATCTGTATAGTACAACACATGAACCCTATTACATAGCATGTATCCAACCATTTCAACTACTTTAGCATCAGAGGTAATAAGCTCCAATATGTTACTATCCTTTTGTCCAGCCTTTCTATACCTAATCTCCATAGTTTGCTCAATTTTCGAAACATCTATTGTATACCCCAACTCTTTCCCTATCTTCCTTAAATCCAGCAATGACAGAAAGTCATCAACAACATTATCTAAATAACAGACCTTACCACCTTTATAAACTCCATTTTCAAACATACCCCCATGGTGTAGTTCAAGAGTGAATCTGTCAGAGATAGCTGAAAAAAGTACACCTCAAATTTCAAAGTTAGCTGCACACACATCTCGTTTATCTAATGCCATAGGTTTAGGGTTTTAATTTTTTTTTACAGTTTCACTCAATACTAATAGTGAATTAAGTGTGAAGCAGACAACAAAGGGACCACACCAAACATAAAAACCTATACTTTGCAGTCAATGCCAGCATAAAGGAAATAAAATGCCAGAGATTTTAAACATAAAGAAACTGACCTTTGGACCAACACTTGCAAACAAAAAGCATCGATTTGCAAAACAAGATGAATATAAAATACAGACAGAGAATCTCTTACCGTATTTGGGATTCTCTCCACCCCAACGGAACTTGAACTCCATCAGTGACAAGCATCCACAATGATCGAAATCCAGAAATTCCCGCAAAACCCGCAAATAGGAACCCTAGCAACTCCAAAATCTTTACTGTTGCCTTTGCACCTCCTGTTTCCCGAACTGAAGACTTCATCTTTGGCTAATCGAAGAAGACAATCAAAGCCTTTTAAGGTTTAAAAAGACGCATATACCTTTTCAGGTTTAAAAAGACGCATATACCCATCGTAGACCCCACCACTGGCATTGACTTGTTAAAAACTCACAGAAAATGTAACGGTTGGATCAAATGGGCGATTAAAATAGAGTTTATGGACCATTTGAACGAATAATTTAATTGAGGAACCAAAATGTAAATCGCGTACAAGTTTAAGGACCGTTTGAGTAAGTTACCCTAAGTACTTCTGATCTTTCTCATAGAAAATACACCCACGTCTCATTCTAGTATAGTCATCTATGAATAGGATAAAGTACTTATTGTTATCAAGAGATGAAGTCCTCATGGGTCCACAAACGTATGTGTGAACAAGTTCCAACAAGGCATTAGCTCTCCAAGCCTTTCCAGATGGAAATGCTTGTCAATGTTGTTTGCCAAGTTGGCAACCTTCACAAACATCATGGATCTCTTTTATGCTTGGAAGGTCTCTTATCATATTCTTTTGGTAAAGAGTTTTTTTGTTGCAGATCAAACATCTTTTTCAGCTGCTTCCCTTGTTCATCAATTTGCAACTTGAAATTTAGCTGAATCTGTTTGTGCAAGTAAATAAATGAAATTGAAATATTAGAATGTAACCAGAGGTACTTGGCATTGTGTTTTATATTAGTCCTCTGCAACATCAAAGTCTTCCAAGTTCAGAGATCTCTTTTTACTGGCACAAAGACAAGCCCTGAGAATTCCTAACTGATTTAGCTAATGTTATGAGTTGCAAACCAGTTTACAGTTATTAACCCTAACAAGGACTCTAATGCAGAGTAAAATACAATGTGGAAACAAGAAACTCAATGGATCCTATATATAAAAATCATATAATCTTGACACACCACTGGGATAGTGAGATGGATCTCGTCTATGCACCTGTAACGAAGAGGCCTCTCGACATGTAGTTGCAGTTGCAGCGCCTCTCTGATTCTTCCCTCCATTAATCAAATAGTTGTTAAAACAAGACCAAAGCATATGTAGATGGTTTTAAGATGTGTATTTGGCCTGCAGGTTTTTTATGCCTTAACCATGGCAGCTATGGGAATTTCTCAGTCGTGCTCCTTTGCTGTTGATTTTAGTAAAGCCAAGAATGCTGCTGCTTCCATATTTGCAATAATAGACAGGAAGTCAAAGATAGACTCTAGTGACGAGTCTGGTGTGAAATTGGACATCGTAAAGGGAGAGATTGAGCTTCACCATGTAATCTTTAAATATCCATCTAGGCAAGACATACAGATTTTCCGAGACCTAAGTTTGACTATCCATTGTGGCAATGTAAGCACTTCATCATTGATTTGGATTTCAATTCTGTTATTTTTTTTATAAATAAATTTATTATCTTATAATATTTTAGTTTGATGACATGATGATGAAGTTTAGGTCTTCATATAGGTGGTTCTTTTGTGAATCTCTTTTGCAGACAGTTGCCTTGGTTGGAGAAAGTGGGAGTGGAAAATCCTCAGTAGTAGCATTGTTGCAAAGATTTTATGATCCGGATTCAGGTCATATCACACTTGATGGAATTGAACTTGGAAAATTCCAATTGAAATGGTTAAGGCAACAGATGGGGCTTGTGAGCCAAGAACCTGCTTTATTTAACGACACCATCCGCGCCAACATTGCATATGGAAAAGAAGGAGATGCAACTGAGGCCGAAATTATAGCTGCATCCGAGTTGGCCAATGCCTACAGGTTCATTAGTAGCTTAGGACAGGTTAGAACATTAATGCATTATAATAAATGTTTTTGGGTACAAGTCAACTGAAAATATTCCAGACCCAATTGTAAATGCATTATAATAAATGAAAATATTCCAGACCCAATTGTAAATGCATAGCCTGATGTGCTTTTCATGTCATCCATTTATCCAGCCCAATCACTGTCTGTGTAGCCAATTAGTCTTGGATCTGTAGTAGACTTATACCATATGCCATAGTAAATTGTGCTGTGTGTTGAGGCCCAAAAAATTCACGGTTCGGCCCAGTGCGATACCTTACCGAGAAGAAACCCGATTTGGGCACACGAAAGTTCATCATATGCGTTTGCACACATGCCACGCCAAGCAAATAAGCAACACGCCACGCTACAAGCTTAAGTGGGCCTAAGCCGCGCAAGATGCCTGGGCTTGCTTGAGTGGGTTGTTGTATGGATGGTAATAAGTTGACATGAGACCCATTGATGGGCTGAGAAATGGAAGTCCCGGGGTTGCTTGGGAGCCCCAGAACTCAAGCCCATTTCTTAGGCCCAAATATGTTACTTCAACCAAAATAGCCCATTACTTCAACCAAAATAGCCATTAACTCAACAAAAATAACCCAACAATTGATGAAGTTAGCCCATTCACTTGATAAACCAACTTATTGTCCTAGAAGGCCCAAGACACTCAAGAAAATATCTGCAAAATCGCCAGCACCTAGCTGAAAACAAAAACCACAATGAAAGCCAAAATATCCATGTGTGTAAGCTGCTGGGAAGCTCCAGCACATGGGAGGGAACAAATTTCAAGTAAAATCATCCAAAAAAACCAAGGGATACTTGAGCAAAACACCCTCCAAACCAGTGTACATACCCATTTCTTTCCCTCATCAAACCTAGCCTTGGAAGAGGGGAGAAAAGAAGGAAGAAAGATGGCTGAAAATGGGGATTCTCCACTGAGGCAGCTGTGGGAAAGGGGCCTTGAGCTCCCAAAAATCCCTAATTTTGTGCAAATGGGCAGAAGAATTTTCACTAAAATAGGATGATTGAAGGGATGAGGGGAGAAAAGAAGGGAAAGACTTGATCGAATTATACAAAAACCATTAGGGTTTCTTGGAAAATGATAGCTTCCAGCGCCTATAAAAAGGGCATTTCCTACCCATCATCACAACACACATCTGGAGAGCAAGCTTTATCTCTCACCTTTGAAACATCTGCAATTTCGAGCTCATCCTTCCATCTCTTCCAATTTTTCCTTTTGGTAAACTTTTCCAAAGCTTGACAGAGTTTTCGTCAAGCTGCCGGAAACTACCTAGCAGCCCACTACTTCATCATTAGCTAAAACAACCACATCTAGAGAGCAAGCTTCCTCTCTCACCTGCAAGACCCCGCAAATTAGTGCTCTATTCATCCTTTTTCCCCCAAGAACACATAACTTTCTCTTCAGTGCTAAACTCATGGCAACTTTGCTTCCATGTCACAAGCCTCTCATGCCAAGCTAAGATTCTACCTGTAAGCATAAAGAATTTATCTGTAAGCAGCCATTATTTTTTTAGGTGAAGGTAACCAAGGTGTTTCCTAAGGCATCTCTGTCCTTTCGAAGCATTTTTTGGGGCTTGATCTTCGAACTCAGGCTCAATGGGCAATTTCATCCATTTTGCTATTTACGGCAGCCCAGACCTGTAGTAGCTGCCGGAACGAAAAGCCCCTACATAAATAGGCAACTTCACTAGGGATCAGGCTGTTATCTTCACCAATGCCTCCAGAGAAGA
Organism: Prunus persica; assembly: GCF_000346465.2. NCBI lineage: Eukaryota > Viridiplantae > Streptophyta > Magnoliopsida > Rosales > Rosaceae > Prunus > Prunus persica. Next base: position 11,067,763 of record NC_034011.1, on the reverse strand, counting down.
AGCCCAGAAGCAATAAACCAGAGAAAATAAAGAGATAAGAACATTTCCTCTTTCTTGTTTTTTCTTTTGTTGGCTATCTACTTTGCATAACAAGCATAATAAGGGTGACTGACATGTGCCTTTTGCTTGTTTCTTAGATCTCCATTCTCAAGCAAAAACATATCTTGTATGAGGGATGGTGGCTTAGGCAAATCCATCATTCATCCCATTGAAGCGAACTACAAAATACTTGGGGGCTTCGCGCCAAGCAAATCTGTATTTAAAAAAAAAAGAGGAGTCAAAATTCAGTTCCAAATGACTTGGGGGCTTCCTGCCAATTGAAAAAAAAAGAGTCAAGCACAAGCACTTCAAAGTTTCTCATGCTAAACCAAGCTATGCCTCGGTTTCGAGAGCTGTGATTCAACATTATTCACATCTTCAACCAAGTCCAAGCTATACATTCATTCATCACTATTTCCACCACTTGCCTTATTTTTTTTCAAACCTTCTTAGCCTCTACCCGATTTCAATCCATCCTTACAACAATTAAACAACCTCATTACACCTCTAAAAGAACACTTGAAGTGACCTCAACGACTAGCTTGTTCTTCTCATGCTTTGGAACCTCTAAATCAAGTCTGAAAAAAGATATAGACACTAGAGAGATACTCGTGAAAAAAAAAAATTTGAAAAAAAAAAAAACAGAGGTGCCAGAAGCATATTTTCTTACATTCTTCCAGCTCCTACTCTACAAGTAAAGAATTTCTGGCACTTGCCTTATTTCAAATCTTCTTAGCCCCTATCCTATTTCAAACATCATGCTAGTGTATATGCTCCTTAACCAAAAACTCACATTTATTCTTACAAGTTCCCAGCAAATCAGTAAGAAGATGGCATTCCTCATGCTTTGGAACCTCTAAATCAAGCTTGAAAAAGATACAAGGGAGTACCTTGGCCAGATCAGGTGCCAGAAGGGAACTCGTAAACGAAAACGGGGTGCCTAAAACATAATTTTTTCCAAAGACAAGTTGCAAGCAGCCAAAACTCACTTTGATGCTATCAAAATCCTAGAAAATTAGACTTCTCATGCTTTGGAGGTTTTGAACAAGAGAATACGTTAGCCAAAATCAGACGCCGGAAAGGTACTCATACACAAAGGGAGGCGCCAGAAGCATAATCTTCTCACAGTGCAACCAAACTCATCTATCAAGCATTTGACGAAATTCACAAGGTGTGATACCAATCTGCATGCCAAGAAATTTCATTTCATTCAAGCATTCCAAGCAATTCATTTCAAGCAAATTGAAGAACTCATGCTCTTACGATTATACCATTCCACTTCATGCTCTCATGACAATATTGCTCAAGAATATGCTCTAGCAATACCCAGATCAGCACTCAATGCCAAGAGAAGGGACATGCTAAATTCCCAAGCAAAAGCAGCATGCCAAGCAAAACTTATACACAAGCTTTCCAACCATCCAAGCTAGAACATCCCACCTTTGAAAAATCACTAGAAATCAAGCTTACAACCAACAAATCCCAAACTTTTCAGATTAGAACTAGACATATCAAGCTTCATTTTTCCAAAATTTAGTTGCATTTTGAGCTAAGGAAGCATGTCAAACAGATTCCTAAAACAGCCCATGCAGTAGGAACTGCACAGCTCCAGTAGCTTAACCCCTTATTTTGAAATTCCACAGAAAATTCATTTTTTCTTCAAGTGACGCAAGACCAATTTCAACATAACCATTGAGAAGTCATTTGCATGTCTCAAAAGCTCCAACTCAGATTCGAAAAGAAACATTTCAAAAGTTCAAAAAACTACCAGCAAGCTACTTTGAGATATTTTAACGAACACTTGGCATGCATTACCCAAATGAGCTTGTATGACTCTTGTTTATCACCAAGCTAGAATCCTAAACCAAAAGCCCAACCTCAGAATTCAATTTATAGTTCACAAATGCTGAGAAATACAGAGGAACTCAAGCATTCAAGCATAGAAAACAAGCATGCAACAAAGGCATCAACATCAACTCATGAACATGCTTCAGACAAATGGAGGCAGAAAGCACTAGAATGGGTGGATGATCCTCAATTTTGGATATGTTATAAACAACATAATTTCGAACAAATTTTGTGAAGCAAGCGCAATCATCCAAGCATCATAAATTAAAGTCACATGCAGAAGCAGAATCTGCAGAAACTCACCAGCCACGGATGAATGCAGAAGTTGCAGTCCAGCCTTGAGGTATCAGAAAAATTCAAACAATTCTACAAATTTTACAGGCTACAGTAATCGAGCAGATGAACAACTTTCATCAAGGAAGTTTTCTGATCCGAGCTTCTGAAATATGACTTATGTACTGATGCACAGTACCCACGGGGTTTGAATCTTGAAGAGAGAAGAAAGAGTTGAAGGAGGGTCATGCTATAGAAACAACGCAAATTCAGTCCACAACCATACCAATTCCAAAATCCTATATGATATGCTCCTGGAAAATAACACAAGCTCTATTTTCATGCTGCCGGAAGAGTGAACCCTCATGACATGCCAAGCTATATCTTGATTCAACTCAACCGTTAGATTATCCACATCCTCATAGCAAGTCCAAGCTAATCATGCCAAGCCAAGTCACGTTTTTTCCAGCACCTATTCCATACCAAACAAAACAGTTTCCAACACCTATCCTGTTTTAAACATCCTTCCAGCACCTGCCCTGTTTCAAATATCCTTCCAGCACATACCCTATTTCAAACACCCTGCCAGCACCTGCTCTGTTTCAAATATCCTTCCAGTACATGCCAATGCCAAACATCCAAGCATACAAGTCTAAATCAAGCATACACGCTAATGGCAAACATCCAAGTATACAAGCCAAAATCAAGCGTACACGCCAATGCCAAACATCCAAGCATACAAGCCTAAATTAAGCATAAGCGTCAATGCCAAGCATCCAAGCATACAAGCCAAAATCAAGCGTACACGCCAATGCCAAGCATCCAAGCATACAAGCCAAAATCAAGCATACATGCCAATGTCAAGCATCAAGCCAAAATCAAGCATACATGTCAATGCTAAGCATCAAGCCAAATACCAAGCATACATGCCAACATCAAGCATACATGCCAATACCAAGTCAATGTAACTCTTGCAAACCACAATCATGCGGAATCAAGCCTCTCTAGTCACTCAAGCAAATAAATCACGCAAGCTAAATAGTTATCTTGAGCTAATCCACCAAGCATTTTCTTCTATATCATGCCACAAAATAGGTCAACTCTTGGTAACTCTAGTAAGTGACCTCCAAAATTACAGTGTCTAGGAAAGTTCTTCAAGGCAACCCCCTCAGTGTTTAAGAAGGATTGGGTTTTTAAGTGGGACCATTGAGACCCCTCCAACCTTCTCGAAAAAAAACCTGGCTGTAATTTCAGAGACACTTAACTAGTCATCCTTGAGTTGTTCCTAAACCCATGCCATGCCATGCCACTGCCATTTATTTTGGGTTGGAAATTGATTATTTGGACCATTTCAATACACATTCATGGTCCCAATAATCAAGGGGGCTAATGTTGAGGCCCAAAAAATCTACGATTCTGCCCAATTAAATTCTCGGCCCAATGCGATACCTTACCGAGAAGAAATCTGATTTGGGCACACGAAAGTTCTTCATATGCGTTTGCACACATGCCACACCAAGCAAATAAGCAACACGCCACGCTACAAGCTTAAGTGGGCCCAAGCCAAGCAAGATGCCCGGGGCTTGCTTGAGTGGGTTGTAGTATGGATGGTAATAAGTTGACATGAGGCCCATTGATGGGCCGAGAAATGGAAGTCCCGGGGTTGCTTGGGAGCCCCGGAACTCAAGCCCATTTCATAGGCCCAAATATGTTACTTCAACCAAAATAGCGTATTACTTCAACCAAAATAGTCCATTAACTCAACCAAAATAACCCAACAATTGATGAAGTTAGCCCATTCACTTGATAAACCAACTTATTGTCCTAGAAGGCCCAAGAAACTCAAGAAAATATCTGCAAAATCTCCATCATGATTAAATTTGTTCTTATAGACCCATTTAACCCCAATAATCTCTTTGTCTTTTGGACGATCAACGAGTTCCCATGTTTTGTTTTTCTCAATTGTTTTAATTTCTTCTTCCATAGCTTTTCTCCAGATTTCTTCTTTTACTAAAACTTCAAAACTTTCTGGTTCTATAGTTATGAAGTTGCAAGTTTCATATATATCTTGGAGTGATCTAGTTCTTTGTTCTGGTTCTGGACAGCCTTCATGTTGTATGGCTGGAAGAGTTGTAGGTTGAGGAATGGTACCTGGAGTTTCTTCAGTTTCCTCTCTGCAGGGTTGTGTTATATTAACACCTTTCAACCTTTTCTTCCTCCCAATTCCATGACGCCGATTCATCAAACTCAACATCTCGGCTTATCATGAACTTCTTAGTTTTGGGATTGTAGACTCGATAGCCTTTAGATTGAGAATTGTAACCCAGGAATATGCCAATTTCATATTTTTCTTCTAGCTTGTGTCTTTTCTCTTTAGGAATGTGCACATAACAAATGCATCCAAATACTTTGAGATGCCTTGCTGATGGCTTTATATTACTCCAAGCCTCAATAAGAGTCTTATTTTGTAAAGCTTTTGTTGGGCATCTATTTAGCAAGTATACTATTGTATACACAGCTTCTGCCCATAATGTGTTTGGCAAGCCTTTTTCAAATATCATGAATCTTGCCATCTCCATGATAGTTCTATTTTTTCTTTCTTAGACTCCATTTTGTTCAAGAGCATAGCCAACTGTTAGTTGATGTTCTACTCCTTCATCTTTACAAAATTTGTTGAATTCTTTAGAGGTATTTTTTTTCCTCTATCACTTCTTAGAGCTTTAATATAGTGGCCACTTTGTTTTTCAACATGGGTTTTGAATTTTTTTGAAGATATTAAATACTTGGGTAAATTACTCAAATGGTCTTCAAACTTATACGCAATTTACATTTTGGTCCCTCGATTAAATTATTCATTCAAATTATCCATAAACTCCATTTTAATCGCCCATTTGATCCAACCATTAGGTTCTGTCAATGTTGCCGTCAAATTTAAGGGTAAAACGTTCCAAAACGTGTAGAATAGCCAGCTCTTTAAGCCACAAAGGCGTCATTCGAGGAATCCACCTTCTTCTTCGACGAAGGCTGAGATGTCTGAAAGTTCAACAGATTCAACTCGATCCAATTGGTATTGCTTTTGTGGGATGAAGATTAAATGGCGCACTTCATGGACAGATCTGAACCAGGAAAGAAGGTTTGAGGCATGCGACCAAAATTGGGTAAGACAAAGTAAGGGTTTTGTTATGTTTAAGTGAAGAATTGAATGGTGTGTTGGGCTCTGATTGATTGTGTGTAACAAATAATGTGCATAATAGCCAAACAAGACATCATTTCTTTGAATGGCTGGATAATGAAACATGTCCAAGAGGAAAGGAAGTGCTTCCTGAATTGCTTAGAAGACTCAGTGGTATGGAGGAAGAAATTAGAGCAAGAGATGAGCAACTAAGATTAATGGAAGCAGAGAAGAAAAAATTGGAAGAGAAAGTGAGTGTTGTAATTGAAGGAAAAAAGGAATTGGAATGGAGTAGACAGAGACTATTGAAATTGGGGTTTGCTTTGATTCTTTCATGGTGTTTGTTTGTAATTGTGGTGATGAGTAGAAAGATTTGGCTATGAATGTTAGGTCTGTAATGGCCTTTTAGGTTTGTAATGGGATTATAGGTATGAATGTAATGTGGTGTTTGTTAGCTATGAATGTAATGTGGTGTTTGTTAGCTATGAATGTAATGTGGTGTTTGTTAGCTATGAAATAGTTTGTGGAGTATTTTAGGTAAACCAATTCCATAACCAAAAACTAATTGCATAACCAAAAACCAATCCCATAGCCAAAAACAATTCGATAACCAAACTGCACAGCATAAACCAATTCCATTACCAATATGTAGAGTTAACTCTAATCCACAATTCCATAAAATTACATCCCAAATTACAGAACCTAAACCAAAAGACAGAGTGTAACTCTAATCCAAAAGGTGTGAATCCACAAAATAACATCCCAAAAGCTGTGATCCTATTGTTTGTACTGTAAGCCAAAATGCAGGGTCTTTACATAACCAAAATGCATATCCTGAACAAAATCCACATCCCAAATTACACAAAATATATATGATTCCCCCTGCCTTGTGAATGATTATGGTTGTGATAGAACTTCTGTAGGCCTTTTGAATGTTCCTCCTCTAATAGCAGCCCTTTTGAATGTGCCCCCTCTAATAGCTAGAAGTTTGAATATGGAACCAGGTTAGGCAATGACAGAATTTGAAGATGGATTTGTGCTCTCTTGTGTAGGTGCAGCTGACTGTGACAATGGTATATTTGTCATTCCTCTTGCCAAACCTCTGACCATAGTTCTTGGCAAACCTCTTCCCACACCTCTTGCCAACTAAAGAAATGTTTAGGCCAAAATTCCACTTGCCCAGCGCTGGAGGCCCAGAAAGACAAAGCAATCTCAGGATCAAAGCAATTTGGACTTTTGGTTGATGGAACCAGAAGATTCTCATCTCTGTTGATGGACTGCTTGGACAGAAGGATTGAGTCATAAAGCCCAGTCCTCTTCCACTGAGCTTCATACCTTGGGAGAAGCCTGTCAATCCAGTCTGCCCACTTCACTGCATTATTTCTCACTTCACTAGAGGGAAATGAGCGGCTCAGAAGAGCTCTGAAAGCATAAAGGAACTTCACCATCTTCTTTAATCAATTTTTCCAGCTGGGACAAAACCAAACCAATGACGCCCCAGAACTCCAGAATGTTCTGGGCAAAAGGATGAAGCTTGCTCCGGATTTCAATCGCATGCTTATCAACGCTTGTGCCAGTAATAAAGGCAGGAGGAATAGAAGAAGAGGAAGAAGCAGCAGGAGTTTTTAGGAAGGCCATATTTAGTTTTAAAATTGGAATAGAAGGAATCAAATCATAAGAAATCAAGGTTGGGTCGCAGAAAAAGGCAAAAGAATTCTGAGGATTTTGAAAGAAATCAGAGTCTGAAAGAGTTAGGTTTTCAGATGAACAGGAGCTTAGGGTTCGAAATTCTTTTGAAAAGGGCTCGAAATCATGGAAAGAAGAAGGCAAAACGTCATCTGATGATGGCTAGCTAGTAACTAGCTAATAACTACCCAGTTTCTCACGAAGTCTAGTTCAATAGACAAGACGTGGCAGACATGGGTTAGTTACAGCAGAGGAGAGTGGCACGCAACATTAATGGCCAATTGATTCAAATCTGAATTCGAACCATTTTCCAAAACAGTTCATATTCAAGGGGGGCATTGTTTAGGCCAAAATTCCACACGCCCAGCGCTGAAGGCCCAGAAAGACAAAGCAATCTCAGGATCAAAGCAGTTTGGGCTTTTCGTTCAATTGGAATCAAGAGCCCAAAATTAAAAAGCCCATGTCAATTTCGGGCAACCACCAAAGTCTTTCTCAAGAATGGGCCAATTCTCAACACACCTAGCCCATTTCTTTTTCAGGAAAGGGCCATGAGACAAAACACATGGGTTTTTTATCCACTAAAAGAGACTAGCCCAGCTCTTTTTTACACCATTGATCTCAAAACCCATAAAACAAGTCATTAGTGTTGTAAAGTCAAGGATGGATCCCACAATGGTAGTGCCCACTACCTAATGGATTGAAGAACATCATGATGAAAGCACTATGGGAAGGCATCATTACACACCCAATGGAAGCCAAGCAACTTTGCCTATAAGTGAACTTCCTCCTTTCATTGTAAGATACACACATATGAATGAGAAAAACATTCAATGAGAAACATTAGATTTCTATGCTTGATCTATCTCAATCCCCTCTCCAATTTCTCTTTAGTTTATAACACGTTATCAGCACGAATTCGCTTTCAAAAATACCAGCTGAATTCTCTGATTTTTCTCTCTGCTTCTGGTTTCTTCTCTCTGTTTCTTCTTTGTTTTGTGTCTCAGAGGCACAACCTTCTGTTTCTGTGGTTAAAGGGCTTTCGTGGTCCTTCTACGAGTCATCAAAACCCAAAACGAAGGAGATTATCATGACATAAGACCTGCAGCCATGATGCTCAGCTGGAACAATACATGTGCAGATGAGCCTAAACTGAAGGAGAAAACAAACAAAAGCATCGTCGCCGATCACGTCGGAAAATGCTCCAGATCCGACGAGCCCAGCAACGAAGCCAGACTGGGCATACTGGAGCTGGCCAACATGATCAGCGTCCCCATGTCCCTAAACGCCGTCGTTCGCCTCCAAGCTCGCCTCCCTCTGCGACAGATCCGGAGAGTTTTAAAGTTCACTTGGGTCCTCCTCCTCAAAGCTCACAGAGCCGGTTTTCGGGCTTGTTCTTGGCGAGGAGCCTGATCTCCATGGCCGCCTGCTTCTGCTCCTCAATCGAACCGGTGACTCAGAGATGAGGAAGTCCTCCTCAGAAGGACCTGCAAACTCAACCATGGACCAGTTTGGGTTCTCCATCTTGACTACCACGGACTTCACAAACACCAAAAACATCAGCAAAAGCAATTACAACCCTTAATTTCAATTTCAGTTTCAGAGTCTAGAAATCGAAGATGAACCATTTGAACAGAGTTTGAATGGCGGCGAGCGTGGTCGTGGTGCAGGTCCCTGCCGACCAGGGGCCTAAGTGGACATCCGGTCTTAAATCCTTCCAGCTAAGCCCACCAAGCTCAGGGCTCTCTCTCTCTCTCATCAAATCAAAGGATGAGGCTAAAGATTTACCTTTTTTGGTGACTCAATCACCGAGGAGTCTTTCGGTGATGGTGGCTGGGGTGCCTCTCTTGCCCATCATTTCTCTCGCACGGTTGACGTGGTGTTAAGAGGGTACAGTGGCTACAACACCAGGTGGGCTCTGCAAGTTTTGGACAGGGTCTTTCCGAGCAGTGAAAACAGAGAAGATGCTCCACTAGCTGTCACCGTCTCCTTTGGCGCTAATGATGCTTGCCTCCCCGATAGGTGCTCTACTTTTCAACACGTGCCTGTCAATGAGTACAAGCATAATCTCCACTCCATTGTCTCCTTTCTCAAGGATGATGGGGCGGATGAGATTAAAGGAGCAGCACCCACCGAAATGATGAGATTCCCACCATCTTTTTAATTATTATTATTCTATATTATTTAATATTAATATTAATGCATGTGCTAATGGCAGGTCAAATGAAAACACAGTGACAAGCGTGATACCTTACAGCAAATTAGCACTAAGTTGCAGATGGTCATGCTTCTATAATATATATATATATATATGAAAAGTTGATGGTAATATAATATACTATATTTATCTGCCATTCTATTAATAACCATTAACAAAAATGGACCCTTGGTAATACTAAACATATTATCAGTGGGAGACCGTTACTAATACTAACATTTTTCTTATTTTATTCGGTGGTGGTTTTAACCCCACATTTATTTACTGTATGGTGTAGGATTATTACCCATACGACAACATTTATTTAAAAGGGTGGTGCGGGTTTATCGCCCACGCCTTTACTTTTATTTAAATGTATGGAGCAGAATTAGTGCCCATACAAGCACATTTAATTTACCGCACATTTAATTTTATTTAGAGTATGGTACGGGATTAACGTCCATACAGCAAGCAATTTAATTTATGAATTTAATTTACCGCACATTTACATTTATTTAAAGGGTGGTGCGGGTTTATCGTCCACGCCTTTACTTTTATTTAAATGTATGGTGCGGGTTTATCGTCCATACCAGTAATTTATTTACCAGCAATTTATTTTATGGATTAAATGTGCTGTATGATGAGTTTTTTAAAGTAGGCAGATCAGGACCAGAAGTTCCTTGATCCTCATCATACAATTACATCAGGACTTGAAGATCCTTGATGATGATGTTAATATGAGAGCTGGCAGTCTCTCCGGTACTATTTTTGTAAACATGTGATTGATCTTGAGGGTCCTTGATCCCTGACATGTAAATAAGGACCTGGGGTTCCTTAATGATGTAACAGTACCGTATTGGTTCATAATGCCGTACACATGGATGATAACTGTACTGGCAAATGTACTGTATACATGAATAGTGCCGTATACATGAATAGTGATGTATGCATAAATATTTACCATTTTTGGGTAAACTATCACTATTCAAAAGGGAACCTGCAGTTCCTTAAACTCATGGATGAGCAATTAAATGAGATGCCAGAAGTTCCTCAAAATATGGACAATTATGTAAGGGCTTGAAGTCCAGAAGTATGTACAGAAAATTGTAAAAATATCCATACCATGAGAATATGTGATTTTGGCCCGAAGTTCAAAATCTAAGGGGATTGAATGTCCATACCATGAGAATATGTGATTTTGGCCTGAAGTTCAAAATCTAACAGTGTTGAGAACCTGAAGTTCCAACAATTAAATGGACAACCCTTGAGGTATTATTGCAAATTGTGGTACGCCACATATTTCTTTGGCATAAGAGAATGATGAATTTAATAAAGTTCGATTTTGTTATAATCGACACCTCAAGGAAGAAATATATTTTGTGAATTCCGGTTGTTAAGAATACACTGTGAAATGGATAATATCAATATAAACCTCAAATGATGAATTGAGGCTCCCCACATATTTTGATATATCTGGGCCAGAAGCACATGGATTCAAATATATGAGAAATCCCGAATTTGAGGTTGTGGGTATATAGTAGTTAATGCTCTTCACTACTATATTGCGATATTATCGTAGCTTTTACTCAATTCATATTTCATGTCCATTTGAAAAGGACAATCCTTTGACATGTCAATATTCATATTATGCACGCCTAATGCGTAGCAAATTATATGGGTTAAAGTCCCATAATATGGGTTAAAGTCCCAGAAATTAATTGACATGTATGTATTAATCTGTGGCATGCCTGCAGCATGACAGATATATGTATCCATGAATTATTAATGCAAATTTTACAGATTGTAAGTTGGATACATTGATAATACACTGCACAGATTAAAGTCCCATAAGAACAGAATATGGGTATAGCAGAAATCAATACAATGCACCCCTGTTGCGTAGCAAATGATGTGGATTGAAGTCCCGAAAGGACAATCCTTTGACATGTCAATATTGATATTATGCACGCCTAATGCGTAGCAAATTATATGGGTTAAAGTCCCATAATATGGGTTAAAGTCCCAGAAATTAATTGACATGTATGAATTAATCTGTGGCATGCCTGCAGCATGACAGATATATGGGTTCTAAATATTCCAACTCTCTAAATAGAGATTATCCACGCCCTACTATAAAATAACGCTCCATTGGAGGTTATAATCCACATTCTCACATAATAAAAGCCCCATGAAGTGGCTTGGGTACCCAAAAGCAAAAGAAATGCTTATAATTGATGCATGCGCATGCACATGAGAATTGTGAGATCATGAATTGATGAATGACAATTTTTGATTTTGGAGTAGCTACTCAAATCATCAATGGGCTGTGTTGATTGGAACCACGTTCAATTATTAAATGTCGACAATATTATTGGCCAAAATGGAATGAGGTAATTCCATTATAGATGAGAATGAACGTGAAAGAACAAACCCACAGTACGAACCCCAAAAGATGTTAATACTGAAATTTATACTTGGGTGTTCGGAATAAAAAGGAATATACCTACTTTGTATGACACACTGTTTCTAGCAGAAACAAGGAATGTTGGGTTTCTCCATATTTACAGATTCAATTGTGCCCCCCCTTATTACACAATTACGGAGACCAACATATTATCTTTAAGGGTTATTAAATGCACGGAGCATATCACCAGAAGCGATTTCCTAAAGATATATAAATAGCTGGGTAAAAGCTATATAATGTGTCATAAAGTTTAATCCCCTTTAGACAAAATCCGTTGAGAGGATTAACATTGCATAAAGCAAGTCCCTAAAGGACATGTGCTTGAAGCACAAAATTTGTACTCAATATTAATATGCATAAATTACCTCAGTGAGTACATTGATTATAATGTGATTGCAACACATTAAAGCTTCTGCAGAATTCTCGAAATATTTGTCTCGATCGAGCATTATGCCAACAAGATTCTTGCTTATACTAAGAGAGTCTTATCCGTTGGTCCTTAAATATTTTTCCGGAAGTATACTAGACCAGATAGAGCTCAGCTCCATCACCACCACTTTGGGATGATACTATGAAAATTTTTATGGTCGCTTACTGGACAAAAGCTAGTCATAAATTTTTCAGGGGGAGATATTCACAAAGGGGAGTGTGGTTTTAATAAAGACCTTCATACACTGTACTCTTTTTCCTTCATCCAGGTTTTTATCCCACTGGGTTTTTCCTGGTAAGGTTTTAACGAGGCAGTGTCGCTCAAGATTGACTCACAGAAGCAGTGTCAACTACGATATTCAGAAAGGTGATCAACAGTATGACTTAAAGATATTTTGCCAAGCATCAGGGGGAGCGTGCTATCAATAAAGATCTTCAAACACTGTACTCTTTTTCCTTCGTCCAGGTTTTTATCCCACTGGGTTTTTCCTGGCAAGGTTTTAACGAAGCAGTGTCGCACGCGTGTCAATATACATAGAATTTTATGTTACACATGATTATGTACTCTTTTTTCTTTTGACCAGTTTTTGTCCCACTGGGTTTTTTACTGGCAAGGTTTTTAACGAGGCATATTCCATACCATTTGTGGTCTCCAAGGGGGAGTGTTGTAAAGTCAAGGATGGATCCCACAATGGTAGTGCCCACTACCTAATGGATTGAAGAACATCATGATGAAAGCACTATGGGAAGGCATCATTACACACCCAATGGAAGCCAAGCAACTTTGCCTATAAGTGAACTTCCTCCTTTCATTGTAAGATACACACATATGAATGAGAAAAACATTCAATAAGAAACATTAGATTTCTATGCTTGATCTATCTCAATCCCCTCTCCAATTTCTCCTTAGTTTATAACAATTATATCTTTTTGGAAAAATCTATTCTCAAAGAAGCCCACGTGACTACCTAACTTTGAAAAGTCAACAAATTCAACTAGTCACAAGAGAATTGATAGGGAATTAATGACGGCAGGTCTTAAACAGACAGATGTCTCCAATATTTTCAGTCAAAAGAAGATCAAAATCCCATTCTATACAATTCTAAATCAGGACAGGCATCATTTCCAAGGGATAAGCAGACTACATTTTCTAAAGAGATAAGTAGGGTGCAGGGAGTTGTTTATCTGGAAAATCAAACTAACCATCACGGCAGATTGAACCCTTGCAAAGAGCAGTTAGAAGTTGAAAAGGGATTAGGCTTTCTTTCAAAAAAAACAGAGAAAGAACTGACTGTTGATAGCTTTTTGACAGAATAGATTAAAATCCCTTTTTTCTTGACATTTAAAATAAAAGATCTTGCCTTCAGGATATCTGCCGCCCATTATTAAAAGATTAGAAATCTCACTCCAGCATTTCCTATAAATATGAGAGAAGGTGAACAGATCAAAGACAGCCAAAAAATCAATCAAAGACAAAAACTCAAAATGATCACTTGATCTCAAAAGCCTTCAAAACACTAAAGCAACCAAAAGCTCGTTGAGCCATAAGAAGCAAGTCAGCTATAAATCCAGAATCACTAATTCCAGTTCAGTTTCAGAGAAATAGTTATTCAAAGCTAGAGTTCTCTCATTACAAATTTGTTCAGCACAAGCCAAATCAAGCAGAGTTCGGGTTTTTACAAATATGAAAACCTCAACAAATTTATGGATAGCCCTGACCAAGCAGAACAGGTACTACAATGCAGTTCCAGCTCAGTAATCATCAAATCCAGCCACTTTTGCCACTTCCAGACTGAAGAGGTCCCAATTCTGCCCATCCAAAGAGCCTTCCAAGGCTTGAAATAGATTAAAGCTCTGCCAAACTTGAACGTTGGTATCGATTTACAGCTGAAGCTTGACAATTGAAGGTGTTGATAGTCCAATCCAGCACAGACATACCCAGTCCAGCCCGAATCAGAAGCATCTACCCAGGCAGAAATTGAAGACCAACGCTTTTTTGTCTCTTTTAGAGTTGGTCTTTCCTTTTTAGGCTTTGTAAAAGACAGTTCTGCCTAAAAAGTCCACTTTCTTATCATTTATTCTAGCCATAACTACAAGTTTTGTACTGTGAAAATTGTGAAGTCCTCACCAATCTGAGGCAAGAAAAGAACTTCCTTGGGAGATATTCCCCACCCAAATTCACAATCGCTTGTTTAGAAATTAGTAACTTGAGGCGCAAGTTATCCATTTTTTAAAGAAGTCTGCTATGGTTTTTATTGCTAGGAGTGGCACGCTCATACACAAAAGAAAGTTGACTTGTTAACTAGTCAATAGTTTTCAAGACAATGGGGAACTTTACCCTACCATCATAGGAACGAATATAAAACGGGTAAACAAGAAAGAGGACCAATATAAGTTCTCAACTATATTGCAAAAAAGTGAGTGTGCATATTTGAAAAATAAACCCCAAACAACATACACTTTGTTGTGAAGAAGTAGCAACTTCAGTTGCAACAGCTGGAGCCTCATTGGCTTTTCCTCTTCCTCTAGCCAACCCTCTTCCCATATCTCTTAGCATACTTCTTGGCCAACCTCTTATACCTCTTGCCAGCTAAACAAACACTACTACAAAAAGTGAAAAAGACAACCAGAAAACAACGACGGTCTAAGTGAAAACCGTCGTGGTTTTTAAAAAGACGACGGTTCTAAAAACACCGTCGTGTAATACAACCTTAGACAACTAAAAAATGGAGATTCAAATGGCTGTTCAAAAACAACGACGTACCTAATTAAACAACCGACGTCTATTTGAAACAGATTTCCGCAGTGTAAAATCAATGCCAACAAAGAACGGCAGAAGTTATGAATCGACCGACGTAGAAAGTAAAGACGACGATTTCAACAAAAACCGCCGTTTTTACTCATAAAATAACACGACGAGGTTTTCGTATAAGACGCCGTATAATTACAAACAAATCCACGGCTTTAAAATACAAAATATCGCCGTATTAAATTAATGTACAACGACGGAAAATATAAATATATCGACGTCATTCTCGTATAGTTCTACGACGTTATCTTTAAATCGTACTATAAAATTTAACGTCATATTTATTCATTTTATACGTCGTACCTTTAATTTAAACCGTCGTCTTAATAAGAATTTTTGTTAACAATTTTTTTCTTTGATTTTCTTATCCTACGTCGGTAGATCTACTTAATGACAAGAATTGAAATAACCACGATGGTTTATATAGAAAACCGCCGACATAATCAGATTTGTCTGAGATCCCAAGGGTTACGAAATCTTACCAGATGGAACTCTGTTCCACATCATAATCTTAACAGATGACACAGATTTGCAATCAGAGAGACAATTTTTTAGAAGTTGATGATGTGTGTGCGTTTGTGTATCTACAAATATTATACCTAACGTCGTTGCAAATTTGCAATCAGAGAGACAATTTTCAACGACAGTTATATTATACCTAACGACGTTTAAAAAACAAATCAACGTCGCTAAACAAATATATTACGTCGTCTTAGTCTTACTTAAGACGACGAAAAACGACGACAGTAATAAAAAAACAGTCGTTGTTTTTATATTCTTATTTTATTTAAATCTGTCCTCCAAAAAAGAAACTTTACATATTCCAGAACATTAATTTCCTTCATTTTAAATTTCCTCCGGAAAAAAAAACTCTATTTATAACGCACTGTAATTGAAAAATAAACTGAAAGGTCACGGGAAAAAAAATTCTATTCATAATTTAAAAATTCAAATCCACGTCGGTTATATTAAACATAACGACGTTAAATGAAAAGATTCCATGTCGCAAAACAAATATTGCGTCGTGTTAGTTAAAAACGACGGCATAACAAAAAATCGTCGTTGTTTCAAACTGAATTAATTTAAAATTTATTCGGGAAAGCAAAATCTATTTATAATTTCCTCGGGTTAGTAATATTGCGTCGTGTTAGTTTACAAATTCTAGAACATTAATTTCCCTCATTTTAAATTTCCTCGGGAAAGAAAAATCTATTTATCACGCTTTGTAATTGAAAACTAAAACTGAAAGAATTCGGGAAAAAAAACTCTATTTATAATTTAAAAATAAAATCCACGTCGGTTGTAGTACACTTAACGACGTTTAACAAAATAATCTACGTCGGTAATTATAAATCTACCGTCATCTTACCTTAATATAGACGACGAGAAAAGACGACGGTAGAACAAAAAACCGCCGTTGTTTCAGTTTCTTTAACAGTTTGGTCCTTTATCTTTCTGCAGGACTTGTATAGTTCAAAGCATTGACAATGTCTTCATCATATCTCCCAGCAAATACTGATTCGATTGCTCATGCTTTAGAGGCCATCTGAAGCCATTTCTATTCTTTATCGCATTCTTGAAACCCATCTTCTTCTTCTGAAGCTCTACGGATAAAGGAAGAGGCTATCACAAATCTGACGGATCTTCTTAGCCAAGAAAATCAAGCAGATTTCCCTGAGAAGCGAACTTTCCTTCGACAGCGAGTGGAGGCCAGGCTTGCATCTCTTTTGATGGAAAGCAAGGAGTATTCAGAAGTACTAAGTGTCCTATCAGGCTTGATCAAGGAAGTGAGAAGGCTAGTTGACAAGCTTCTTCTTGTGGACATATATTTGATGCGAGTAAGCTCAATTTATCTTTGAGAAAGACATCCAAATTATTGTCTTTGAGACGTGAGAGACTGAGAGAGGAAGAACTTGGAACCCTAAATGTAAACCGAAAATGAATGAAAGCGACAAATTTATAGAATAAATTTTTAAAACCAACGGCGGTCCTTACAAAAAAACCGCCGTTTAAATTGTAAAATCAACGTCGGTATGATCGACGTATATTACAGAAATCCACGTCGGTACATTAATAAAAACGACGTGTTAAATAATCTACCATGACGCGAGTTATTACTTATGTACTTTAATTTTTGAGTTTACTACGACGGTACCTACAACACTACAGTCGTATTTATTTACCACGTCCGAAGTTAAATGTACCGTCGTATTTTGTAATTCATACGTCGTAGTTATATGTAACCGCCGTATTATTTTTTTGAAATGGTTTTATATGTAAGCAACTTTTCATCTACCTGACATACACATGCGCTGTTTCCAAACCCGATTAAAAATTTCAATCTTCCAGAGAAAACTTTTAGACTTTTTTCCTTGTCAGAGCACTGTCAGAGTATCTCATCGTCTTCCTCTCGTCTTCTTCGTCGTCTCTGAACTTAAACATAATCTTCCTCTTGCTTTCATTGCACGCAAAAGGTAAGCTTTCATTTTCACTATTTTGGTTGCTGTTTTGCATGCTCATACGTTTTTTGTTTGAAAAATCTTTTTACCTTTTTTCTGGCCAAAATCATTTTACTTCTTTCCAAGTTCGATAAAATATACAGACAAAGAGGAAAAGTTTCCAACTTTGAAGACAACTACCTCAACTAAATAAGACGACGGTAGCTTCTTATTTACGTGGTTAAATATGTAGACCACGACGGTTCGTCAGTCGTTCTAGCGTCGTCTGAAAATTGACAAAGTTGTTTTTAAAATTATAGTCTTTTTTTTATTTGCTTGTTTAATTGCAGGTTTAATTTCTCTGAACAATGGTTTTTGTTTTTCCCTAATTTGATAAAATATAAAGAAAAAGAAAGTAGGGTTGGTATCTAATATAGACGACAGTATCTTATTGTTTTACGTCGTGTGAATGTTAATACCACGACGTCATATTAAAATACCGTCGTCTATATAAGATTCCAAAACTTTCTTTCTTGGCCTTGTATTTTATCAAATTAGAAAACAAAAACCATGGTTCAGAAAAATCAAATCTGCAATCAAACATTCACAGAGAAAGAAAGAAGGGTTTCGGATCCTTATATAGACGACGGTATATTACTACTGACGTCGTGTGAACATCAATACCACGACGTTATATAAATATTTCGTCGTTTATAGTTAATTATCACGTCGTTTATAGTTAATTATTTCGTCGTTGTTTAATTACCTTGGTTTTAAACATTTATTACGTCTGAGATTATTTCATTGCGTCGTTTAAAATCATATCATACGTCATATTTTATTAATAACCGTCGTTTGTGTTCTTAATCTTTTCCTGAAATATTTTCACTTGCAGTTTTGTCTGTAAAAATGGTTTCTCACCAAGACCAAAGTAAGGATTCTGGCTCCAAGAAAAATGGAGGTAAGGAGCTTGGAATGGTACCTCCTCAAGTGAAGCCTTCGAAGAAGATGAAGTTTGCTTCATCATCTGCTGAGACAGAACCAACCAGCACGACAACAATCTCTGATGATTCAAAGTCTGGTCGAGGTATGAGCACAATGCCTCGTGTTGTGAAGAGAAAACTTCAGAAACTGAGGCCAATTGTTGAGTACAATAAAAGGGGGAAAGGAATTGGCCAAGCACATAGTGAGATGCAGTCCTACATTGGTGTGTTGGCATGCTCCAGAGTTCCACTTGTGGACATGAAATGGGCTCAAATCCCCAAGGATATAAAGGAGCAGATTTGGGAAGCAGTTGACATTGCTTTTGTGGTAGGTCAAGGGGGCAAGAACTCTGTGTTAGCTTCTGCTGCCAAGAAATGGAAGGATTTCAAGTCTACACTAACAAGGCATTATATCATTCCATACACCAATGACAGGGAGAGATTAAGCCAACCCCCTGAAACATATAAATTCATAGAGAAAGCACAATGGGATACCTTTGTAGCTTCAAGGTTATCCAAAGATTTTGAGTCTGTGCATTCTCAACATGCACAGATTAGGGAGAAACTTGAGTACAATCATCGATTGTCTCGAAAAGGATATGCTAGTTTGGATGATCAATTGGAGGAAACCATGCCTGGGGTAGAAATTGATCGATCTACCTTATGGAAGAGAGCTAGACAGGACAAACATGGTAACATCCCGGATCCAAAGGTGGCAGAGAAAGCAAAATTAATTGTAAGCCTACTCACTCTGTTTTAAATTTTTATTAAACTGTGAATAATTCTTATTACGTCTTATGTTATATTTTGCGTCGTGTGAATGATATTACCACGTCGAAATTTTTTTAAAAACGTCGTTAAAGGTCTAAATCAGGAATCACTACTCTGTTTTCTGTAATTATAGCATAAGATGTCGGTGGTTCATTTTCGCGTCGTTTGTATTGAATTACTACGTCGAAATGTTTTAAACAAGGTCGTTAAAGGTGTGAATATTGAATCATCCCTCTGTTATCTGTAAATAAAGCATAAGACGTCGATGGTTTATTCATTTCGTCGTTTTAAAAAACTAACCACGTCGGTATAACTACCGTCGTGATAAATTATAATAACGTCGATTTATATGTTATTGCGTCGTGTGAAATTATATAATACGTCGTTTGTATATAAATAACCGTCGTGTGTTTTTGTTCTTACTTTTTTATATATCTTTGTTTTAGGATGAATTGCAAAAACAAGTCTCGGAAGGCAAAGTCACTGTATCTGGCAGCAATGATGTGCTGACCATGGCTTTGGGCCCCGAGCATCCAGGCAGAGTGAGAGGAGTAGGTGCTGGGATCTCACCGAGGCAATATTTCAATTTACCCAAACCACAGAGAGTGAGCTTTGACGACCGTTTGAAGGACAGTTTAAGAGTTCTCCTTCAAGAAGAGACTAAAAAGATGGAAGCTAAGGCAAGGGAAGAGGCTTTAAGGATGGAGGCTAGAACGAAACAATTGGTAGAGGCTGAGAGGGAGCATTTCCTGAGTCAGCTTTCCCAATTAATTCCCAATTTTGATCCAAGCATGCTTAAACCCAGAATTAGCCAAAGTCCCAAAAATCCAATGTCTGACAAAGCAAGGTGCTCTGGAGGTGATGTGAGATCCCTACATTTTGAGGATGATACTGCCAAAAATGGGAAACATCAGGAAGAAAAGGTAACATATCTGAACTTTGAATTCTCTGTTTTTTTTAAAACCATTATTAATAAAACCGTCGTTTGAAATACATACCACGACGATTTTAAACGACGGTTTTAAAAATAAACCGTCGTTTGTATTTCAATACCACGTCGTATTTAGTTTACTTGTTTTACACGCCATTAAACGTCGTTATTTTTAAAACTTTGTGGTTTTTAGACGACAGAGTTAGTCATTCCCGACGTAATAGATGAAGAGAAGAAAGAAGAAAAACAAGATGAAAAGGAGAAAGAAGATGACGACCAGGTATGTTCACATAACTTTGCCTTTTTTATTTGTTTTTTAAAATTCCAGACGTCGATATTTTTCTTTAAACCGTCGTTTGTTTACAACTTAGACGGCGGAATTTTTTTTAAGACGTAATAAATTATTCACCACGACGGTTTCTTCACCGTCGTTTAAATTCTTTTCAGACGACGTTTTATTCCTTAAACCGTCGTTTTTATTGAATTACCACGTCATTTTTTTATTTCTTTAAACAGGTTATTAAAGTTGTTGATTATTCAAATATGGAGGCGCCATCTTCTTTAAAATTCCTTTGTCGTTATGTGGAAACGACACTCGTGCCTCAGGATAAGACCCTGCACTTTACAATTGATAAGGAGGTGTTTGGTCTAGAGCGCGATACCTTCCTCCTGCCTGAAGATATTACACAATTTGCAGGCATGGAAGAAATAGGAGCCACTGTCATTGCTGTATATATGAGGTTTGTCATTCTAAAATAATACGTCGTTGGTTTATTTATTGCGTCATCTTAACTAACTAACCACGTCGTTAGTATGTACCGTCATGATAAATATATTATAACGTCGTTGTCTATTTCAGTACGTCGTGTGAAATTTTATAATACGTCGTTTTGTTATACATAACCGTCGTGTGTTTTTTTGTATATATGAGGTTTGTCATTCTAAAATAATACGTCGTTGGTTTATTTATTGCGTCGTCTTAACTAACTAACCACGTCGTTAGTATGTACCGTCGTGATAAATATATTATAACGTCGTTGTCTATTTCAGTACGTCGTGTGAAATTTTATAATACGTTGTTTTGTTATACATAACCGTCGTGTGTTTTTTTGTGCTGACTTGTTTATATTATTTTATATATTTAGGTACTTACACGATGTTTTGAAACGAGCAAATATGTGCAGCATGGTTGGCTTTATCGACCCTGCTACAGTTAGTGCCAGCTCTGGCACAATAGCTGACAGATCACGCCTACTAGCAGCTCGACTTCAGAGGACTGACAGTGAACAGATTTTCCTGATGCCTTACAATCCAGGGTTAGTCTCCTTAACAGGATTTTGTTTTTATGATTTTCAATAAATGACAGCGTATAAACTAACCACGTCGGTGTTTTATTTTATTGAGTCGTTTGAAACTACTAACCACGTCGTTAGTTATTTATCGTCGTGATAAATGTATAATGTCGTCGATTGCTACTTTATTTCGTCGTGTGAAATATTATAATACGTCGTTTTTGTAAATAACCGTCGTTTTTATATTAATTTTGTGCAGCCGTCATTGGATCTTGCTGATTGTAAGAGCAAAGAGAGAAACCGTCTATTTTCTGGATCCTCTGCTAGGAAATCGTGTGGTCGATGAAGAGACCAAAAACATCGTGAACAGTGCTATAAAAATTTATAATTCTCACATAGCCAGACCAGGCCGTAAGGCAGTAATTTCGAAAACTCTGTCAGGCACACCAAAGCAACCCAGCAGTGTCGAATGCGGGTATTATGTGATGCGCTTCATGAGGGACATCATCATGGATCCTTCCTTGGGGTTTGAGAAGAAGGTAAGAAGAAATTATCTTCATACATTTTACGTCGTTTTTTGTATTATCAACGACGGTCATGTAAAATTACCGTCGTTGAATAGATATAGTACGTCGGTTATGAAAAATATCGTCGTCTGTGATTGAATTTCTTTTTATTTATAAACCCTAATAGTCATTGTTTATGCAGTATGCCAAGGGAAAACAGGAAGCGCCATACCCCCAAGAAGCAATTGATGAAGTCCGGAATGAATGGGCAGAGTTTGTTTGCCTTAACCTGGAATAGGGGAATTATTGAACACTTGATATTTATGTATAATGTACAAATTTTGTCTATAATATATAATGTAAAAATTTGTTGAGGTTTTCTTAAATTAAAAAAAAAACAAACATACAAATTGCCTAACCGACGTGTAATACTTTTCCAACGACCTAATAAAGTCAAAAACCGTTGTTTTTTGTTGTTTCGTTTTAAAAAAATCCGACGTAAAAGGATATTTAGACGACGTTCTTTGAACAATTGAGTCGTTTATGGTTTACAACGTCTTCAATTTCTTAAGGGTTCAAGGTAGTACTTTGTAACGACAGCGGTTAAGTCGTGGAATATATATTTTACGTCGGATAGTTAAATATCCGCCATGGTTTCTCATTTAAACGACGTCATTTTAACAACTTAGTCGTCTATTACAATTTACAACGTCTACAATTTATTAACACCGACGTGGTTTGTTGTTGTGATAAGAATATTTTATTATTTTTATATCAAAATATTCAAAATAAATTTAAAATAAATCAGAAAAATGCAAAGTCAACTCCTATGAAGTCATTGATATATTTTCTTCCCCCTAAACCTTGAAAAAATTCATTTTGAATAACAAAAATTTAAAATGACCATCCAAAACAAAATTATTTTGATGAGTCATAAAATCACTTCTAGTTTTATGGTTTAGGGTTTAGAGTCTAGGGTTTAGAGATTAGGGTTGTTATTTATTGGGGTTTATTTTTAAAGTATAATTTTTGGGTAGTCAAGGGTATATATTAGGCTGTAAAACCATAAACCCTTTTATAAACTTAATTTTTAAAATTATATAATTTAGTTTTAAGGGTTTAGGGTATTAATTGTTAACGACGGTGGTTGAGTCGTGGAATACATATGTTACGTCGTGCAGTAAAATATCCGACATGGTTTCCACTTTAAACGACGTCATTTTAATATGTAAGTCGTCAATTATAATTTACAACGTTTTCAATTTCTTAACCCCGACGTGGTTTTTCAGTCGTCTTTATATCAAAATATTCAAAATTAATTTAAAATTAATCCGAAAAATGAAGCGTCAAAATAAACGGCGTTACGTTCAGTGTTTCCGTGGTGGAATATTACATTTACGTCGGTTCTTGTAGAACTTTCGCCATGGTTTTTCTTTCGACGTTTTAAAGAGCGGGCGCTCTAAAAATTTTCGCGCGCCCTAAATTTTTTTATATTTGGCTCTTATTCTTATACTTCTAACCCTAAACCCTAAAATTTTCAGATTTCGCGCAACATAATATTCGCTCTCTCACTTCTGCTCTAATTAAAAGTTGCACTCTCCAGGCTCCGTCGAATCTGTGAGCTCGTCCAACCTGTAAGTACAAACCCTATCTTCCCCTTGTAAATTCATTGAATGATATTAGGTTGTTTTGTTAAAGGGTTTTAGGTATATGCTTTGCGATCTGTTAATAATGTGTTTATAGGTATGGGTTCATGGATTTTCTGTTTAATGAGTTCATGGATTTTCTGTTTAATGGGTTCATGGATTACATTATCTGTTATGTTGAATTGGGAATGGATTTAATTTTGTCGGATCTTTTAATCACCCTATGTTATGTTGAATTGGGAATGGATTTATTGTTTTCATGCTTGGTTTCATGTATATGTTGGTTTCTTGCTTGGTTTCATATATATGTTGTGTTCTTAATGGGTTTTGGGTTCTTGAAAATAAACTGAGACACGACGCCTTTTTAGGCATACGACGACGATTACACGACGGTTTATGAAAAAACCGTCGTTGTATTACTTATACACGACGCTTTTTTCATAAACCGTCGTTTGTATTACTTATATTAGACGACGTCTGTTGAAAATCCGTCGTCTATATATGCCAAATACGTCTGTTTTTGTTTAAAACCCGTCGTCTCTGTTGTGTATTACTTGCTATTAGATCTTTGTATAATCTGCTATAGTGATGGTCATTGCCTGTATTTTCACTTTATCATAGATAATAGGTTATAGTGTCGGAGATGGATAAGTCATGGATGCACTCGGATAGAAGATCGAAGGCATATGAGTTTGGGGTGGAAGCATTTTTGAACTTTGCTGTAGAAAATCTTCTAACTACAACACCTATCCGTTGTCCATGTGTTAAATGTGTTAATTTGAAGTTGTTTGGGGTTGGAATTATAAGGGATCACTTATACTTTAATGGAATTGACCAAAGCTATAAGAATTGGACATTTCACGGAGAACCTTGGGAAGCAACTACTAATGCTAGTACAAATGTTGAAGAAGATGATGGCCATAGTAGGTACAGTTTTGTGTCTGAAGAAATTGATATGGATGATAATGATTTTGGTGATTTTGGTTCCGATCCGTATGAGTTTGCCAATGTGATTGGGGATGGAGATCAACCAGTGTACCCTGGTTGTAGAAAGTACACGAAGTTATCGGCATTAGTGAAGTTGTATAATTTGAAGGCAAAACATGGGATGAGTGATGTCTGTTTTACAGAATTATTGATACTTCAAGGCGATTTGCTTCCAGAAGGAAATACAATACCAACCTCTATGTATGAGGCTAAAAAGACTTTGTGTGCATTGGGGCTGAGTTATGAGAAAATGCACGCATGCCCCAATGATTGCATCTTGTATAGGAAGGAGTATGAGGATTCAACTAATTGTCCTACTTGTGGTATCTCAAGGTGGAAGGAAGGCAAAGATTCAATCTTGAAAGAGGGTGTGCCAGCGAAGGTGGTGTGGTATTTTCCTCCAATTCCAAGGTTTAAAAGGATGTTTCAATCACATGAGACAGCTAAGAGTTTGACTTGGCATGCTGCTAGAAAATCAATTGACGGTCAGATGTCTCATCCGGCGGATTCCCCGTCTTGGAAACTTCTTGATGATAAATGGCCTGAGTTTGGTAATGAGCCGAGAAACTTAAGATTGGCTCTTTCATCTGATGGATTCAATCCCCACAGTTTTCTAAGTAGCAGATATAGTTGTTGGCCGGTTATCTTAGTTACATATAATCTCCCTCCATGGCTGTGCATGAAACGAAAGTTCATGATGTTAACCTTATTGATTTCCGGTCCTAAACAACCCGGAAATGATATAGACGTCTACTTGGAGCCTTTGATTGATGATTTAAAATCTTTGTGGGATGGGATTAGAGGAGTGTATGATGCACATAATGGAGAATACTTTACACTCAGAGCTGCATTAATGTGGACAATTAATGATTTCCCCGCCTATGGAAACTTATTTGGTTGTGTTGTTAAAGGATATAAAGCTTGTCCAATATGCGGCGATGATACACCTAGTCACAGGTTGAAAAATGGCCACAAAATTTGTTACATTGGGCATAGAAAATGGTTACCAATCAATCATCCATATAGGAGGCAACGTGCAGCTTTTAATGGGAAACCTGAATATGGCATACCTCCTGAGCCATTAACCGGAGAAGAAGTGCTGCATATGGTTGAAAATGGTGACAGAGTTTGTTGGAAGAAGAAATCAATATTCTTTGATCTCGAGTATTGGAAATACCTTCCTGTGAGGCATGCCCTAGATGTTATGCACATTGAGAAGAATGTTTGCGATAGTATTATTGGTACATTGCTGGAGATCCCTGGAAAAAATAAAGATGGGATTGCTGCTCGATTAGATTTATTGAACATGGGGGTCAAAACTGATTTGCAACCCGAGTATGGAGAAAGACGTACTCGTTTGCCTCCTGGGCCTTTGAATTTGTCAAGAGCAGAGAAGAGAGAGGTTTGCAATTCTTTCTATGGTATGAAGGTCCCTGAAGGTTATTCTTCAAATATTAAAAATCTTGTATCTTTACAAGATTCAAGACTTCTTGGCCTTAAATCACATGATTGTCATACCTTAATGCAACAATTGCTCCCTGTGGCAATTCATTCTGTTTTGGAGAAGCCTGCAAGGTATGCAATAACTCGTTTGTGCTTCTTCTTCAATGCTATATGTGCAAAGACTGTTGATGTTTCCAAGCTAGATAAGTTGGAAGAAGATGTAGTAGTTACTCTGTGTTTGCTTGAGAAGTACTTTCCCCCTTCATTCTTTGATATCATGGTTCATCTAGTAGTACATCTTGTCAGAGAAGTTCGTCTATGTGGGCCAGTATATTTTAGGTGGATGTATCCGTTTGAAAGATATATGAAAGTGCTGAAGGGGTATGTTCAGAATCATACTCGTCCCGAAGGTTGCATTGCTGAGCGGTATATAGCTGAAGAAGCGGTAGAGTTTTGTACTCAGCATTTATCTGATGTTAGTACAGTTGGAGTGCCTTCAAGCCAAAAGATGGGAGTTTCAAAGCCATTATCAGGTTGCACAGTGAGCGTAGTTGATCAGGACCTGTTGAATCAAGCACATCTATATGTCTTGGAGAATACGGAGGAAGTCCTACCTTATATCGAGTACGTATGAGTTTTATTCTTTAAGTTTCCATTTTAAATTATTTCTTATGTTTATCTTCTATATTTGGGACCATAATGCTTGAATTTTTCGTGTCATGTAGGCAACATATGATCCACATCAAGACTGCTTATCCAAAATTTAGAAAGAGAACAAAGTGGCTGCAGGATAAGCACAATAGCACTTTCATTCAATGGCTACGCTTCAAGGTATATGTTGTTGAATAACATATTTCTCTTTTAATTTTCTTCTTATTTCTATGTTAGATTGAATTAAGATATATGATTAATTTGCAGGTTCAAAGTGAACTTGAGGAAGACAATCATGGCGTATCAGAAAATTTAAGGTGGCTAGCAGCTGGTCCAAACATGGCAGTGCCATTATATAGGAGCTATCTTATTAAAGGTATTAAATTCAATATCAAGGCACAAGATGATGTGCGGACAACTCAAAATAGTGGAGTTTATTTACTTGCACATACCATGCAAGTTGCTAGTGCCAAGGATAAAAACCCAATTCTCTCAAATATGGGTTTCTATGGTGTCATTCAAGAAATTTGGGACCTTGACTACCAAAAGTTTACAATCCCAGTCTTTAGGGGTGATTGGATAGATAGTTCTGGTCTTGTAGTCGACGAACTTGGATTTACCCTTGTAGATTTGAGTAAAATTGGACATAGGAATGACCAATTTGTTTTGGCTTCTCAAGTCAAACAAATATTTTTTGTTGACGACCCGATGCATCGTGGTTGGTCGGTAGTGTTATCAATGCCTAATAGAGAATATAATGATGTTATTGGTGATGAAGTCTTAGGTGATGTGATAATTGAGTGTGAGCCATTTACTAGAGGGATGCCAAATGTTGACACATTTGATGAACTGGTGGGTGAGTTAGGCGGTCAAAATATTCGAGATGGGTGTGAAGATATATGGATTGAATGATGCTTATGTAATTGGCAGTGTATGACATTAATTTTGTAATATATTGTAATGTGATTTCTTCACTTTCTACGTTCAAATAAAACACGACGTTATTGTGAACCAGTTATTCAGCATATTTACCGACGTCTTAAAGCAACGTAACAATGAAGAACCACGACGCTATTGTGAAGCAATTATTCAGGATATCACGTCGGGGAAGGATTAAGAACCGCCATGTAATTCAAAATAACACGACTCCAATCCCATAATACCGACGTCTAAAAAACGAGATATATAATCTGAACGTTAAAAAATACGACGTCATCATACATTTTCCACGTCGCAAGTTCTTTTATAAACGAAGAGGAACGAAATGAATTCCGACGGTAATTCATTATAACCGCCGTCTAATATCAATTAAACGACGTTATTTGTAATACGGCTCTCATCATAATCAACGCCGTCTATATGTTCTGTAATACGGCTCTCATTTATTTGGAACCGACGTTGTTTAGAAGTTCAACGTCGTCTATATTAATAAGTGCGTCGTGAGTAATGAATACATATAAATACAACGTCGACAATATAAATGCCACCGACGTTGTTTCGCATTCAACGTCAACTATATAAATACATACGTCGTAAATAATGACACTGACAACTATTTCCACGTCATCTTTTTTAGAAAAATCGAAGTGGAAAATTTATTTCACGACGGTTGTTTGTAAATAAGAGACGTAGTAGATCTCAATAACGTCGTCTTCTCATGTATTTAAAGACGTCATATTTTTTCTTGTCGTGAAAATTATATTTAACGGCGTAGTGTTTTAGTTGTCGTCGTTGTATGTCTATCTTGCGGCCTTGTTCTTTTAATATGTGTCATATTTTTCCTTTTTAACGACGGTGATTTGTTTGAGTTGGTCGTCTATTCTCATCCTCGACTATTTTTTAGAACTTTAGCAGACTAAACACGTCTGTTTTTATTTGTTTTCGACGTTGTTGTATTTAACAACGTCTAATATTTATCGTCGTTGTTTGTTTCTGAAAATAGGACGTATAAATTTTGTAATACGACTCTCATATATTTGTAACCGACGTTGTTTCGTTGTTCAACGTCTACTCTATAAATACATACGTCGTAAATAATGACACTGACAACTATTTCCACGTCATCTTTTATAGAAAAATTGAAGTGGAAAATTTATTTTACGACGGCTCTTTTTATATAGGCGACGTAGTATGTATAAATAACGTCGTCTTCTAATTTATTTAAAGACGTCATATTTTTTATTGTCGTGAAAATGATATTTAACGGCGTTTTATTTTAATTTTCGTCGTTGTATGTCTATCTTGCGGCCTTGTTATGTTAATATGTGTCATATTTTTCCTTTTTAACGACGGTTTTTTTAGAGAGTTGGTCGTCTATTCTCATCCTCGACTGTTTTTTAGATCTTTTGCAGTACAAAGACGTCGTTTTGTATTTGTTGATGACGTTGTATATTGTAACAACGATGGTGATTTAGCGTCGTGGTTTATGAGGGAAAAGATGACGGTGGATTCCACGACCATTGAAAAATCGAATACACGACGGTGATTTACCGTCGTCTTTTTGCTTTTTTGTAGTAGTGAAAAAGGACCAATATAAGTTCGCAACTAAATTGCATATTTGTGAGACAGCATATTTGAAGAAAAATACCCCAAAAAACGTACACTTTGTTGTGAAGAAGTAGCAACTTCTTTTGCAACAACTACAGCCTCATTGGCTATTCCTCTTCCTCATCCTCTGCCCCTCACTCTAACTGCCCCTCCCTTCGTGTCGACCTCTTTTTGGGCAGAAGATGCATTTGCCTGCAAGAGCACAAGGAATTATTACTTCCAAAACATGTCACAACTCTAAATTTGCATAATAAATAATTACCTGTTGATTTTCTGAGTTCTGTCTGTCACAAGTTGCTCTATTATGGCCACTTTGACCACATCTCCTACATGTGATCTTAATAAAAAGTCTTCTAAGCTTGTCTCTTGGTTGAACATAATTTGGAGGCATTGGATGTGGTGGGGGTGGTGGTGGTACCAGAATTTCAGCAGGTTCTTTGGACCTAGCTTTTTTAGGCCTTCCTGGCTGTACCCTAACATTTGGGGGATGTATTGGAGGATGCCCAGATTTAGTCCACTGGTCCATTAAAGGGATGGGGTGAATCATTGGTTCATATGACTTCATATAAGTTGCAGGCTTGTAACATTCATCCACATAATCAATGAGGCTTTCATCCCTTTGAAAAATTGCAGAAATTGCATGGCCACATGGTATCCAACATAAATCCCACCTCCAACAAGAACATGTCCTTGCCCTAAAATCCACAACAAATTCTCCACCATACATGTGAGTCACTTGATATGTTTGCGAGCCAAAATGAACTGATCTCTTGCATCTACTATTGCTGAATTGAAACTTTCACAAAGATTGTTCAACAACAGATCACACTTAAACCATGTATGAAAGTGAGATCTGCTCCAATTCTTTGCAAGTCTCTTACTGAGCCATTTCCACGCTTCCTCATCCTCTTGTTTCATATTTTCCATTTCAGCTTCCCACCAAGGCATAGTTGTGGCTCTTGCAAGACATAGTTGTGGCTCTTGCTGTAGCCTATAATATGTGTTTTAGAGCAAGATCAGAGTGTGATAATCTAAAGTTATTATATAAGTGTCAAACACACATCTTGTGCTCTGTAGTTGGATGTATAGTTTCAATTGCAGGTATGAGTCCCTTTTGCTTGTCACTAATGAACACATATGACAAACCATTTGTAATCTTTAGATCTTCAATCAACAGCTTAAGAAACCAAATCCACGATTGTTTGATTTCGATCTCAACAATTGCATAAGCAATTGGTCCTCTTCATCACTTCTTGTGTCCAAATCTGATGTGTTAGCACCATCTGATGATACCTCTCCTGGAGCTTCATAAGTAGGCCCAACTTTCTCATGTCCATGGGGCTGAACAGTAGGCCCAACATTCTCACATGCATTGGGGTCAATAGTAGGCTCAACATTCTCACCTGCATTGGGCTGAATAGTAGGCCCAATGTTCTCACCTGCATTAGGCTCACCATTTGGGCCCCCAACTACCACATTCTCAGCTACAAGCACCTCATCCTCTTATTCACTATCCACAAATTCTGCATCATTTTCCTCATTTTCCCCTTCATTTCCAACCTCTCCATTCTCAGTTGCTGCAGCCTCATTTTCCCCTTCATTTCCAACTTCTACATCTGCATCTGCATCCCCTGGTTCACTGAATGTGTGCCATGTGACACCCTTACCATCATTGTCTACATCTGCATCATAGTTATATTATGCACTATCCAAACTAGGCCACGCAACAGATGCTTGACTCCCAAGCCCATTACCATTTGAATTTTCCAAATCTGTATAGTACAACACAAGAACCCTATTACATGGCATGCATCCAACCATTTCAACTACTTTAGCATCAGAGGTAATAAGCTCCAATATGTTACCATCCTTTTGTCCAGCCTTTCTATACCTAATCTCCATAGTTTGCTCAATTTTTGAAACATCTACGGTATACCCCCACTCTTTCCTTATCTTCCTTAAATCCAGCAATGACAGAAAGTCATCAACAATATTATCTAAATAACAGACCTTACCACCTTTATAAACCCCATTTTCAAACATACCCCCATGGTGTAGTTCAAGAGTGACTCTGTCAAAGATAGCTGCAAAAAGTACACATCAAATTTCAGAGTTAGCTGCACACACATCTCCTTTATCTAATGCTATATGTTTAGGGTTTTTATTTTTTTTACAATTTCACTCAATGCTAATAGTGAATTAAGTGTGAAGCAGACAACAAAGGGACCACACCAAACTTAAAAACCTATACTTTGCAGTCAATGCCAGCATAAAGGAAATAAAATGCCAGAGAATCTTTTAAACATAAAGAAACTGACCTTGGACCAACACTTGTAAACAAAAAGCATCGATTTGCAAAACAAGATGAATATAAAATACAGACAGAGAATCTCTTACCGTATTTGGGATTCTCTCCACCCCAACGGAACTCGAACTCCATCAGTGACAAGCATCCACAATGATCGACATCCAAAAATTCCTGCAAAACCCGCAAATAGGAACCCTAACAACTCCAAAATCTCTATTGTTGCCTTTGCACCTCCTGTTTCACGAACTGAAGACTTCGTCTTTGGCTAATCGGAGAAGGCAATCAAAGCCTTTTGAGGTTTAAAAAGACGCATATACCCTTTCAGGTTTAAAAAAACACATATACCCATCCTAGACCCCACCACTGGCGTTGACTTGTTAAAAAATCACAGAAAATGTAACGGTTGGATCAAATGAGCCATTAAAATAGAGTTTATGGACCACTTGAACGAATAATTTAATTGAGGGACCAAAATGTAAACCGCATACAAGTTTGAGGACCATTTGAGTAATTTACCCTAAATACACGTTATTCTAGTATAGTCATCTATGAATAGGATAAAGTACCTGTTTTTATCAAGAGATGAAGTCCTCATGGGTCCACAAACGTATGTGTGAACAAGTTCCAACAGGGCCTTAGCTCTCCAAGCCTTTCCAGAAGGAAATGCTTGTCGATGTTGTTTGCCAAGTTGGCAACCTTCACAAACATCATGGATCTCTTTTATGTTTAGAAGGTTTCTTATCATATTCTTTTGATAAAGAGTTTTTTTGTTGCAGATCAAACATCTTCTTCAGCTGCTTCCCTTGTTCATCAATTTGCAACTTTAAATTTCGCTGAATCTGTTCGTGCAAGCAAATAAATGAAATTGAAATATTAGAATGTAACCAGAGGTACTTGGCATTGTGTTTTATATTAGTCCTCTGCAACATCAAAGTCTTCCAAGTTCAGAGATTCTTTTTACTGGCACAAAGACAAGCCCTAAGAATTCCTAACTGATTTGGCTAATGTTATGAGTGGCAAACCAGTTTACAGTTATTAACCCCAACAAGGACTCTAATGCAGAGTAAAATACAATGTGGAAACAAGAAATTCAATGGATCCCGTATATAAAAATCATATAATCTTGAGACACCACTGAGATAGTGAGATGGATCTCATCTATGCACCTGTAACGAAGAGGCCTCTCGACATGTAGTTGCAGTTGCAGCGCCTCTTTGATTTGCGTATAAGGAATGCCAGCAGCCCTTATTTGATTACACATCTTCTTTATCTGTCAATGGGGGTAAAACAGCAAAGGTTAGAAATCTGCCTTTCTAATTTATATTGAAAGCCTTACATAACCTTTTGACTCTACATCATCAGCATGCTGAGTTGAATTTGAGAGGATTCAAATAATTGTTTGGAATCTTGCAACCAACCCATCAACTTCTCCAGAGCACATGTTTATTGCTCCTGATGGTAAGCAGACGTAGTCCCTATCGTGGATGTCCTCCCATAATATTGTAACATCCAAAGAATAAGATTTAGAGTTTAAACCACTACTACAAAAAGTGAAAAAGACGACCAGAAAACAACGACGGTCTAAGTGAAAACCGTCGTGGTTTATAAAAAGACGACGGTTCTAAAAACACCGTCGTGTAATACAACCTTAGACAACTAAAAAATGGAGTTTCAAATGGCTGTTCAAAAACAACGACGTACATAATTAAACAACCGACGTCTATTTGAAACAGATTTCCTCAGTGTAAAATCAATGCCAACAAAGAACGGCAGAAGTTATGAATCGACCGACGTAGAAAGTAAAGACGACGATTTCAATAAAAACTGCCGTTTTTACTCATAAAATAACACGACGAGGTTTTCGTATAAGACGCCGTATAATTACAAACAAATCCACGGCTTTAAAATACAAAATATCGCCGTATTAAATTAATTTACAACGACGGAAAATATAAATATATCGACGTCATTCTCGTATAGTTCTACTACGTTATCTTTAAATCGTACAATAAAATTTATCGTCGTATTTATTCATTTTATACGTCGTACCTTTAATTTTAACGGTCGTCTTAATAAGAATTTTTGTTAACAATTTTTTTCTTTGATTTTCTTATCCTATGTCGGTAGATCTACTTAATGACAAGAATTGAAATAACCACGACGGTTTATATAGAACACCGCCGACATAATCAGTTTTGTCTGAGATCCCAAGGGTTACGAAATCTTACCAGATGGAACTCTGTTCCACATCATAATCTTAACAGATGACACAGATTTGCAAATATTGCGTCGTGTTAGTTTACAAATTCTAGAACATTAATTTCCCTCATTTTAAATTTCCTCGGGAAAGAAAAATCTATTTATCACGCTTTGGAATTGAAAACTAAAACTGAAAGAATACGGGAAAAAAAACTCCATTTATAATTTAAAATTAAAATCCACGTCGGTTGTAGTACACTTAACGACGTTTAACAAAATAATCTACGTCGGTAATTATAAATCTACCGCCATCGTAACTTAATATAGACGACGAGAAAAGACGACGGTAGAACAGAAAACCGCCGTTGTTTCAGTTTCTTTAACATATCTTTCTGCAGGACTTGTGTAGTTCAAAGCATTGACAATGTCTTCATCATATCTCCCAGAAACTACTGATTCAATTGCTCATGCTTTAGAGGCCATCTGAAGCCATTTCTATTCTTTATCGCATTCTTGAAACCCATCTTCTTCTTCTGAAGCTCTACGGATAAAGGAAGAGGCTATCACAATAAATCCGACGGATCTTCTTAGGCAAGAAAATCAAGCAGAGGATCAGGCACATCTGATCTTCAGATTTCCCTGAGAAGCGAACTTTCCTTCGACAGCGAGTGGAGGCCAGGCTTGCATCTCTTTTGATGGAAAGCAAGGAGTATTCAGAAGCACTAAGTGTCCTATCAGGCTTGATCAAGGAAGTGAGAAGGCTAGTTGACAAGCTTCTTCTTGTGGACATATATTTGATGCGAGTAAGCTCAATTTCTCTTTGAGAAAACATCCAAATTATTATCTTTGAGACATGAGAGACTGAGAGAGGAAGAACTTGGAACCTTAAATGTAAACCGAAAATGAATGAAAGCGACAAATTTATAGAATAAATTTTTAAAACCAACGGCGGTCCTTACAAACAAACCGCCGTTTAAATTGTAAAATCAACGTCGGTATGATCGACGTATATTACAGAAATCCACGTCGGTAAATTAATAAAAACGACGTGTTAAATAATATACCATGACGCGAGTTATTACTTATGTACTTTAATTTTTGAGTTTACTACGACGGTACCTACAAACTACTGTCGTATTTATTTACCACGTCCGAAGTTAAATGTACCGTCGTATTTTGTAATTTATACGTCGTAGTTATATGTAACCGCCATATTATTTTTTTGAAATGGTTTTATATGTAAGCAACTTTTCGTCTACTTGACTTACACATTTGTTGTTTTTATATTCTTATTTTATTTAAATCTGTCATCCAAAAAAGAAACTTTACATATTGCAGAATATTAATTTCCTTCGTTTTAAATTTCCTCCGGAAAAAAAACTCTATTTATAACGCACTGTAATTGAAAAATAAACTGAAAGGTCACGGGAAAAAAAATTCTATTCATAATTTAAAAATTAAAATCCACGTCGGTTATATTAAACCTAACGACGTTAAATGAAATGATTCCACGTCGAATGAAAAATATTGCGTCGTTTTAGTTAAAAACGACGTAGTTAAATGTAACCGCCGTATTATTTTTTTGAAATGGTTTTATATGTAAGCAACTTTTCGACTTACACATGCACTGTTTCCAAACCCGATTAAAAATTTCAATCTCCCAGAGAAACCTTTTCGTCTTTTTTCCTTGTCAGAGCATTGTCAGAGTTTCTCATCGTCTTCCTCTCGTCTTCTTCGTCGTCTCTGAACTTAAACATCGATCATCTTCCTCTTGCTTTCATTGCACGCAAAAGGTAAGCTTTCATTTTCACTATTTTGGTTACTGTTTTGCATGCTCATACGTTTTTTGTTTGAAAAATCTTTTTACCTTTTTTCTGGCCAAAATCATTTTACTTCTTTCCAAGTTTGATAAAATATACAGACAAAGAGAGAAAGTTTCCAACTTTGAAGACAACTACATCAACTAAATAAGACGACGGTAGACCACGACGGTTCGTCAGTTGTTCTAGCGTCGTCTGAAAATTGACAAAGTTGTTTTTAAAATAATAGTCTTTTTTTATATGCTTGTTTAATTGCAGGTTTGATTTCGCTGAACAATGGTTTTTGTTTTTCCCTTATTTGATAAAATATAAAGAAAAAGAAACTAGGGTTGGTATCTAATATAGACGATAAAATATAAATAATAGTTTACCACGACGGTGTATTACTATTGACGTCGTGTGAACATATATACCACGACGTTATATAAATAATGGTTTTAAACATTTATTACGTCTGAGATTATTTCATTGCGTCGTCTAAAATCATATCATACGTCGTATTTTTTTAATACCGTCGTTTGTGTTCTTAATGTTTTCCTGAAATATTTTCACTTGCAGTTTTGTCTGTTAAAATGGTTTCTCAACAACAAACTAAGGATTCTGGCTCCAAGAAGCTTGGAATGGTAGCTCCTCAAGATAAGTCTTCGAAGGAGATGAAGTCTTCGAAGAAGATGAAGTTTGCTTCATCATCTGCTGAGACAGAACAAACCAGCCAGACAACAATCTCAGATGATTCAAAGACTGGTCGAGGTATGAGCACAATGCCTCGTGTTGTGAAGAGAAAGCTTCAGAAACTGAGGCCAATTGTTGAGTACAATAAAAGGGGGAAAGGTGTTGGCCAAGCACATATTGAGATGCAGTCGTATATTGGTGTGTTGGCACGCTCCAGGATCCCACTTGTGGACAAGAAATGGTCCCAAATCCCCAAGGATATAAAGGAGCAGATTTGGGAAGCAGTTGACATGGCTTTTGTCGTAGGCCAAGGGGGCAAGACCTCTGTTTTAGCTTCTGCTTCCAAGAAATGGAAGGATTTCAAGTCTACACTAACGAGGCATTATATCCTTCCATACACCAATGACAGGGAGAAATTAAGCCAACCCCCTGAAACATATAAATTCATAGAGAAAGCACAA